>NC_091758.1:43758834-44076334 GCF_043380555.1 Nothobranchius furzeri | reverse complement strand
GATGCAGGTATGAAGATGATGGGAACGTACAGCAGTTATAACCCCAACATTAACGCAGGCGTCTTTAATGCCTTTGCCACTGCTGCTTTCCGCTTTGGACACACCCTCATCAACCCGGTGCTGTACCGGTTGAATGAAAACTTTGAACCCATATCCCAAGGACACCTCTCTCTGCACCGGGCCTTCTTCTCTCCGTTTCGTATTGTCAATGAGGGCGGCATCGACCCCCTCCTCCGCGGGCTCTTTGGCGTAGCCGGAAAAATGCGTGTTTCCTCCCAGCTTCTGAACACGGAGCTCACTGAGAGGCTGTTCTCAATGGCTCATGCTGTGGCTCTGGATCTGGCTGCCATGAATATTCAGAGAGGAAGGGACCACGGTATCCCACCATACAACGACTACAGGACCTTCTGTAACCTGACCTCCGCTCAGACGTTCGATGACCTGAGGAACGAAATCAGGAATCCTGATGTCAGAGAGAAGCTGCGACGGTAAATGTAAAATCTACAGACGGGTTGAGGAAACTGGCTGAAGAGCAATGTTTAAGAGATGGAGCTGTGTTTTCGTTGGATTTGCCACAACTGACCGTTTATTTTGTCGTTGAAATGTTTCCCCTTTGGCGGCAGACTGTACGGCACTCCTCTGAACCTTGACCTGTTCCCATCCCTGATGGCTGAGGACCTGGTCCCTGGCAGCAGACTGGGGCCCACCCTCATGTGTCTGCTGGCATTGCAGTTCAAACGTGTGCGAGACGGCGACAGGTACGTGGAATCCTAAACATGCTAAACGTAACGCTACAACGGCAAAGCGAGCCATCTTAAAACACTTTCAGCTTTACCCAGCATGCTTCTGGCCCCACACACACCAGGGGACACACTCTGGACCTCGTTGTTACCCTGAGTCTAAATGCTGACAGTGTTTGTCCTGAGGACGTTTATATTTCAGATCACCATTGCATTTTCTTTAACTTGTCAGTTTCTGCGTCCCCACCTCCTGCTCGCCGTATGGTTAGTTCTCGTTTTCTTAATGAGAGCACAGCTAGCAACTTTTCTGCTGCTTTTGATCCACCCTGTTCTTCTGATAACGACCCAGATTCCTTAACTTCTCAGTTTAACGAGCACTGCCTCTCCATTCTGGACAACATCTGTCCTGTCAGAACCAGATCAGGTCCTGCAGTGAACCCTACTCCCTGGTTTAATGACAGCCTGAAGCGCCAATGCAGAAAAATTGAGCGTTTGTGGAAGAAAACCCATCTCCACGTCCATCTGCTGCACCTAAAGGATCTTCTGACATCCTTTAACTCTGCAGTCAGAGACGCTAGGGTTTCCTATTTCTCCAACCTGGTGTCCCAGAGCAAAGGGAACCCCAAGGTCTTGTTTAACACCATCAGCAGCATCGTCTCTCCTGCCTCTCCTACAGCCTCCATCCACTCTGTTGCAGACTGTGAGAACTTTCTGTCTTTCTTTGTGGACAAAGTCAATAAGGTTAGATCTAGCATGTCTCCTTCAGCCTTATCGCCGCCTCTCCCGACTCCAACCAGGCCCATCATCCTAGATAGCTTTGCTCCTGTTTCTTTGCCTGAGTTAACCAAACTAGTTAACTCTATGAAGACCTCTGCATGCCCCCTCCACATCTTACCCTCATCTTTGTTTAAAAGTGCTTTTCAGTCCATCGGTCCCAGCGTGCTCTCTATAATTAATGCTTCTCTGGTCTCTGGTCAGGTCCCTGCTTACTTTAAGAACGCTGTAATCCACCCGCTTCTTAAAAAACTGAGTCTCGACCCCTCTCTCCATAGCAGCTTCAGACCCATCTCTAAACTTCCGTTCATCTCCAAGATCTTGGAAAAGGTTGTGGCTAAACAACTCACAGCTGCTCTTGATGAACATAACATCTATGATAGCTTCCATTCAGGTTTTCGTAGAGCTCATTCTACTGAAACAGCTCTTCTTAGGGTCTCTAATGACCTTCTGACTCACAGTGATGCAGGGGACTGTTCTGTTCTGGTCCTGCTGGACCTGACTGCAGCCTTTGACACTGTTGACCATCACCTGCTACTGGAGAGGCTGAGAGACTGGGTAGGCCTATCAGGATCTGCTCTGGAGTGGTTCTCCTCTTATCTCTCTGAGCGCTCCTTTTCTGTGGCCGTCTCCAAGTTTAGGTCCTCCACCACCTCCCTTACCCATGGTGTCCCACAAGGTTCTGTGCTGGGGCCTCTGCTCTTCCTCCTCTATCTGCTTCCTCTTCAGCACATCCTGAGCTCCTTCAAAGGAATCTCCTACCATCTTTATGCAGATGACATCCAACTGTACATCTCCTTTAAGCCCCATGAGATGTCTAAGCTGCAGCTGTTACACACCTGCTTAGACTCTATCAAAGCCTGGATGGTGGGAGCTTTCTACAGCTGAATGAAGATAAGACTGAGATCCTCATCTGTGCCCCAGACAAGCTGGTTCCCAAAGTCAGAGACTCTCTTGGTCAGCTTGCTTCTCACACCAAACCTTCTGTCAGGAATCTTGGTGTGACCTTTGACCCAGCTCTCACCCTGGATTCTCATGTCAGTTCTCTTGTTGGCTCTTCCTTCTTCCATCTCAGGAACGTTGCTAAGCTGAGTCCCATTCTGTCCCGCTCTGAACTTGAGACAGTTCTCCACACCTTCATCTCCTCACGCTTAGACTACTGTAACTCTCTTTTCACGTGTCTGAGCAGAACCTCCCTGAACCGTCTACAGGTGGTTCAGAACGCCTGTGCTCGGCTTCTGACCAAGTCCTCCAAACACACCCACATCACCCCGCTTCTCCTCCAGCTTCACTGGCTGCCAGTCACCTTCAGGGTTCATTTCAAGATCCTGGTTCTGGTCTATAGGGCCTTACATGGACAAGCACCATCTTACATTGGTGATCTTCTTAGTCCCTACACCCCCAGCAGGTCCCTGAGGTCCAGTGATCAAAGCCTACTGGTTGGGCAGCACCAGGCTAAAGGTCAAAGGTGACAGATCATCTGCTGCTGTGGCCCCCAGACTCTGGACCTCTCTCCCCCTGAGCCTGAGATCAGTGGACTCAGTGGTCTCCTTTAAAAAGCAGCTGAAGACTCACTTGTTCAAGCTGGCTTTTGTATGACCTTCTTCACCTCTCTCTCTTTATTCTGCTCTCCCACCTATTCCACCTTCCTCAGGATCCACTGATTTCCCTCTTTCCTGTTCACTTTCTCTCTTTCTTCACATTTTTTATCACAATTGTCTCTTTTTGCTCATTTTAAATATATTTTTAAACATTTTCTAAATACTTTTTTATATTTTAACTTTTTTGTTTTTGTGAAGCGCCTCGTGATTTTTATCTTGAGAGGCGCTATAGACATGATATTTTCTTCTTCTACTTCTTTTCGTGCTTCTTAACGACGTTCTAACGTAGTAGAGCTAAAAATATTTTGTGGAGATTCTAAATAAATAAAGAAGTGGACCTCTTGCATTTGTCCAAAAACCTCCACCACTAACACGTTTGGGACCTAAACCAACCACCGGACCATCCGGTCGTCGGCACCGTTGAACCACGGCACCGCCCCGGGTCCCCCACTCGTCACACACTCACGTATTCAGCAACAGAACACTGCTGGTGTGAGAGGTTCTCCGCTCAGTGTCGGAGGAGAAACAGCCGGCTGCTACCGCTTCAGCTTTAGGACAAACTACCAGAGTCCCAAAAAGATAATCACCTTTTGAAGGCAACAAAAGACGTTTGGACCTAGAAAATGGTGACTGGTGTTTAGCGCTGCCTCGTTTCCTCTGTATCAGACGGACGTGGCTCAGGGGGTGATGGTCAGCGTTCTGTGGCTGTGTTTGTGGTTAAGAGCTAGCTAGCTTGTGATTGCAGCTTTAAGAAGATATTTGATGTCACTGTTTTGGTTTCCTTCGTCTGTTCTTGTCTTTAGGTTCTGGTACGAAAATCCAGGCGTGTTCAGTCCCGCCCAGTTGACCCAGCTGAAACAGGCCTCTCTGGCTCGGGTTCTTTGCGATAACGGGGACAACATCACGCACGTCCAACAGGACGTGTTCACAGTGGCCCAGCTGCCGCACGGCTACGGTAGCTGCAACGACATCCCTCACATCGACCTGCGCATGTGGCAGGACTGCTGCGAGGGTAAGCAACCCTCATAATGACTGCAAGGAAATTTACATTTCCACAGCTTAAAAGAATTCATGTCATCATCTGGACTCTGGGTAAGAGCTGTAACCTTCATAATGTCTCAGCAGTGGTCCTAGTCTTGCACAGAGTGCTTTAAAATTAGGCTCAAAGCTCCCCTTTCCTCTACGCTCCCTCTGTTGCTGAGTAGTTGTTGTTTGTTCCACCAGACTGCAGAACCAAGGGTCAGTTCAACGCCCTGTCCTACCACTTCAGAGGAAGAAGATCAGCTGAGCACAGCTACAAAGACCAGAAACCAGCTAACAGCATTCAGGAGGAAAGGTAACGGAACCGAAGACGGTTCGGCTGAGTCGTCTCTGTGTCCGTGGTTTGAAAATGTCGCCTGGTTAAGAGGAATCCTTTACGCTGCTCTGTTGAACTGATTCAACCTTTGTACGTTTAAACCGGATAATTGCATTGATGCGTTGATTTCTGCACAGACACATGATGGAAGCATTTGTGATTGAAACGTTTCTGCAGGTCTTGACATAATCCGGGCTCGGAGTCGAACTCTGGGTGGATTTAGAACGCTTTCCTGCTCCAAAACGAGAGTGCAGAGTTGGAAATGAGGTTGAACCGTGAAGTTAAACGGTCCAGTGGCACTTTGCATGTCCGAACAGGCAAATGAATCCTGCATATAAACACTCTTGGAGATAAAATGATTTTGTTTTTAATCCACGTTGACACAAAGTTGGAATGAGAGTCCTGGACCTCTGTCTGCTGCAGCAGCGATCAACGCCGTCAAGCTGAGTTAGAATCAGAGGAATGATTTAAAATGGAAATTCCTGTCATGCCGAAGGTGTAAGTGAGGCTTCCAACCCTACATTTGCATCTTTTTTATATGTATGCATTTGTTTTACAGTTCACTCAAACAAGACGAAGAGAGTCCTGCAAATGTTACTCTGAGCTCTAAAAAAAGTGGCGAGCCGTCGCCTGGAGACTTTCAGGAGTTTGTCTCCGACATGCAGAAGACCATCACGAGCTTACGGAAGCAGGTGGGTCCTCACAGCTGCATGTTTGTCTCTGCAGCAGGCGGCCTTAACGACTGTCTGAGCTCAGACGTCCGTCTGAGCGGCCGAAGGGTCAAGTTCAAGGTCACTACAAACATTTTACAGCGTTTCCTGAGATTATATCCAAGGGCTTGTTCAAACTACTGATGAGAGACGTCGACGCTTTTTGAGTCAGTCTGAGAGCAGAAATTGATTTATTAGCCATTCGCAGATTTATTTTTTATAATCATTTAGAATTTAATTAATTAATTTAATTTATTTATTTCACCATCAGTGGGATTGCACCTCATAGGATCTTTTAATTCCAACTAAGCCAACTAAAACACGTTTTATCAGTGTTTTTGGGGACAGTTGAAACTTTTTTTTAAATTTTATTTAAAAATGATTTTTTTAAAACTTTTCGTTGTTGTAATGATTTAAATTACATGTTATTTAATAAGCCATAAGACGTAGGATTCCATAGGAAATAGGAAACCAACCTTATGGATCTGTTGGGTTATTTAAACCAGAAGATTGGAACTTTTTATTGCAGGGATTAGATAACAGCTCCGTATTCACTCAGAGACAACAGAAGAGAGTCGAGTTTAAAAGTTTAAAAATTTATTACTAAACAAATGAAACTAGACTAACTTTAACACTAAATGTATGGTGTAACTAAGGTGGATGAGACGGAGAATGGTGTGATGTGGAATGTTGCTCAGAACCAGCAAATCCGAAGAAACGATTCGTTCTGATGGGAGTGAAGGTGATGTCTTCGCGCTAAGCTTTGGTTAGGAGATTCATAAACACATTCGACGCCATTTCGCCGTCCTACGTACCCTTAGCGGAAGTCCCCGTCTAGATCAGGAATGTCGAGGTCCAGCTTGACACTCTCTGGAACCGAAGCCGGTAGGAAAAGCAGCGGTTGCCGACCAGACCAGTCTTGAGATACTTCCGGGTCACGACAGTTTTGTTGGCGTCTAGCGAGACCCAAACCTGGGTCGTGATGGTTCAGCTTTTATTCTGAAAGGAACCGTTGCAGCAGGTGGAACAGCAACAGGTTTTATCCAGCTCGTCGTTGGTTCTTTCGGCTGAAGAGGAAAGTTACGGATTGGCCACTCCGACAACTTCTCTAGAACGCTTTGAACTGGCGTTAAAGATGACGTGGGCATAGTTTTATACTTTGGATGTTTTGGTTTATGGTCGAATGAAAAGATGACAGATTTACCAAACACCACCAAAACCCCGCCTCCGTCAGATCTGGCAGATTCTGATTGGATCAGTAAAAGCAACGTGTCATGTCTTAACGCTACGTGAGATCAGTCCTAGTGGAAACATTTAAAGTCATATTACTTATTATATTCTATAGGATTATAATAAAGTAATTAATAGTTTGATTTCACAGATTGGTCACAACTTATTTATTGACGAACACTTTGTTAGATTAGCTTTATTAAAATAGAGTTCTGTGATTTATTAAAAAGAGAGAGTCCTTTCTTCGTTCTTCTGTTGAGCTGGAGAGAAGCAGTTTATAACAAATGCCTGAGAGCTTGAGACCATATCTCATGCAGACTAGTTCTGTGTCAGCGGAGAGGGAAAACAGTCATTTCATACCGTTACATTGTTTAGCATCTTTTCAACTTTTTATCTTACATTTTCTTGTAATTGTTATTTATTTACTCCTGAAATTATCGTTTTAAAAACAATTATTTTCCTGTTCTGCTTTCTATAAACTTTTAAACAGTTTCAGATCTTTGCTGTTTCTTCTGCAAACCGAGCTTCTCGGCGCGTGTGATTCATGCAGATGTTAACGGCGGATCTTTCGAATCCACGCTGACTTTATTTCTCCTCGTTGTTTTTGCAGATTAAAAGACTCGAAGCCCGACTGCACAAGACCGACTGCACTGATGGCGAGGGTCGTGAGCGAACCGATGGCGAACGGTGGCGAAAGGATCCCTGCTCTACGTGTGAATGCAGCGTATGTTTTACCCAGAAAGCGTCAAACACCACACCAGATAAACACGCGGCCACGTCTGTTTGTGGGGTGCTCGTCTGTTTTATTGCCCATCGATTTCTTTCCCTCTGCCCTTTTGGTTTCCTGGCATCGGGGTGCGTTCACCTGCCACACTCCATTTTTAAGTTATTCCATCTGGGATGCAGCTGCACTCCGAACCTCGCCGCCTCTGATCTCTCACGTCCGATTCTCTGTGGTTTCCAGAGAATGACAAAGTGAAGCTTTTAAAGGGATCCTTTGCAACGTTTTCATAGTTTTAAATCATTTTCTTGAGCCAGTATGTGCTAAAATGACCCTTTAGGGTTAATGAAAAGCCACCCAGCCCCATCACCCCCTGTGACCAGAATGCTCCACTTGCAACTTCAGAGTGCCAGTCCGGTCTGTTGGACTTTAAAAAACAACTGAGCAGACAAACCAGGCGCTGCAGTTCGCTTCCAGCATGTTTCCTGCAGGTTTTAGATCAGGCGTGGGGAACCCCGGTCCTGCATGTCTCTGCTCCAACACCTCTGATTCAGCGGTTGGTTCACCTGTTCAGCAGCTCATCAGGCTCTGCAGAAGCTTGTTAATCGCCTGCTGATTGAAATCAGGTGTGTTGAAGCAGAGTTGAAGCTAAACTCTGCTGGATACCGGCCCTCGGTGGACCGGGCTTCCCCACACCTGTTTTGGATCATGAACACAGCTGATTTGTTTAAGTTAGTGATGACTCACTCCTGTAGACACTAATGAAGCCTGAGGGTGCATTTCATCTGTTAAGATGTTAAAAACGGGAGCCAAACCTGCCTCGTCACCCTTTAAAAGCCAGAAAACAGTTTAAATCAACTCCAAAACGAACCTTTTAGCCTTTAACTCGTTCACAGCCAGCGTTTCTCGCCGTTTTTACTGGGGTTTTTTTAAGAGTCACAGAACGTTGCGCGCTAGGATGATGTCATCGCCAAAACAACCAAAACAAAGCAGAGACTCACCTCTTACATCAGGAAGAATCGGCGCGTTTCGAGCGTTATCCGTTCTGTCATAATCCGTTGTTGAATTGTGATCGGCAGAAGCTTTTCCGGTTCGCGCCTCACTTATTTTACAGCAGCGGCCCAAAACGATCTCCTAACACATGGATGTTCTGCTTCCTGATCACGACGTGTGACGTACGCGGATGAAGATTGGCTTTAGAGCTGGGATGTTTGTTCTCACGGCGTGGGGGCTCGTCCGACGCCCACACACAGTAAAAAAAAAAATGCTAATTTGGCAGTGAATGAGTTAAAGGAGCACCATATTGTCACTTGTCCTGACGCATCCTCTCTGCTGCCCCCCTCAGGATGCCCAGGTGACCTGCTTCGTGGAGTCTTGTCCAACACTCGACTGCAAGCATCCCGTCAAGCTAAAAGGCTCCTGCTGTCCAGTCTGTCTCCAACAGGAAGACGTTCATAAGCGACACAAAGCGGACACCCGTTACGGTTAACCCTCAGGACCACCCCACCCCCACACAAACGACCACATCAGAGAGGAGAGGAGACGCGACTGATCCACAGCCACAGTTAACCTCAACAGACCCAACAACCTCTCAGATTCTTTTTCCTTCATCAGGGGTTGGAGGTCGTGTTTTTGACTGTTTCAATTGGTTGCACAAGTCCGCGGCTCGGTTGTAAACCCTCCTGCAGCAAGCCGACAAACACTCCGTGGATTTACTCCTGTAGCGACGCGTAAACTCAAAACAGGATGGACAGAACTTCCCTTCCTTGTTCGATGAGGCTTCTGAAGTGTAAAAATAAAAAAAGTAAATAAAACGGGACCAGTCGCCTTTGAGAAGCAGGAAAGGGAAGTTAGTGGAAAACCAGCCACCTCTTCGATGTCTCACAAAGTTTTCTCAGGTCAGAGATGCCGAAACCCGGTGCTATTTCCCACTTTTATTGTGATTTAGTCAGAAAATCCGAACCTTAAAGTATTATCATTTGTATGCAGCATTTATGTAAACTCAGTATTTCCTTTAATGCAACGTCAGAGCCGAGCGGATCGTTGTGACTGTTTTAATCCGTGGTGCTTCATGTATTCTGTACTTTTTAGCTTTTACCCTTTTCTATGTACACGCGAACATAATGTGAAGCCCCACAAAAACGTTTTTCATGCGAAACGAACATGTCTACTGAACACAGCTTTTCTCTGGGCGGATGAGGCGCTGCCTGCCTGGGCGGGAGCGAGGTCTGAGGTCCGTCGTCTTCGCAGCTTCGCCCAGCGGCGTCGCTGCAGCAAAGCAATGACTGAAAACCTCTTTTGTGCAACTGTTCTGAACTTTCTCCCAGCGTTCCTCCTCAGCTTAAAGCCAAAAAAGTAGCTTGTATGTCTATGGATGTTGTGATTGTCTGGATGCAGCCTTCTGCTAACTCCACCGCTGGAGTATTCTCCGTTTTCATTCTGCAGCTCTTTGCTCCTGAGGCTCTCCAGCTTCAGTTTACACAAGGACACGCTCGCATGCATTCTTTAACTCCGCCTTTCCCTGTTGTTTCCCGCTTGTCCCTGTCAGAAGGGAGCTTCAGCATTAGGAATGCTGACCCTGCTCTTGTTTTTCTGCCATGTTGAAGATTTGAGTCTGAGCTGACATCATTTAGTGGAACGCCGGCTCCTCCGACCCTCATTCCGCGCTAATAGAAGCCACATGCGAGGGGGAACGGGGGCATGACGGGGCGTAGGGGGAGGGAACTGCAGTAACACCGGGCGTTCTCATGCGTACTGTACGCAGACAAATACCACTCATTGTTACTCGTGCACTGGCTCGTTTTTGTTTCCCTGTTTTTGCTCCGCGCCTCATTGTGTTGTAGCCCTCGTGTTTTCTTTCCATCGCTTTGTTTTTCTGTTGCTGAGCAGAAATAAATCACAATTTTCCACTAATGGGGGGCTGCAGCCACACTGGTGTCAAATATATTTATATGTACTCTAAATTCATCTGGCGTCATCTTGTGATCTGGGTGCTAAAGCACGTCGTCACCAGGCCACAGTTTGTTGCTTTGTCTTTTTTTAGGTGTCATTGGAAAGCACTGCCCTGCAGGACCGAGCAAGCCTCACCCTGCAGGACCGAGGATTTACTAGCACCCATCGTGACAGTGGTATTGTACTTTTTCTAAAGAACGGTTTGCACTGTGATGTATGCCTCTCAGCAGTAATAATAAAAAGCCACATTTGAATGCCAGTCCTGCGTGTTGGCGCCCGTCCTCTTTCTGTCTTTGTGCTTTTCTGGGGCTCAAAACTGGAGATCTTCATCTAATCAGAGCGCCGTCACCCGTCAGAGGATCCTGATTGTCATGAAATAGTCGTCCCTCCTGTTTTACAGGGCTCCGGTGCAGGGGCGGATTTAGGACTGAAGAAGATCCGGGGCTTATCACACACACACACACACACACACACACACACACACACACGTAACACGCACTAGTCAATATCATATATGTCTTGTACCACATAATTTTTAATCTGAAGCTACATATTAAGCATATTCAGGGCAGAGTATAGTTCCTGTTAGTGTTTAGTGTGAGATGATAGTAAATATTCCCTTTCTTGCTCCAACAACTTTACCTGATAGTAAGCTAACTTTAGGCAAACCAGCAGCACAACAAATATTTTCTAATAAGACTCACAAACCTGAGTCAGCACCAGTCTCATCAAAGCTGGGGTTCTGTCGCCGTACTTTTGGTCTAAAAAACGTCCTTATGTCCATCTTCACTCATGCGTTTCAGGCAGAGAGTGTAGAAGAAGCCGGCTGCTGAAGGGCTTCTTCTTCAGTGGTGGAGGCTCAGGCAGGCTGTATACAAACTACTGCCAGCTGCTCCCTCTCTGTTGGACTTTGGTACTGCATGTTACTTCCGCGATTTAGATCCGTGGATTTTCATAAAACATCCAGGGCTTCAGCCCAAGTAGCCGGGCCTAACGCCGCCCCTGCTCCGGTGCTTTCATGACATCAAACGGATGAGTCGTGGGAATCTGGGAACTCCCTTTTCAATCATATCTGAGCTTCTTGTTTTTTATAGATGTCTTTGCTCTTTTCAGGAAGAGGACAATGCCACTAATCAAGTTTTTTTTATGTGTTGGACTAAAGATTTAAAGCTTCTGAAAGTGGTTTAATCAGTATTTCTGAAGGGTACGGGGTCATGTTTAAAGGGGGGGGGGGCTATGCAAAACTCACCCGTTGCATTCTTTAGTGTGGTCATGTGGGACTCTACTGCTGTTATAAACGCTCCAAACATGGATAAAATATTTTGGTTTCAGGAATTATGTCTAAAGCAAGCTACCTCTCACGTGCAAAAAGCAGCTCTGCTCCAAGCCCCTCCCAGAAATCAGAGCTTCTCAGCTTATAGCAGCCTGAGTGGGAGATGGGTGGGCGTGGCCAGCCTCAGCTTGTTTTCTTAAAGTGACAAAGCCCTGACAACTCATTCTGGAAGGTACTGAAAACGTCAAGAATTAAACAGCTGAACTCACATCATGTGAGATGGATTTTGTGCAAAGATCGTAAACATGTTTTGTATTAAACTTAGATCTTTATTTGCACTCTTGCCTCTAGTGGCGTTAGACAGCTCTGGTTCTGGATTCTCTGCGGTTTGCTTCACCAGACGTTTGAGCCACCTCTCCAGACTGAAGTATGTCTGTAACTTTTGGAGAGATTCCATGAAAGCTCATCCGTTCTCCTCAGAGGACCCACCTCGCTTTGGAGAGGCTCTTGAATTTCCCCACTGAGCTCATCATGGAGAGACGTGTCTAATGAACTATGAGGTGCAACTAATTATCTAATGAAAACTCGAGTTGTTGCTGAAACACCTCCCTGTTTGTCATCTCTTCCACATTCCTACTTCCTGTCATCCATCCTTGTCTTCTTTTTTCCGGTCCATGAGAATAAATGTTGGCTTGGAAGGATGAGTAGATGGAGTTGCTGGATGGAAAACCAGACCAGGAAATGAGAATTCCAGAGGCCGAACAGAAGAAAGAGCCTTCACCTTCTCAACCTTAGCAGGAAAAGACATTACCACCCCCATAACACGGCATTCGCTTTAACTTGTATGTGCACATCTTTACGGTAACTAGTTAGTTATGGACAAGAGGCTAAAAGAGAAAAATGCCTGATAAATCTGACTTGTGGCTGCGAAACGCCACCAGAGTGTTTCAGATCCTCGGCACAGGAGTGAAGCGATGTGGATTTGTGAGTTTGGAAACGACAACCCTGCAGCTGCACACCCAGCAGGCCTCCCTCTTCCCACTCATCATATTTGGACTTTCATTTAGTCTACTTGGCTCTCAGCACTGTGCCTCTCACTCACCAAGGTGGGGATCCTTCCCCCTCGCTTATGTAACGTCATTCTTTATTCCAGAGCAAGACGGATGAAAGAGGGAGAAGTGGCGTCCCGCTGAGAGGAAATGGGTTTCACATCCCAGGAGTCTTAAGATGTGCAGCGAGAAGCTCCGACCCTCAGTAGGTGGGAAATGGCAGCTTCCTGTTATTGTTTTTGGCAGTGAGTCACTGAGACTCTGTCATTCAGGTGTGCTTGCACCATCAGCTGCAGACTGCGGCAGTTTGGGAAGGTGGCGTTTACCAAAAAGCAGACCTGCAACTGTAGCGACTCATCTGGTTAAAGCAAGGTTAAAGAAAAGCGATGGGAGCCAGTTAGAGACAAAATGTTCACATTTTTATCTGCAACACTCATGCAGGTCAGAAATGTGAGAAATTAAAACTTCTGAGCAGAATTTGAGCAAACGTCCTGCAAAATTCTCTTAAACGTTGAATCTTCGTGTACTTTGTGTTTTTATGCTGTTTCCATAAAGTCATTTGTGTGCGCATTTACTTGATACCACTTGTTTTTGTTCTAATGAAAAGTCCCTATCTGGAGGGGATGCTGGAGAACGTCAGCACTGGGGGCGGGGCTTCTGGACGACATCATCGTGGATACGTCCTGGTTCCAGGAGAACGAGGTATGGGTGGTAAAGGTAGGTGGGGCAGCTGATTATGGTTAGAATCGAAGCTGTTTCTTACTTGACTTGTATTTACAGAGCTAGACGGTTTGTCAGCCGATGACATCATAGGCCAGTTTGTCATCATTGTGTCAAAGCTGCCCTAACAGCGCTGTTAATGGGGACCAGATGCTTGTTTCGAGGCTACGACCGCTAAATCTGCGTCTCTAATGGAAAAGTTGTGCTCAACAAACTTGGCAGTACGCTCATTTACAGCACGGACCCCTACGGAGTGCCGGAGCTTGGGATTGTTTAAGACTGTTGCTTTCCCAAAAATGTCCAATCTTTCATTCATCCTGGAAAACACGGCTGCTGCAGGTGATGTCATGTAAAACCTACCAGGTGAGAAAGTCAGAAACTGACACCGGAGATCTAAATCTGTTTAAGTCCACAAACGACTGTTATTTTGAGGATTAAACAACCCAAATCTATAATATTAGGAGTGAAAATCTGCTCTCAGATCAGCTGTGGCGAACAGATAGTGTCCACTCTGAAGCACGAAGCGGGGGCTGTGCAGACTGCAATAAATCAAAGGTTACGAGATTATCTGTGTTTTTTGGAAGTGCAACAAGCTCCAGCTGCAGGCCGGAATCTGTAGTTCTTTACATCAACTAGGAAGTTGTAAAACGGTTGTGGGCAGCTGTTGTTGGCAGAGATGCAGATGAGGCTTTTCACATCTTTTGATGCTTCTAAATGGAGCCCTGTGAGATGTTGGCTGGTGGCTGAAGCAGGAAGACGGTTTGCTGTCACGTTTGAAACAGTGGCCTAGTGGTAGAGTCCGCCCTGGGACTGGGAGATCAGGGTTCAAATCCAGGTGGAGTCATACCCAACACTTTGATAATGAGACTCGACGTCTCCCTGCTCAGCTTTTAGAGATGGATTGAGGGTGAAACCACCAAAGGGTTCCTGAGCGCGGCCACAGCGGCAGCTCACCGCTCCCCACAGGGATGGGTCACATTAAGATGAACTTCACGAGTGTGGGATGACTACGGGACTTTAGACAATCAATAAAATACATTTGTATAACACCTTCCACATCCGTGACAGAAGGCCAGGGTGCTGAACACTATATAAAACACATCATAGACTTTAAAAGGAGGATCAAAATAGCATAAGAATGATAAATAAACACAAGTAAGAGCATTAAGAGTCAGAACTGATTTAAATCCTCTCTGAGGATGTGTAAACGGGACAACTGGAGGGGCAGAATGCTCTTTTCTGTTGGAGATCGAATAGTTGTGCTACTGGGATGATAACAACAGGTGCGTGGTCCTGTGGTGAGGCCAGGTGAGACAACACTCAGGTTATTATTATTTAATTATTAATGCAAAGTCACGTTGCACATTTTCAGTCCCTCCGGAAAACGAAGCCTATCCGGTTATCACGGACAGTTGTGACGTTTTTAGTCTATAAAAGTGATTTTTATCTGGGGCAGCAAATTCCATCATTCTAGAAATGTTCCACACATGGCACACGCCAGCCCTAAATCCAACAGCAAGTCGGCCATTTTTAATCAAAAACACATGTAAACAGTAACTTTGTCTAAGTTCAGCATCAGATTGGACATGATTGAGTTTATTCTACTGAACATGTGTAGCAAAACAGATCAACAGCGCCCCCTAGAACGTATCACCCGACCTCCTGCTGGCACTGAGGATTGTGGGCAGACCGGGACGATGCCAGGGTGTGAGGACCGGATTTAGCTTCTTGAACTTTTAACTCGGGTGGATTCTGTGGAACATTTGAAAATATCTCCAAAAACAAATGATCTGTAAAAGAGGGACTTCTATCCTCGGTGTTGTGATGATTTAAAGCTTCTTTCATTGTTTCTCTGTGAGAAAACGCTCACAGATCCTATGAAGTAACTGTTGAAGGGAGTCCAACCCATGAGGTCGTTTCTAGGAACCGACCGGCTGGCACACGGGAAGACTCCGTGTGCCAGCCCTCCGAGAGGCCAATGGATCTGCCTGCATTCAATCAATCAATCAATCAAAGATACTTTATTAATCCCAGAGGGAAATTAGAGTTTCAGAACACACAGTTCAGAGATCAGACATACATGGGCAAGACACATGACAAGAATTGGTGATTGTGGTCATTCGTAACCCTGAGTCGCGCTACCTTAATAGAGATAAGAGAGGGTTACATGAGGATTGGTTCAGGTGGAGGGAAAAAAGGCACTTCAGAGTTACCCTCCACCAGGAGGGCAGCTTTGCTCTGCAAAAAAAAACCCACCTCAGACAGATATGCAACAGACTTCAGACATCACAACATAAGTGTCCACTAGGTGGGGTGGTGGGTTGGGACTATCCCCACTTCAGTTCCTGCAGCCACGATAAGCAGCGCATGTCACCTCAGTGTGGATGGGGGAGGAACATTGAGGGTTGGAGGGTTGGAGTGACCCTGGATGTTTCAGCGGCCTTCCCGCAGTCCCGTCCAGGCTGGGAAAGGAGGCAGAGTTGAGTTGCCATAGCGGCGGCACATTCCACATATCTTCTGAGGGGGGAGTTTTCGTTGGAGCCTTGCAGGCTCAAGGGCGCCAGAGTCCGATTAGAAATTGTTTTGGGGCCAGACAGAGATAATTTCCTCTCTGTCTTACAGTCTGTTGGTCCTCAACCTCTCAAAATCCCAATAATGGACGTTAATCTATCCCAATCCGTGCTGATTCATCCACTCTCTCCTTGATGGCATCCATCTTTTGTGCCAAACAATGAATCTCCGCCAAAGCCCCAAGCTTACGATTCATCTTGACAATTATTTGAGTCTGTGAATTCACAGCATGGTGCAAACCATCTCTGAGCTCTGGGATCAGGCCAGTATTCCTCAACAGCTCGTTCATTTAATTTCCTCTGTGGACATCAGTGGGGTAGAGTCCAACCCCGAGAGATGATCCCGTTTTGGTGCCAGGGCCCCTAATCACCATGATCTAAATAAAACCATCACAAAAACTACCAGCCTAAACATCACCGTCTAAGTGAAAGACGCTCAGGTCAAGACCAAAATCTGCTGCCACCGTTTCTGCAGTGAGTGACATCACTGGGTAAAGGCGTCCACAGCAATACGTCAGTTAAAGTACATTGTATTTTACACCATCCAACGATGACGAGAGTGGCTGTGTGATGTGAGAAGTTGCGTTCAATGAAGAAACAGGTTTTTGCAGCCAGTAAAGTGTTGGGAGTTTAGAAAGCGTGATTTTAAAGCAGCATCATTGCTGCGCGAAGGTCCCGTAAACATCCCAGATGTTCGATAGTGGAAACGTGCCTATGGCCTGACTCTGGACACCCCTGCAGATAAAGGAGTGAACCAGCCTTACACTGACTTGTATTCGAGGCATTGCTCACCAGCATAGGTGCACACAAACAAACAGTGTTGCCACAGTTACCTTGAAATAGTAATCTGATTACTGACTACTCCTTCCAAAAGTAACTTAGTTACTTTACTGATTCATTCATTTAAAAAGTAACTAAGTTACGAGTTATTTTATTAGTTACTTTCAGCATCTACCAAAAATACGCTCTACTGCCTCAACATGAAAACTACAACTGGTGGTGGTGGGGGGGGGTTCCACAAAATAAACAACAATGAACAAGAGTCTGCTTCTAGACCTGCAGAAATGGGACACACAACAATACAACAGGAGCAAACTATCGCTGCGTCAACTTGATGAAGAAATATAAAATCAACATTGTTTAACTGAACAATCACATAATAATAAATCACAGTGCATTTAGTGCCAACCAAAGCCTTAAGACATGTGTTGAATGTGCCCAAGTCCATACTTATGAGAGCACCATGTGAGCACCTGTGTGTGTACACGCACTTGTTTATGTAAGGTTTCTCTGTAGGAGCATCCAAT
The DNA here is from genome assembly GCF_043380555.1 of Nothobranchius furzeri. Taxonomy (NCBI): domain Eukaryota; kingdom Metazoa; phylum Chordata; class Actinopteri; order Cyprinodontiformes; family Nothobranchiidae; genus Nothobranchius; species Nothobranchius furzeri. The sequence goes on along the minus strand of NC_091758.1, from coordinate 44,059,330 downwards.
AGAGAGTGTGAGGGACCACAGATCCGCCCCCCAAAGATGTGTAGGAGATGGAGGGAGCTCCATGTCCCAGAGATCCACGAGTTGCCCCAGAACACAGGAACCCCAGGGAGACTGCGACCAGAAAAGCCCCGGCCCCCCTCAAGAGTCGCAGAGGATCGCCCCCGGGGGCCACAACCAGCAGCCGGCAGAGTCCCAGGAGATATCAGCGGCAAGCCCACAGGCCCGCCCGCAGTCTCCCACCCCCTAGCCGGCCGAGCCCGGGACCCAGCGACCTGGGACACAGGGGCAACCACCCCCGCCGGGGACCCAGCAGAGCCCAGGGACCCAGACCCCACCAGGCAGCCACCGGGATTGATCAGGCAGACGCCAAAAATCTTAAACCTCCTGACCCGGGAGCCACGAACACTCAGGCAGACCAAGGCGCCGCACTCCACACCAGGTGTGGCAGGGGGAGGGGAGGCGAAGATGTATAGCAGCAAAAGAAGTCCCAGAAGAAGGGAGGAGTCAAAAGCCCCACATGACATATACAGTCATACACAAACACAGTCACACACTCCCTCCCTCATGCTCACACATACACATACAACCAAAGACTTACAAAAATGCACGCCGAACACCCACTCATGCTCCCCATACACACCCTATTCACTCTGGTCCCGGTACTGCTGCACATGGGGTACAACCATCACCGTTTCCCAGAGTTCGACCCTTTCTGCTGGGGTGCTGATGAGCAGGCTCCCCCGCAGCCTTCAGTGTCCAAGTGCAGTTTAAAATTGGAAGTGGGCACCGGCACTCGGGATGAGGCTGAGAAATCCCCCTGCCAAATGCCGTTGAATGTGCTCACTCCCAAGGCCCTAAGTGTGTGTTTGTGTGGAATGTCGTCGGTGGAAGTGTTTAATGTGCAAATAAAATTGGGGGGCAGGTTACCACAGCAATGTGGAAATGGGGTCCATACCCGCACCCCCTGACTTGTCCATCCCCCAAGGTCCTATTTGCATGATTGTGTGATGATGTGAGGGAGCAGGAGGAGAGAAATATGTGGGGATGGGGATGAATGGCTGGTTGGGCTTAGCCCTCCAGGGAGCCAGCTCCCCTACTGGCCCCAATAGGCACCTCTGTTGTCAAAATGCCACCCAGGGCATGGAGACTCCAGCCCATCCTGCCAGGGCCCAAAGCAGCAGCATTACAGAGCCTCACGGAGCCCGAGGGCACCAACCCAGCCCCACCCCAGCAGAATATCTACTCCCATCCCTGCATTTGCACAGCTTCCAGAATATGTAAGACATGAGACATCCAGGTAAGGTTGGGTCCATTTACAGAGATGGAGATAATGGCGTAGCGCGCATGGCTCTGGTGTTAATCAAGTTTAATGTTCCTGTTTGCAACAATCTTCACAGGAAGGCAAAACAGTTAAATGACAGGGTTCACAATAACTGGACATTTCCCGTATTTGATCACTTATTTTGACAGAGAAACCTCAAGGCTGCAGATGCGCTGACATTTTTATCGTTACGCACATCGCGGAGGTAGCTACACCAATCAAGAAAAGATTCCCATCAGAACATGGGGCAGCAGTAGCTCAACAGGTTGAGCGGGTTGTCCAGTAATCGGAAGGTTGCAGGTTCGATCCCGGCTCCGGACAGAGAATGCTGCTGTTGTGTCCTTGGGCAAGACACTTAACCCACCTTGCCTGCTGGTGGTGGACGGAGAGACCGGTGGCGCCAGTGCCCGGCAGCCTCGCCTGTCAGTGCGCCCCAGGGCAGCTGTGGCTACATCATAGCTGAATGTGTGTGTGAATGGGTGGATGATACACTGTAGTGTAAAGCGCTTTGGAGTCCTTACTCTGAGAGGTGCTATACAAGCGCGGGTCATTTTTCATTTAACATCTGAGCTGGGCACTGAGGTCCGTGCAGCTCGCTGTCACGTAAGGTGCTGACAGTGAGCTGAAGATGTGTAGATCGGGGGCTTGGAGCGCGTTGCAGAACCAGAGCCCTGCGGGGAGGTTCCTTAGAAAATGTTCCCTGATGATGAAACTTTGGCTAAATAGCTCTTGTTCATTTCTCCAACATGGCGTCGCATCCATGAGCCTGTCTGAGGAAACGTCCAGAACCTCACATCCTCTTCAGCTCAGAAAGCTCCTATAGAGACATCTGATTACGACAAGCAGGTGACCCGTCAACTGTTGGGCCTGTTCAGGTTTACGCAGACTATCTTTACATTTGGAATTAGCATACAGATAAAAATGAATGCAGTAAAATAAAATATATTTAAATTAAATAATCATTAATTATTTTACAAGCAGAGAGCCGCATCATCAGATGGATGAAAGAGCCGCATGCGGCTCCAGAGTGCATTATGGGTAGCCAGCTTTCCAGTTTTATGTTCTTTATTGTGCGTTTTGTTGGGGTTTTATTGCAGGGTTGTGTTTGATGTTTTTAGTCGTTTGTTCGGTAATATTACTGTGCTTTTTCGTTGGTTTTAATTTTGCACCACGAGTGAGAGCTATATTCCAACAAATGGCATCGTGGTGCCGTTCTATTGTTTGGTGAAGCAATACACTGCTGTCCTTGAGCAAGGAAAGTGCGTGTTGATTGGTCAAATCCATTATGCCATGTTAGATTTCCTTCACTCAAGATTTTCCTAAGCAGAAAAACTTCAGAGTAAAGGATAAAATAACGCAGTATGTCATGGACAAGTAACTTTAATATGATTACTGGTATGGAAATAGTAACGCGTTAAATTAGTCGTTACCAAGAAATGACGTTATATTAGAGTAATACTAATGATGGGGGGGGGGGGGGGGGGTTGAGCACCTGCCCCTTTTGTCTGAAGTGCCCAAAGTGCCCTTTATGCGGTCGTTCGTCAGATTTTACCGTACAAAACTGTTATACTGTGATACATATCAGGCACTAGGACCATGTGGAGACAGCCGCCTCAAGCTGAAGCCTATTTTCCCTTAGACCCGCCTACAAGCTCACTTATTGGCTCTGCCGCATCATATTAACATGTGATTGGTTGTCCCTGCTGTCACTCTACCTTGCAGCCATGGAGACGACAGACGGGTGTTTTGCCTGCGGGCAGGAGTCTGCGTTCATCTACCTGTAAGTTTTCTTTCTGCCTGCTTCACGTCAGCTGGATGCATTTTAATATCAGAGCTTTTGTTTACGTGTGTTTGAGTCGGTGGTTAGTGTGTGTGGAGCAGAGTCGGGTAGCTGCATGTCTGGGACAGAAAATGAGACACGAGAGAGACTTCTCCTGAAGTGTTGCAGAAACTCACAAAGAATCACAAATGTTGATATTTCTCAGTCTAGATTCTCCGGGTCATAACTTCTGAATTACTAATCAAATAAAAATACTTCAAACGGTTTCTAAAAGTACATAAAACGAGCTTTCCAACGAGGTATTACGTGATGTAATTCATGTTACTCCAAACATCACTATTAGAGGGAAACCAGCTTTGCAGCGTCACAGAAAGAAACGGTGCGGACCGCGACGGGAGAGCGAGAACCAAAGGGAGGAGACGGTCTGATCATCTTCATCAGCAGCTTTTATGAAGTTATGGAAACAAACGTCACAAATAAAATCCAGCTGCATTACTGGTACTGGAAAGGTGAAATCTAAGCCCCGCCCCTATTTAAAGTGGGGTTTTCACGTTTTGACATAGATCGCTTCTTTTACTCCTCTCTCAAACCATCTATCTTCTCTGTCCAGAATGTGGACTTTGTCCTCTTCAAAGGTGTGTCCCTTGTCCTTCAGGTGAAGGTGGACTGCAGAGTTTTGACCTGAAGAGGTGGCTCTCCTGTGTTGTGTTATGTTCTTGTGTACTTGTTGTTTAGTTTCTCTAATGTAAACATCTGGACAGTGCTCCTACACTGGACTGCATAAACAACCCCACTGAGCTTCTGTTTGGGTGTTTTGTCTTCTGGATGGACCAGGTTCTGTCTGAGGGTGCTGTTGGGTTAAAGTTTACCGGGATGTTGTGTTTGGAGAAGATTCTTCTAAGTTTCTCTGAGACTCCTGCCACGTATGTGATGATGGTGCCTTTGTGTAAAGGGTGTTGTTGTTAGGTTGGTAGCAGAGCTCTCATGTTTAGTGGTAAGTTCAGTGAGATCATGGAATGGGATCAAGAATTTTCTACTGACAGGAAAAAGATCTCAGCTAACATAGCTGTAGATCACACTGGATAAGTCTCTGTGGTGCATTTATTTTACATTTATTTTACTACCTCTTACTAGAGCTGTCTTTAGTAAGCACATAATATCTTTGGTTGTACACCTGTGCAATAGCAATAAAGTATCTTGATTTCTGTTAAATGTACTTCCTGAATGAGTGACCTTTTCAGGCTAAAATAACAAAATGACAAATACAGACAGAAGGACGACTTATTTCTTCTTTTATAATGCGCTGCATCACCACCTGGTATCAGAACAGGACTCAGTATTGGAAGATAATCAAAAATCAAACAACTTGGACTCGGATCAGGGGCAAAAATGTGGTTGTAACACCTCTAGATGTAAGTCAGCTTTAAAAACTAAAACTATTATTTATGAACTAACATTAACACTAATGACACTAACTGATATAATTTTATTATGTTGTTTGAACCCAAGGGTCTCATTATCAGAATTTTCTAACTTGTTGGATTGCTCTATAAGTGCCCCTTTTTTACTTTGAGCCCCCGCCTCATCAGAGGTCTCGGCACGGCCCTGACAACAAGGTGCAAATTATTAAGTACTGAGGACCTCCAGTGGATGAAAAAGGATTATCGAGGCTAAAAAGATCCTTTTTGGTCCTCTTACGATTTCATCATCATTGACTCACAATTTTTGACGGTTTCACTTTATTATTACTGTTTTCATGATTTTTGGGTCAAAGCAGACGTTTAGTATTGTTGCCTAATCTAACCTGAGCTTTAGAGCGGCTGCGTCACGCTGTGCTGCAGCAAATCCCTCCTTTCTTTTTCTTTTTTATGTATTTCTCTAATTCTCTGAGAGAAAAGTGCGCTGTGGCCGTGAGCAGAGACAAAGTGAGTGAGAAAGCTGCACCTCGCATTTCTGCAGCACTTCTGCTTTCTCGGTTATCTAAACTGTCAGAAGGTTCAACAGGATCTTATTTAGAAGATCAGAAAAGGTTATTTTAGTTACTAGTGTGTTTTGTTTTATTTTTGTTGTTGTTATATTTCACTTTTCATTTTTTCCCTTTTATTGCATTTGTATTCATTTTTTAAAGATAAAGAATTTTTTCATTTATTGAACTTAAATCAGGAGTGTCAAACAAACGGCCCGCAAACGGGAAAACTCGGCCCATGAGGCGGTTGTGTAAACTTTATTTTCATACGTTACAATGCAGAAGTGAAAATAAACTGAAGAATTTTATTTTTTTCTATTTCAAATTTTAAAATATACTTCAGGTGCTTTGACTAATAGTGATGTTGTGGTTGAACTATTTTAGATAAACTGTCCTCAGGCGCCACCTGAAGTTGGCCGCCGCTCAGGATGTGACTTGTTGTTGATGTGCCGGTGAAAGCTAAAAGATGTTCAGTAAAATTGGTTAAATACACTTTAAGTGCTGCATGAAACTGATCTAGTCATGTGATCTGTAAGCTCTTTGAATCACTGAGGAATGTTTTTTAGTTTTTCAAATACTAAAGTACACTTCAGGTGTTGTACTTGTACTATTTTGGATACGCTGTCCTCAGGCTCCAGCTTTGATTGTTTTAAAACAAAAGAAAACAATCTGAAGTTGTTTTTAATTTACCGGTCCGGCCCACTTGGGACTAGATTTCCCTCGATGTGGCCCCTGAGCTAAAATGAGTTTGACACCCCCGACTTAAATAGATTAAAAAGTAAAAAAAAGGTTTCTCTGACTTGAAGGTGGTGCGTGGAGCATAAAAGCGTTGCGTTAGTGAATTGTTTATTTTAACTCAGTTTTTGCTTAATGGCACCAGATGTTTTTGTTCCAGTTTCATATTCAGACTTTTTCTTTTTTTTATTGGAAAAAAATAATAATTAATTGGTAAATAAATAATTAAAACAAAACAAAACCAAACTAATAAATCTGATCCATTTTCTGAATCTGTCCAAAAATATGTTTTACTAGTCTTTAAAAAATCTGCACTTGATTTTTGTTTATATTTTTCCTGAAAAAATAAAAATAAAAACAAGCAAAATCTTAAAAATAAGATTTTTATTATTATTTTTTTATCAAATGCTAATTAAGAGATTTTAACAGGATTAGAGTAAAATTCTGAAGATGAACAGACTTCACACAGAAATAGGCTGAATGTTTTTAGTAAAGGCTTCTTGTTCTTTAGACTGCATCTTATTCTATAACTGCAAAAACGCATCAACTCTTCGGCTTCAAGTGAGGGCCGTTTCCCTCTGTTGGGATACAAAACCATTAAAAAGTTCAAATGACATCCAGCTGTGCAGTAAGAGGAGCATCATGCTGCTGGAGAACGACTCTTCACGGAGAACCCGGTCACATGCTGAAGGACGACATTTTGTTGGAGCCTTCTGAGGTTCTGGTGCCCGACAGGCAGGTATCTGACGTGCCGCGTGACAAGCGATTGGAGTAGATGTACTTTTTGCTGAAGCACCAAAAGTCAGACATGATTTGTTTGAAGTGGCTCCTGAACTTGACTCCCACAAAGGCATACAGAATGGGGTTGAGGCAGCAGTGGAGGTACGCTATGCTCCTGGCAGCAGCCAGAACCCGGAGCTTTGTTTGCTCAGCTGGACAGCTCCTCTCCTTGAAGAGCGACGTGGTGTGGATCAGCAGAATCACGTTGTAGGGTAGATGACACACGATGAAGACTGCGATAACCGCCAGGACAACGCGGACGGCCTTGTGCCGCTGGCTGCTGTTGGCTCTCAGGAGAGTCCACGCGATGCATAAGTAGCAGTACGCCATCGCCATGAAGGGCAGGAGGAATCCAACGGCCATCTGGAGGCTGGGCACCATCACCTTCATCAGCTTTGCTGTGTCGGAGTTGTTGAAAGTGAGCTGGCATGTCACCTGTAAGTCAGCTAGCTCGCTGTAGTTTTGCTCCTCAGAGAAATCTGTGAAGATCGGTTCGTCAGAGAGCTCCGTGTAGATGAACGTAGGGAGAGTTAGCACCATTGCAAACACCCAGATGGTCGAGCAGATCAGACGGCCGTACGCCAGAGTCCTCGATCGAGACCCAAATGAGCGCCTGGCCTGAACTATGGCAACGTAACGATCGCCGCTGATGCACGCCAGCAGCAGCATGCCGCTGTACAGGTTGATGCTGTAGGTTGAGTGGAGAATCTTACAAGCGACTGACCCCATGGACCAGTCGTTCTGCTCGTTGTAGATGATGAGAGGCAGAGCCACCACAAAGGTCAGGTCCGCCACAGCCACATTAAAGAGATAGACGTCCGTCATTGTCTTTGTTCTCTTGTAGAAACTGTAGGTGATCATCACGAGGATGTTGCCGATCAGGCCGGAGGCGCAGATGAGGGAGTGGATGTAGGTTTGGGACAGGGTCTCCGCAGAGGGAGGGCTGAGGTTGCAGACCACCTCATCTGGTTCGTCACTAGGCCAGCTGACGTAGTCCTCCATGTTTTCCATCTGCAAAGGTAAGCTAGCGTTAGCATCAAGCAGTGGGGGGTTGGAGAGAGAGAAACAACCATGCAGAAAAACGTTCTGATGTGTTTGAAAGATCATTTTGTGGAACGACAGAAGCATATTTTTGTCAGGACTAATAAATTCCTTCTGTTTTCACGAACTTCATCTGACCAAATCAACAAATAACTGAAATAACAATTTATTCTGAAAGAAGCCTGACATACTGATGACGGGGTACGGCCTGCAGCGCTCTAGTTCTGCTCTTCCTCTCCTCAATGACCCAATTTTAGCCCAGTAACACATCCGGGCCCGTGTGCAGAAACAGGCAGCACTGCAGGTCGCCGCAACCCCGACATCGTCTGATCGCAACAAGAGATAAATGCGTAGGATACAGGATCTGAGGGCTTTAGCTGAGCATTGATTCGTCAGCTCTTGTGTAGGTAGACCAGTAGCATGAGGCGTACTCCTCCAGAGCCTTTAATGTGCTGATGTGAACAAACGGAGGCTTTTGTAGGGCAGAAAGATGCTCCGAGATAAACTTTCATTCTCCTTTCTGCCTCGAAGTTTTCTTTTGATATTTGCCAGAAAAAAAACACACAAGATTTACGCATATGTGGGATTAAACAGGGTGCCTGCATAAAAATAAAAACATTAACTGACTCCAACAAGGATGCTGCTGACTTAAAAGAACTAAAACATACTTGGAGCCCCAGATTAAGCTGAATCAGTTACTAAATGACCTTAAATCGTGTAAATTTTTCATGTTTTATGACGAAGCAGATGGGAATGTAAGCACTTTGAGTCCGTTTTACCATGAAGCGTGCTTTATAGCCAACATTTGATTTGATTTGTGATTTAATTTGTGTTTTTTTTTTTACATTTAGCTATATTTATGATTAGATTTCAATAAATAAAAAGACACAATGCTTAAAAACAAGTTTGGACGTAATGTTTTGGGGGTTGGTCACCTTTACAATGAGGTAGAACGTAGACCGTTCATCCATGGACTTAGCTAACATCTCAGGGTGCTGAAGGGTAACCAACACCACCTCCTGGCTGACCTTCAGCACCTCCTGGCTGACCTTCAGCACCTCCTGAGCCCTGGGAAGACGACCAAAGCTGCAGACGAATCTTCCACATGCTACTGACACGCCTGAGCGTGCAAAAACCGTGAAAATGTGTTTTTTCTTTCCTTCAGTGGAAATATTTAATCATCTGATTTATCCTTGCAACTCGCAGGTGTGAAAACCGACGGGAGAATATCATGTTGGAGTCTTTAGCTAAACCTTTGATCTGGCATCAGATTCTGCAGAAGAAAGACGTGCTGCTGCAAACATTACAGGTTGTTTGTGTGATGGATGCAGTTGAACAAAAATCGTTCCACTTTTGTCTAAAACAGAAACATGACGACACATCTTGAGGCTGATTTAGACGACTTCCAGAAGCTCGTGTAGCTTTTTAAAAAACTGTGAAAACGTCAGTTTCACTCTGCAAGAAATAGAAACATTTCACAAGAACCTCTAAAGGCTTTAAATGCAAACGTCCTCTAGTCTCAGCGTCACCTCGTTTAGCTTTGTTTTACATAAAGACTGAGAAATAAATCATCTCAAACTCGTTTAAATTAATATTCAATAACTTAACACACAGATAATCTACAGCTGATGTGGTTTCATTGTCTGAGAACAGTTTTTACAGTGTATTTGTCACTTACCCATACACTTACCCAGCATGAGCGATTTTATTTTACAAACGAAAACTTTGATTTTATAAAGTCAACAGCCTTTGTTCCTTGTGGAGCCTACATACCTCGCACAATGGAGCCAAGCAGGAGAGCGGATGATGCACTCGGCTGGAAAAACCTGAAAGATGCTTCGAGTGCGTCTGTGTGAAGAGACCAGGTCCGTGTCGGTTTTGTAACCAAACTCTAAGCAGAAAAAAAAACAACAGAAGCAGAAGCAGCGGAAGCTCAAACCTCATTCTCACTTCAGTTTCTGTTTCTTCTGGTCTTGATCTCAAAGTCGAGTTTCAGCCCCAGATGTGCAGCTTTTATCTGATGGTTCCACCAGTAAAACCCCTACAGACACCCACACCTGGTGCTGACCTGTAAATGTCTTGTTTTCCAGAACAAACATTTCATTTGTTGAGAAAAGTTGTGTAATTTTGCTCAGTGAACAAACACACCTGTTCCTGTAGGGAGAACAGGGAAAAGGTCAGAAAGCTGATTAAAGTTTCACCATCAGAAACATTAATTGTGTTGTTGAATGGATTTAAAATCCAGCAGCTGACACTAGGGCTGACGTTCATCTGCTCTCTCTGGTTTTTGGTGTTTGCATGCGTCCCACACCCTCAAACCTCCGTCACCACATCTGGTTTATCTATAGCCTCAGTAGCATCTCAGCCCTTTTCTTGGCGTTCTCTTGTGTATCGGACTTGTAAATGGCCTTGAATACGGACTTCTGCTCAGATAACATGTCAGACCATCTTTTTTTGCCAGATGAGCGCAGATGTATGAATCAGGTTGAAAAACATGGACACAAAATGTTAATTATGAAGATAATGTTCTTTCTGCGATGTGCAAAATTAAACAATCATTTGGGCTTTAATTTAAATGAACTTTATTTGTTTATTTACACCTAACAATGATTATTAATCATCTGGGGCTTTTATTTTATGGGTTGTGCTGAGAAATTTCAGATTTTAGTTTTTGTGGGAAACTTATTTTACAATCTGCTTTTAGAAAAGGAGTCGGTGCTGATTTTTCTGGCTGCTTTAGATTTGATGACATGAGGAACAAACGGCACTTTTACAGTGATTTATGTTTGTTGCTCAGGGTCGGATTGGGTTTCTTCCCGTTTTGAAACTCTAGATGTTTGTGTTTATTTCATCCAACACAGACCGCTTCCTCCCACACGGGCTTCTCCGTGCACGACCTGTAGACGGATGCATGAATTATTAAGTGTTCTGAGTAGGTCCTGCAGCTAAAAGTGATCCGACAGCAACTACCTTAAACTTGTTGTTTTATCACATTTCAGCAGCTTAACGTGTTTAAATGTGAGAAAACATAAAAAATGCACAAAACATAAATGCATTTTTTATTTCTTCTTTTTGTGAGTTTAATTACCATCATCTACATCCTTTGACTTGTTTATTCCCTTACCATTAGCTGCCACTAGAGGTCCTCGGTTCCCCTTAGTTTGCCTCCAGCCCCCCCCATCACTCACCTGCAGCCTCTTCAGAACAAACAGTCTGGTTGTTTTTGTGATCGTGGTTTCTTCTTACCATTCAGTGTTTACAGTTTTTCTTTTACATAAACAACCTTCATCATTCTTATCCAGCTCCTCCTCCTGACGCTCAACACTTCTGTCACCTCTTTACACCTGAGATACGATGCTTTAAGCAATCAATCAATCAATCATTCAATCAATCCTTTATTAATCCCAGCGAGAAATTAGAGTTTCAGTACACACAACTCAGAGATCAAGCATACATGGGCAAGACACATGACAAGAATTGGTGACTGTGGTCATTCGCAACCCGAGTCGCGCTACCTTAATAGAGATCAGAGGGTTACATGAGGATTGTTAAGGTGGAGGGAAAAAAAGGCACTTCAGAGTTAAGCTTGGTTTATGCTTGACGCATTTACTTTCCGCTTGGTGATGCGGCTCGCGGATGGAACGCGCTTCACAACTCGCAGCGTTTATGGTTTGTGCGGCTCGTCTCTGCGGTGAGCCAATATCCTCCCAAACTGTAGGGGGCAGCATGGAGCTCTACGGCATGCATCCAACACTACACCATAGTAGAAGTAGAAATTACTGTTTACAACATGGCATTCCAGCATTTTTAACAGCGTCCTCGTCTTTTCCGACAGTGCGAGCTATTTCTCTCCAAGAATTATTAACAACATGTTGATCCCGGTGATCTCTGAGAGCTGAATCATACAAATGTCTGTATTTACAAACCTCTGCCGTACTAGTTCTTGCCAGTCAGCCATGTTTTTCCGCGTCCGACCGTCCGCGTAGTTAGAAAATTTCCTAGGTGCGCGGTGCAGAAATTTTGGGTCGTGCGGAGGGGCGTGGTTGTTAAAATGACGCAATTTCACCGTGCGGACCTCACGGACGCGTCAAGCATAAACCAAGCTTTACCCTCCACCGGGAGGGCAGCTTTGCTCTGCAAAAAAAAAACACCTCAACAGAAATGCAACAGACTTCAGACAACACAACATAACATGAGACTCCAATAGAAAGCCAAGGGGGGGGGGGGGGGGGGGGGGGCTGGGATCCTGTTTCCCCCAGCGAGAGCAGCCATCTACGGTGCTCACCTACTGTACAGTCACAGGTGGGAGGGAGATCTTGGGAGAAGCAAAGAGCACATTGACTCTTCCAGTTGATGACCTCGCCTGGCTGAAGTCCACCAATCCGAAGGCGGGGGGGGGGGGGGGGGGGGGGGGGGGCTTAACAGCATCTGTCTGCATTCCTTCGTGGGGGTTTTAGTTGCTTGCCGCTCAAGGCTACCAGGGCGTCAGATTCAGATAACAAGAATTTGTTTGGGTCAGGCTGAGATAATTTTCCTCTCTGCCTTCAGTCTTTAAACAGATCATTCCAGTCCTTCAGTGAAGCCAGTTCGGGTGTTGAAACCTGTCCATACCGTCCGGTGGCTCTCTCCGAGATGACATCCATTTTGCGCACTAATACCGGTGTCGCAGCTAGAACATTGTCCAGCTTACGATTCACCTCGAGTAACGTCCCAGGGAAGCAAGGATCTAGAACCCATATCTCTGCTTTTCTGGGCTGATTATCCTGACATGAGAGCCTTTAATATGTTTTAATATTTTAGTTCTTCAAAAAACTTTTTCTTTTTAGAATTGACTTCCTTCCCCATAACAGATTCTCAGCTTTGTTTCCTTTAGTCCTCTGATCTGACTCGTTCCTTTGTGATAAGATTATCTCAAAATAGCTTGTAGCCCCCCCCCAAAAAAAAACAAACAAACAATGTAAACTTGATTAAGCGATGCTGTTTGCAGCACCTTCTGGGTTACAGGTCTGGGGCTCCTTGGAGCTGTGAAACAACAAAAATACAATTAATTTTAAGTGTTGTTTGTTTTGGAAACGGCGTATTTTTATATTTTCTGTGAGCTTGGCCTTTAAGAGTCAGAGTTACATGTTTCAAATGTCATACAGGTATTTTTATTTATAATCAAAATAAAAAGATCTGGCTGGAATCTGTCAGTATTCATTCATATCAATGAGTAAGGAAAGGTTCCAGGTTGTTTCTGAGATATTTTGACCTCTGCAGGCTCCTGTACCTGTTGTCTGGTTGTGCGGTGGAAAACAAAACACTGGAAGTCGTGGCAAACACAAATGAGCGTCCCAAAACCTGTAACTGTAAAGCTTAGGGCAGAACATTAACCGAGTTTTTTACTCGTTTAGAGAACAACTTCCTGGTCAACACACGGTGGACTGGACACGAACAGGTGAACCGCTACAGTCGGGCCGGAGAAGCAGCAAGCTAGCTGCAGCGACGCTTCCTGACCCTTGAACGTCGGTACTGGTTCTTCTTTTGTCTTGTTTGTAAAAATCTTGATGTCCTGCAGTAAAAAGAAAAACTACTATAATATATTTGAGAACTGTTTACATAACGGTGTAGGTGGCAGCACGAACGTAATATCACACCACTCCTGGGACCGCCCCAGGCCAGGTATGGTCACAGGTTCAAATCCCAACATGGTCTTTCTGTGTGGAGGTTGCATGTTCTCCCCATGCATACGTGGTTTTCTCCAGGTAGGCTGGTCACCGCTGGAATCTGAGTCTGCACTAATCCCTGTTTCTCCTAACTGAGGCTGTTTGAGGAACAAACCTCTTTAACAGAAATTCTCCATCTGATCCTAAAGTTGTCTGAACAATCGTGCATTTATTAATTTGAAGGTTAACGTGAGAAGTTACCTGCGTTTGCGGCTTTATTAGTTACCTGTTTGGCGCGCGTGACCGTTGTGGGTGTCTGGAGAGCACGCGCCAGCGCCAACTTGCTCTGCAGGTTTTCCCGGTGCGTCACGCCCCCCTCGTCCCCGCTCCTGTTTTCATCCTCAGTCAGTTGTCAGCTGCTTTCCTGAGCGCAGCCTCTCCTCTGAGGTCGGACACCATGAGCAGGTCCAGCTCGCTCAAGTTAAGGAATCCCTTCAAATCCAAATCCACTGAGAAGGAGAACAAGGAGCTGAGGCGCGCGACGTCGCTCAAAGACGCGTCGGCGACCATCCACCGGGATGACCTGGGCACAGCTCCGGTGTCTCCCGGCTCCTTCAGGCGCGGAGACAGCGCGACGTTGGCCGGGGACGCCACGCTCTTCACCCCGAAGGAGAAGAAGAGACGCCTGCTGTCTCTCCGGAGGCTGAAGAAGAGGAAGAAAGATGGAGGTGGAGGAGACGTGTTTTTCCCTGACTCTCAGGAGCAGGACGTCCTCAATCTGTGAGTAAAAGAAAAGTTTTCTGGTTTTGGTCAGCATCATTATGGCAAGCCAAAATGCACAAAATCCATTGTCCTAAACAAAACACCAGCATTGTGACAAACGGAGACAAAAAGGTAGTTTACATATTTATAGTCCTCTTCAGTGCAAAGTTTATCTCAGAATAAAAGTTGAACCTCTAAATAAAAACAAAGTCTTAAAGCCTCGATGAAGCCCCCCCACCCCCTCTCTCTGAGGGGCCCGGGCAGTCCCTCACAGACCTGGAGCGAACGCCTCACTGTCGGTTTCCCCCCTGGCGCTTTCTGGAATCTGAACCCTTTACCTCTGAGCTGAACTAGTTCAGTCACGCATCTCCTTCGCAGGCATCATGGATGAAAAATGTGTGTAAAGATCCTGGGATGAGGATGTGAGCTTGTTCTGCGTCATCTTTGTGAAAACGAATAGGCAAACAGGCATTTTTATAATAATAATACATTTTATTTAAAAGCGCCTTTCAGGACACCCAAGGTCCCTTCACAGGAAAAATACATCCAGTAAAATACATTAAAACAATAAAACACAATGAAGAAAAGGAAAAAAAACAATTCAAATGAAATCAGAGGTCATAGGCAGATTCGAACAGGTGTCTTGAGTCTGGATTTGAAGAGGGTGAAACTGTCAATATTTCTGATGTCTGGGGGGAGTGAGTTCCAGAGATGGGGAGCAGAGCGGCTGAATGCTCTGCTCCCCGTCTGGGGGAGAGTGAGTTCCAGAGACGGGGAGCAGAGCGGCTGAAAGCTCTGCTCCCCGTCTGGGGGGAGTGGGTTCCAGAGACGCTCTGCTCCCCATGGTAGTGAGATGGGCAGAAGGAACAGCAAGATTGAGCTTTTAGCAACGCATGATGGGTTTTTGTAGCTTGTATCTGAGTTGCAACTTATGATCATAAATATGTTTAACGCTTAGAAACGTATTCAGAGCTACAACATCTTAGATCTCACACTGAAGCGGAGCCTCTTCCACCTCGTTTGACCGTCGTAGGTGTTTGGGGCCATCAGGTGTACCGAGACTTCAGGTTTATACCTTAGTGGGGATTTTCAAAGCAAACATTAGCACAAAATATTAGCGCATTATTTCATTTATCAATAAGAAACTGTCACGTTTCCCTTCACCAAGTACATACAGGTTGATTCAGTTTGTTTTGCTAGCATGCCAGTCATCTTCAAACAGAAACACATGAACACATGAATCCCTGCTAAGATCTGATCTGGATCCAGGTGTTGTAGGTGTTTGATTTAAGCAGGGCTGGGAGGGCTTGGGCTGCTCTCGCCACACATGTGACTGCAAAACACCGCAGAGAGGAAAACCTGCCGAGCAGGATGGGAGACATTTCCTTATTGGGTCCAAATCAACGTGACTCAGCCGAGTTGCAAATGTGTCACAAAAGAAGCGAGTCCATATGACGCGGCAGACGGCAGCGCTGGTAGAAACAACAACAACAACAACAACACATGCGTATGAGCGATCATGATGCTTGACACTCGCACCCATCAGAAAACAGACGGTTCACTTTGATTCAATGGTGATGATTCGTTGAAACTCTGGTTCTGACGCTTAACCTGACATGTTTGGAGTTACATATACCTGCAGAGTAATGATGAATAATGGATGTATTGATGGTTCCATGGTTGTTCCAAAGAACTCCGTCACTGTCTTTGTGCTTCCTGCTTCCTGCTTCCGGCCTTTTCGTAGCTGGGTTAGCCACACGTTGAGTTCATGCTAGACTTGCTGAATGATGCAAAACACATCCAGGTTTTTCTTTTGTGCGCAGCCAATTCTATTGATTCATTTAACATTGACTAAAACCCCAAATGATCAGTTTCTACTCTTCATTATGTACTAGGACAACTTGTGATCCTCAGAATAATGCTGGAAAAGACTGGATATCACCAGCTCAGCCAAACCAACAGGGACATGCTGAAAACAACCTCAAGTACAATTGTTTGTTTTTGTTTTTCATCAGTACACGTGAATAGGACTTGATTTCTCACATCAGGGGAGACGATATGTTGTGATACTAAAAGCCAGACAATAATTGTGATTTTTAGGACTGAATCTAATTGGAAAACTCCGGCCAGACGCTTCTAACATCCAGTTTTATCGCAGGATGTTGTTGTTGCTTTAAAAGGAAGATGGTAAACACTGCTGCCACCTAGCAGTTGGAGTTTGAATTACACCACATGAAAGAAATATAATAAATGTTTGCATGTAAATTTCCAATAATATCAATACACTGCTTTTAAATATCGATTCAATTCAATTCAAGTTTATTTATCATGACAAGAGTCGTCTCAAGGCACTTCACATAATAAACGTTCCAGGCCGGTTCATTAAGCCAATCATAAAAAATGTTTCCTATATAAGGAACCCAGCAAATTGCATACAGCAATCCTCATACTAAGCAAGCATGCAGCGACAGTGGAGAGGAAAACTCCCTTTTAACAGGAAGAAACCTCCAGAGAATCCTGGCTCAGTAGAAGCAGCCATCCTCCACGACTCACTGGGGATGGAGAAGACAGAGCAGACACACACACACACACACACACACACACACACACACACACACACACACACACACACACACACACACACACACACACACACACACACACACACACACACACACACACACACACACACACACGATAATGTGTCTATAGTTATATTGTGATTTCTTAGTAAATATTCTATTTGGCGAGAGATAAACTTTATTGTATTTATCCTAGTGGATCTATAATTAAACGGGTAAACTAGTAGTAGCACATCCAACGTCAAGGAAAGCAAAAAGTTATTATCAGGAGAGGGGGAATGTTTAAGTGGTTAGCAGCAGTGTGCTAGACGATGGCCCCCTCCATGAGGCCTCCACAGCTCAGCAGAACATCGTTGTAGCTTCTTCTGGGGAGAAAAACACTTAGAGAGAAAATAAAGTTAACAGCTGAAATAGCAGAAAGTAATACAGTTAAAGAGCAGATTGTAGAAGAAAGCAGTAGAGTGTGAAAAGTGGTCAGTGTGTCCTCCAGCAGTCTAAGCCTATAGCAGCATAACTACAGAGATAACTCTGGATAATCTATCCTATTTAGATGGAGGCATGTTGGAGGCAGGGCAAGGGAGAGTCGTCTTTATCTACTGTACACTCCACCTCCCTCTACTCCCCCACTTGTCCAGATTTAGGCTAACATCAGATTTTAACCATAGATCCTATCAAATAAAAATGTTTTAAGCCTATTCTTAAAAGTAGACAAGGTGTCTGCCTCACAGACTAAGGCTGGGAGCTGGTTCCACAGGAGAGGAGCCTGATAACTAAAAGATCTGCCTCCCATCCTAATTTTAGATATTCTGGGAACCACCAGTAGACCTGCAGTCTGAGAGCGAAGTGCTCGGTTAGGAACGTATGGAACAATCAGATCACTGATGTATGATGGAGCTTGATTATTAAGAGCTTTATATGTGAGAAGAAGGATCTTAAAATCTATTCTGAATTTAACAGGTAGCCAATGTAGGGAAGCTAAGACAGGAGAGATATGATCTCTCTTTTTAATTCTCATCAGAACTCTAGCTGCAGCATTTTGGACAAGCTGAAGACTTTTAACTACATTCTGTGGACTTCCTGAGAGTAATGAATTACAGTAATCCAGTCTTGATGTAATAAATGCATGAACTAGTGTTTCAGCATCACTCCTGGAAAGTATGCTTCTAATCTTAGCAATATTCCGAAGGTGGAAAAAGGAAATCCTACAAACCTGTTTAACCTGGGATTTGAATGTCATGTCCTGGTCAAAGATAACACCAAGGTTCTTTACTTTGTTCAGTACCCTAACACAAAGTATTGTGATATTTAAGTGTAATTTCTTACATCTGTAGTATTTTGTGACCCAAAGTGGGGTCCTGAAAACCAGTTTTAAGAACCAGTGTACAGGGAGACCCTGCAGACATTATGCACAAAAGAGAAATGTGCTTTTCAGTTTTTGAACGTAGTTCTTCTAATTAAATCTGTTTTTGCTACACAAAGTCACAAAACTAGCAGGAAGTCAATTTGCAAGTAAGCAGCACAGCACGAGAGGCTTTAGTTTCACATTTATGGGTTAAATGATGTTCATGACCAGCTCAAAAGTTAGTCATCGTCAAGGCTGCGTTTGGAAGACATGCATGTCAGAACAAAACAGAAAGTCTGCAACAAATAGGTAGAACGGTGCTTCAAGAGGACTGGAGTTGTTTATTCAGCTTTAGTTATAAGTGTGTGCAGTCAGCTGATCAGTTCAACACAAACCCAGTGAACCTGTGAGACCAGTAAAGGCATGCGTTACTGATGATACTGGGACTCCTTTACAAACGGATTGTGACCTGAGGAGAGGAAACGGCGTGAGCTCGTTTCTGGAGTCTTGCTGGAACAATACGTAAAAACAAAATGTGCAAAAATGTTCACGTTTGGGTCAGAAACACTTCGTTCCACAGAGATCTCAGCAGACTAGATGAGCCTGCTGTGCTCCGTGTTGAGTTTTGCACTCCGTCTTCAAAGCGAGGTCACGTCGAACCCTTCTGCAAACGTAAAAGACGACTCAGCAATAATTCTCCTTAAAGGCAGCAGCTCACACCTGGTGTGTTGATTCAGCTGGACTTCAAATATGGTGGCTGTTTCAGAGATAATTTAGTTTGTTTATGCTTGTATTTAATTTAGTTCCTGACGCCGTCTGTGTCACATGATTCAGATCGTATCTTGAATCCATCAATAATCTCTTTGTCTGAACTCTGAGCCTGTCATCTTGGTCTAATCTGTGCAGAATATCAGATTAGCATTTTGCTTTGGGGGGTTTCTCCATTTTTAATGGGATGATAAATCTTATGCTCTTCATACGGAGTCGACGTGCAACCTTGTTCAGTTTATTCCTGCAGAACAAAAACTGAACTTTTGGTTTTAATCAGAAACTGAATCGGTCTAAAAGTAAATAATGATTTTATTTCTTCTTCATGCTTTATTTTAGCAGAGAATTCACATTTTTATCCATGCACTTTCCCCCACGTGTGTGTTTGTTGGTAGGAAAATCTCAGTTATAATAAAACATATTTAGTAATCCTGCATGGATTCCTGGTTTAAGTAAAGTTTAAGTAGAATAAATCAAGTAGTAACTGATGCTCGGGTCATAACATCACCTGTTGAGAGTTGAAATACCAGCTCTGCAACCGCCGGAGCCACAAAGCTGAATCTAGCAGACAGGGAGGTCGGATTTAAAAGCTCAGACCATCTTTGAGACGTTTGTGTGCAGAACCTGTACGAGCTGAGCGTTTGTTCAGTGCTGTGCACACACACACACACACACACACACACACACACACACACACACACACACACACACACACACCTGCTCACACCTACGTATTCATACACAAACAGGAGCATAAAGGTGACGACATGTGGCTGATTTTCCTCACATAGTGGCTTACCATAACCATTTAAACTAGGTCGCAGTCTTTTTTCTAATGAACATTTCTGAAACTTTATTTGAAACTCCTGTTTTGCACCTTTCATCCTCGTTGGCTCTGATTGGTCAAAAACAAGGAAAGCGCTTCCTACTTGTTATGACTGGTCATGAATCGCGTTAATGCTTTTCACTTGTGGAAAACTTGGTCTGCTTACACCTGAGACTTGATTCCATTAAAGCCAGTGTTTGCTTCCCCTAGAGTGATGGATGGTGGGTGTTCAGACGGTTCTGCTGTCCTTCGTAAAGCGAACGTTTCCTGTGTTGTTTTTTTATGAGCGGCGCTTCGGTCGGTCGTAATGCCGTGTTAAAGGGGCCCTATGAATAAAGTGGTATCAATCAATCAATCAATACTTTATTAATCCCAGAGGGAAACTAGAGTTTCAGTACACACAATTCAGAGATCAGACATACATGGGCAAGACACGTGACAAGAATTGGTGACTGTGGTCATTCGCAACCCGAGTCGCGCTACCTTAATAGAGATAAGAGGGTTACATGAGGATGGGTTCAGGTGGAGGGAAAAAATGGCACTTCAGAGTTACCCTTCCACCAGGAGGGCAGCTTTGCTCAGGTTTTCGCAGCATCTGTCTGCATTCCTTGGTGGGGGTTTTATTTGCTAGCCTCTCACGGCTACCTGGGCGTCAGATTCAGATAACAAGACTTTGTTTGGGTCAGGCTGAGATAATTTTCCTCTCTGCCTTCAGTCTTTAAACAGATCATTCCAGTCCTTCAGTGAAGCCAAATTGGGTTTTTAAACCTGTCCATGCCGTCCGGTGACCCTCTCCGAGATGATATCCATTTTGCGCACTAATACCAGTATCCCAGCTAGAACATTGTCCAGCTTACGATTCACCTCGAGTAACGTCCCAGTCTGAGAAGTCTCCACACGGACGGTGCTTTCCGTGGGCGCGGGTCGCCCTCCAATCGCTCCTGTCTTCCCATATTTCCAGAAAACCAGATATCCTCCCACTCCAATCAGGAGAAATCCAGTGATCATCAGGCCGAATATCCACACATCTTCGATATCCTCGATGGACAGCTGGGAGAGGCATATGATCTTCCACTCCTTCCAGGAATCCAGCATATACCCCGCCGGGTGTGTCCCCAGTGGACATGTGGGAGCCCCCTGCTCCGTTCTCATTGTTGAAAAAATATTATCGATCGTGTTGAATGACCAGTTTATTAAATCCATGGTTAAAAATAGAGTTTTTCAGAAGAAATGCAGAGAAGCGCTCTGTGGGCAGACAGGACAAAGAGCCTTGGGAAAAAAAGATAAGGGAGCGAAAGAGAGAAGCGTCTGTACTCTTGAGTGCCTAAAGAAATAGCAAAAAACTAAATCTTTTATGTACAGATTTATATGATTACTTGTATTTTTACAAGACATTAAGATGATGTTTTTTAGGGTCACAAATACTTCCATACATCAGTTAATCATCTATAGAAGTGTTCATACCTCAGGAGATCCGACCTTCCTGATCCAGCTCGTCATCATCCTGCTTTCTACTACATCGGATGATAAGTTCAGCTGCAGGCCCCTTGGATTTCATCACACTCTTTTCTGAGTGGTCCTGGACTCTGTTCCAGATGTTTACCTTTAAACATGCTGAACATTGCTGAGATACGTTTTGACCATTGACTGTTAAAACAAACAGGAAGCTGTGTGTGCGGCAGAGTGAGAAAACAAATCGATCCAGTCATGAGTGAAGCCTGTTGGCTTCAGGGAGCGGGTTGTGAAATGTTACTCCTATTATTAGGAAAACAGGATGAGAAAGGCTGCTACAGGAGCTCGGATCTCCAGTCAAGGTGCAAAAAAATAGGTTTGTATTATTTTTTGGAATTTCCATAGTTGGACCCATTTAGAGCTTAAAGACATGCCATGAACGGGGTTTGCCTCATTCCTCCAGTCGATCTAATCTACCTTGTTCATGTTTCCTCGTGGGGAAATTAGAGTAAATTTTAGTAAAATACTTACAGGATGTTCAAATGTTTAGTTTTGTGTTCCTTTCATTACTTCATTTTCTCACCTCTCCTTGAAAAGGTTTGAAACCGTTTTTGAAGCAGATCATCAGTTAGGAGATGTATGGGGTGCCATTTGTAAAGTCAGTCATAATCTAACAGCAATATTTTTGGTTATTTAGCATATCATAAGAGAAAAAATTGGGAGTTCACTTTTTTGAAATCATATTTTCATCATGTTATTCACACATTTATAAATGTTAAAGTTTCCAAATAAATATTTAGTTAGCAAGCTAAATGTTTAATTTGTAGTTAAATATTTATTTTGCCAACTAAATATGTAGGTCTGATCTAAATATTTAGTTTGTAAAATAAATATTTAATTCACTAACTAAATATTTATGGGGTGCCATTTGTAAAGTCAAACAGTCATAATCTAATGGCAATATTTTTGGTTATTTAGCATATCATAAGAGAAAAAATTGGGAGTTCACTTTTTCGAAGTCATATTTTCACCATGTTATTCATACATTTATAAATGTTAAAGTTTCCAAATAAATATTTAGTTAGCAAGCTAAATATTTAATTTGTAGTTAAATATTTATTTTGCAAACTAAATATTTAGTCCTGATCTAAATATTTAGTTTGTAAAATAAATATTTAAATCACTAACTAAATATTTAATTTACTAATTAAATATTTATTTTGGAACTAAATATTTAATTTGTAAATTAAACATTTATTTTCCGAAAAAACATTTAGATCCCAGCTAAACTTTAAGTTTGCAAAATCAGTATTTGGGAAATAAATATTTAAGTCTGACCCAAAAATATAAAATATAGTGTGGAGCTAAATAACATCGTGGAAAATAAATATTTAGCTGGTACTTAAACATTTAGCTAATATGCAAATTTGCTTGCCAATAAGCAGAAGTTGGTTACCAAAATAAAAGCTGGATCTCGCTAACCTCTTTATAAACTCTTGCTCCGAACCAGAACTTGTTTTATCTCTGGTTCTATTCTTCTTCAGCCAATTTGTCGGACATGTTCAGAAGAATTGAACTGGAGATAAAACAAGTTCTGGTTCGGAGCAAGAGTTTATAAAGAGGTTAGCGAGATCCAGCTTTTATTTTGGTAACCAACTTCCGCTTATTGGCAAGCGAATTTGCATATTAGCTAAATGTTTAAGTACCAGCTAAATTTTTATTTTCCACGACATTATTTAGCTCCACACTATATTTTACATTTTTTGATTCAGACTTAAATATTTATTTCCAAAATACTGATTTTGCAAACTAAATGTTTAGCTCAAAATAAATATTTAGCTGGGATCTAAATATTTATTTTGGAAAATAAATATTTAATTTACAAATTAAATATTTAGTTCCAAAATAAATATGTAATTAGTAAATTAAATATTTGGTTAGTGAATTAAATATTTATTTCACAAACTAAATATTTAGATCAGACCTACATATTTAGTTTGCAAAATAAATATTTAACTACAAATTAAATATTTAGCTTGCTAACTAAATATTTATTTGGAAACTTTAACATTTATAAAAGTATGAATAACATGATGAAAATATGATTTCAATAAAGTGAACTCCCAATTTTTTCTCTTATGATATGCTAAATAACCAAAAATATTGCTGTTGGATTATGACTGTTTGACTTTACAAATGGCACCCCATAGAAGACGTGCCGTGGAGATCTTTTCTCCACTTGTTCAACACGTTTTAAAGTTAAAGTTAAAGTCCCATTAGTTGTCACACACACAGGTGTGTGTGCAAAATTTGTTCTCCGCATTTGACCCATCCCCTGGGGGAGTGGTGAGCTGCAGACACAGCCGCGCTCGGGAACTATTTGGTGGTTAAGTAAGAACTTTTGTCTGAACTTGTAACCACCTGGACTTCATCTTCTGGACTTTACTTGTGAAAACGGCTGAAGAGGCTTTTATTTTGAACTCTTTCCGTGTCCGTCACACATCATTTACTGAACACTGCTGGGTTTCCAGAGAAGGGCAGCATGGGCAACAGGCTGGCAGAGAGCTGGTTACAGCGATGGTTTCCGTCTGTTTGCCAGAGGAAAACATCCACAGCCTTTAGGTTAGCATCGCCAGAGCAGATCCCTCTTTGGAAGACATGAGGCCTTGGTTATTGGACATGGAGACAGATGGAAAACCAGTTTGTAGTTTTGAAAGAGTCATTGTTTAACGATTGTAATTATTGTTTTGTGTGATTAAAACGAGTTGATCCGCATCACCGCCAGGTCAGCTTTCTGTTTGACTTGATTGTTTCGGAACGGGGCAGACGGTTGGGAAACGTTCCGCTTGTGAAAATGAAAATGTTTGAATGTGCCACCTGTAGGACGTGTGGGGACGTGACGAGTGCCACCTGTAGGATGTGTGGGGATGTGACGAGTGCCACCTGTAGGACGTGTGGGGACGTGATGAGTGTCACCTGTAGGACGTGTGGGGACGTGACGAGTGCCACCTGTAGGACGTGTGGGGATGTGACGAGTGCCACCTGTAGGACGTGTGGGGACGTGACGAGTGCCACCTGTAGGACGTGTGGGGATGTGACGAGTGCCACCTGTAGGATGTGTGGGGATGTGACGAGTGCCACCTGTAGGACGTGTGGGGATGTGACGAGTGCCACCTGTAGGATGTGTGGGGATGTGACGAGTGCCACCTGTAGGATGTGTGGGGACGTGACGAGTGCCACCTGTAGGACGTGTGGGGATGTGACGAGTGCCACCTGTAGGACGTGTGGGGACGTGACGAGTGCCACCTGTAGGACGTGTGGGGATGTGACGAGTGCCACCTGTAGGACGTGTGGGGATGTGACGAGTGCCACCTGTAGGACGTGTGGGGATGTGACGAGTGCCACCTGTAGGATGTGTGGGGATGTGACGAGTGCCACCTGTAGGACGTGTGGGGACGTGACGAGTGCCACCTGTAGGACGTGTGGGGATGTGACGAGTGCCACCTGTAGGATGTGTGGGGATGTGACGAGTGCCACCTGTAGGACGTGTGGGGATGTGACGAGTGCCACCTGTAGGACGTGTGGGGATGTGACGAGTGCCACCTGTAGGACGTATGGGGATGTGATGAGTGCCACCTGTAGGACGTGTGGGGATGTGATGAGTGCCACCTGTAGGACGTGTGGGGATGTGATGAGTGCCACCTGTAGGACGTGTGGGGATGTGACGAGTGCCACCTGTAGGACGTGTGGGGATGTGACGAGTGCCACCTGTAGGACGTATGGGGATGTGATGAGTGCCACCTGTAGGACGTGTGGGGATGTGATGAGTGCCACCTGTAGGACGTGTGGGGATGTGATGAGTGCCACCTGTAGGACGTGAGGGGATGTGATGACCTCGTTCATCAAAGGGGCAGATGCAACACGCTAGTGATGGGGAATTGCGGCTCTTTTTAGAGAGCCGGTTCTTTTGGCTCAGCTCACCAAAAAGAGCCGGCTCTTTCGGCTCCCAAGTGGCTCCTCAGATTTTCTGTTGCGTAGAGTACATTTGTAACCAAAATAATGCAAAACTATATGTAAAATGATTTACTAATGTAAAAAATGCAATATATCAAATATTTATCATTTCTATGGATTTAATAACTGAGCACTTTAAAAAATCTCCACTTTCCGACTGCCGGCGCTCATTTTCTCACCGTCTTCATCGCACTCTCCTCTCTCTCGCTCGCCTTTTTCCTCCTCGTCATTCCTCTTGTCTCCTTCCACCCGCATGTGCTCTGCTGTGTGTCTGAGTCTGATCCTCCCTCTTCCTCGCCCCTACTGCTCTGTGTGTGGACAGTCTGGACATGCAGTTACACATGTTGACCAATCGTCTGTAGCTTTCACCAAAGCAAGAGGGGAGGGGGGAGGGGACGGCTCCCAATGACGAGCTGGCTCCCGTCGTTCACTTCAAAGAACCGGCTCTTGGAGCAGGTTCGTTCGCGACCGACACATCACTCACTACAACACACAGATTATTATCATGTCTGCCCGAGGTGCTGACAGACGGAGCTGGAAGTTTCTTTTTTGGGGGTTTCGGGTGCAGCTTCCCATCATGCACACATCTCCAGACTACTGAAGGTCGGACTTCACCGATCCCTCAGCAACGTTTCTGTGTTCTGTTCAGTCTGGATAAATGTTTTAGCAGAAGATCGTTTTGGTTTGTTAGAATAAATCAGTATCTGAACTACTTTGGAAAGGGAAAGTCTTGTGTGACTGATCTGTAAATGAGTCCGCTTTGGAGTACGACCACCAGCCCTACGCTCACTGACGCTTGTTTCCTCGTTAGAACGTCATGAAACTTCTCACACACAAACCAAACGGCTTTATAACCACTAATGTTTATAGCTGCGTTTCCACTTTAGTGCTGTGAAGGTCGCTCTTCTCCCCCACGGTGCCGGGCTCCATATGAAAGTGGCCCTTTCAGGTGTTACACCAAATTCTGCGACCCATCACAGTTTGTGACCCCAGGGGGCAGTGTTGCATTTTGTTGCGTCTGTACATCCTGAATTGGCATAAAAGAAGAAGATGCTACGTTAAAACTGTAAACTACGTAAGCTTTGAGGAAGTTGTGCGGCGCGGACCGTGGTCATTAGAAAGAGCGTACGTGTGTTAATGCAAACGGGACAGTAAACGCAGCGATAAGCAGGGCTTTGACAGGAAATGTTTGCTAACGTTAAACATTGATTTTACAACATGCGAGGTCCGCAGGTAAAATGTTCAGAACTTCCATTTATTGAAATAAATTGTTGTGATCCACATCCTCAATTAGAAACCACTGCAGATTATCTGGTTGCTATGTTTTTTTTCCCTGTCACTCCAATGCCGCTCATATGTACCGGTGGAGATAAAAGGGAAATAAAATGACACAAACATCACGAAACGCCTTTCATTGTTATTATCTGTAGTGAAATTTAAGACATCTGCATTATTACTGAGATGCAGATGGTCACATTCTGTGATAGCCACTGTTGTATCGTGTGACCACGGTCCGCGCCGCACAACTTCCTCAAAGCTTACGTAGTTTACGGTTTTAACGTAGCATCTTCTTCTTTTATGCCAGTTCAGGATGTACAGATGCAACAAAATGCAACACTGCCCCCTGGGGTCAATAATTGTGGTGGGTCACAGAATATGGTGTAACACCTGATTTTGCTATGACGTCAGCGTTTTGCGATCATTTCGGAAAGCTTTATTTAATTTATTAATCCATTCAGGGGACGGCTAGTGTGGCAGTGTGATGTAGACGGCGCCCTTCAGTGATCAGAAGATTCGCCGTTTATGGCAGCATAAAATCAGCATTGGGGGGACTACATAGGTATAGATATCAGTACCAGTGTTATGGTTGCTATTTACTGCTGTTATTTTATGCATATATTTATTATATACATGTATAATTACGGCCCAGTTCTGATGTTTAAGCGGGGTTAGGGTTCGCTGTTCAAGCTGGCTTTTGCGTGACCTTCATCACCACCCCTTCTCCACCGTTCCCGGGATCCACTCATTTCCTTCTTTCCCATTCCTGACATTTTTAATCGTTTTAAAAACTCTTGATTTTTTTTTGTTCTTGTGAAGCGCCTCGTGAATTTATCTTGAGAGGTGCCTTATCAAAGATGATTTAGTTTCTTTTCCTGCTTGGCTTCATCGTTCTCTAAACTCTCACGGCCGTAAACACTTCAGCAGTCACACAAATCACAGAGCTGATAGCATTTCAGGGTTTTCCTAGCAACAGAGCAGAAAGGGCTCTGATTGGATGATGAAATCAGCTGACACAGAAGCAGAGCTGCCACTTTTGACCATGTTCAGGAGAATGAAACGTGTCTGTGGCTGTTTTAGGCTCTCTGGGTTGTGCTCAGTGAATGGGAGTCTGGGGGGTTGGTTGCTAAACACAGCATCAACCCATCATCAGTGGCCTTTAGTTTGTTGATCTACTCTCAAAAACAGACATTAAATTAAGGATAGGGAGCAGCTAACAGACAGTTTTATGGTTAGGATGAATTTTACTGATCCATAGACTCCTTGTGATGGGCTTCCATCTCCGGTTCCTTGTTCTTTTGGGAAAACTGTCCCCCAGGCTGACACACGGCCTGTTGTCCGTGACTTCCACTGCACTCGACTTCCTGCAGCCAGAGCGGTGTCTGAAACTGGAGCTGGTAAATGCTTGAAAGCTTTTGCAAACACACTGACATGGTTTGCCCTGCTCGCGGGTTTTGCTCCAGAATGGAAGCACAAGGGCTGGAGTTTACTGGTTGTTGCAGAACCGCCCTCTCTCTGGCAAACGCTTCCCCCTGCAGCGGTTACTGCTGCCACTCCCTAGTGGATCATCAGGCACTCTTGCAAACAGCCGTTGCTTTGCAAAAATGTGCACATCTGTGGTCTAAGATCTGATTATCACACACCATACACTTAAGCAGTTTGTGAAGAAAGAAAGAAAAACCTTTTCAGAGTTATAAGCTGCACTCGGTGCAGGCAGAAGTTTCCTATTGAGCAACTTGACCCTTACACCGGGCAGGGCTCCAGCCTTCTTTAACCGTAGTCCGAACTTGGCTGTTGGTGCCATCATCAGTGAGGGTTTTGTTCTGTAAACCACCACCAGCAGCTCCTGGTGACTCATTAAGCCCCTCGTATGCCACACAGCCTGAGTCAGCCGTTGAATCCCTTCCATCCCTTGTGTGCGTTTCTTCGGGAGCTTCAGCAGGCTTACCCAGCTCATTCAGTCCAATTCTCTTGTTTGTGTCTAAGCTGAGATGAACATTTTCTTGGCTTCAACCTGTTCTGTTAATTCAGTATTAATCTCACAGCTGCTTGGAAACTGCAGAAGATGGGCTCGCTGATGGGCTTGTACAAACATCTTAAGATGGTGTGAGCTCATTTTCTTGTTTTTCTGCCTCGGCCGTCGTTCGGTGGAGAAACGGCAGGTTTGTGACTGGACTGTGTGGTAATCTCGCTCGGATCAGGAGGCCAGATGCCAATCCTCCAGCCAGTCTTGTTGCTACAAATGTTCAAAACAGTTATTCTAAATTCTTGTTTCCTAAAATTTGTGGTGCATTCCAAAATATTTATCAGTTTGCAAGTTTTACCTCCCGTGCATCACTTTCTTCCAGTTCAGGTTGCTGCAACAAGCTTCATCTGAACACACACACCTAAGACGCTTAGGTGTGTGTGCTGTTTGCAGATGATGTGGTCCTGTTGGCTTCATCAGAACATGATCTTCAGCTTTTGCTGGAGCGGTCTGCAGCCGAGCGTGAAGCAGCTGGGATGAGAATCAGCTCCTCTAAATCCGAGACCATGGTCTTGGGTCGGAAAAGGGTAGAAAGCCCTCTCCGGGTCAGGGATGAGGTCCTGCCCCAAGTGGAGTTTAAGTGATGCGGGCGTTGTACCGGTCTGTCGTGGTGGAGAGAGATGATTTACCGGTAGATCTACGTTCCACCCTCACTCATGGTCACGAGCTTTGGGTAGTGACCGAAAGAACGAGGTCACAGATACAAGCAGCTGAAATGAGTTTTCTCTGTGGAGTGGCTGGGCTCCCCCTTAGAGATAGGGTGAGAAGCTCTGTCATCCACGAGGGGCTCGGAGTAGACCTGCTGCTCCTCCACATTGAGAGGAGCCAGCTGAGGTGGCTCGGGCATCTGGTCAGGATGCCTCCTGGACGCCTCCCTGGTGAGGTTTTCCGGGCACGTCCAACCGGGAGGAGACCTAAAGGTAGACCCAGGACACGGTGGAGGGACTATGTCTCTCACCTGGCCAGGGAACACCTTCGGATTCCCCCGGAGGAGCTGGCCCAAGTGGCTGGGGAGAGGGAAGTCTGGGCCTCTCGACTTAGGCTATTGCCCCCGCGACCCGACTCCGGATAAGCAGATGAAAATGAATGGATGGATGGATGGATGGATGGATAGATAGATAGATAGATATCAAGAGCCATTCTGGCTCCAGAGTCACTTGCTGCAGACCCCTGTTGGTTGGATGGATGGATGGATGGATGGATGGATGGATGGATGGATGGATGGATGGAGGGAGGTTTAGGACTTCTGCTAACAGTTTGAGAGATTTGGAAACTCCCTCACAATTTCCATAACTTAAAATTCCTATGCTTTGTTTCTTATCATGTCTTGTTTTAAACTGGCAGATTTATTGTGCACATTTTCATACTTTAAGATTCCTCAGTGACTGTTTATATCAGTTTCTGTTAAACGATGAAGAATAACGTTTTTGAAGCTGGAAGAAGGTTCCCGCCTTTCGGCGTTTTTAAATTCTGATGCATCATGAAGCAGCTCGAGCTCTGCACGTTAATGTGCGACGAAAATACTTCCCCACATAACTTAGGAATGACGAAGAAGACTTAAACAGTCTGGAAACGTTCCAGCATCATAAAGCAGGATTTTTGAATTCATTAAAGCACATCTGAGTCTTTTACGGCTGAAAACTTGTTAAATATAATCTAATTCTGGTATTTTTCTGCTCCCGTACAGATCTGTAGAAAACAGAAGGCTAAACAAAGACGTGTTTCCAAGGTGTGTTAACGGGAAAACAGCTAACGTTCCTCGTGAACTTCCACTTGGTTGTGTTTGAAACAGAGGAGCTTTGTTGGAGCTTCAGGAGGTCCAGGCAGGTTGGAGCTGGTTTGTGCCTGTGCACTGACAGAGGCAGACGGGTTTCACACAAGCCGTTCTAACGCTGGGGGTTATTCTCAAGAGCTTCTGTGTGGAAGCAAGATGAGGTCACATTTTCTCAGTGAGCTTTCTTTGTTCTGCAGCTGACGTTTGGCTTTCAGCTACACATACCTGCCGTGCGTTCGCCTCTTCAAACTAAACCCAGAGGACTAGGATGGGGTCAGCGGTGGCGGAAAAGCAAAAGCAAACTAAATCATCGATTTATTTAGTGCAAAAGTAACACTGGTCCTGAAAAGTGCCGATCAGACTAATTCAGCCGGGCTCAAACTGAATCGAGTTGATGGGCGTTACCCAACGGTTTTCACTTTTCATCACTACAGGGTCATTTAGCTTTTTTCAGAGGCTGTTTGTTCTGGGAGCGGGTTGTTTGATGTCATCTGCATATGCAAACATCTCCCCTCTGATTGGCTAACAGCAACGTGGCTCTCACGCTTGCTTGGTTAAACGTGTTAGCTTCTAGCAGCCGAGATGGGCACAAGTCAAAGTGGGCGGGGCCATGAATGCTGATTTTCCCTGTGACATAGAAGATGCTGGCTTTTTCTGACCCAATTGTTTTCCAGCTAATGCAGGAAGACAATTTTCAAGCTCAGCATGCTTGTGCAACTCAGAGTGACGATCGTTTGGATCAAGCGTTACATGTTTTCTCAGTAAACAGGACCTTTAAGAACTGCCCTGTTAGACTTGCATCTCCATCTTTTGCTGTGGCTTTTCTCCACTTGTACGGTTTCCCTAGCCAAGACCAACAGCGGAAGAGATTTTGCTCTGCAGGTCGGTCTAGACACGCTCCATTGGAGCTTCAGTATGATGGAGAAAAACTACAAAGATGGCGTCAGCTCAGGAACAGCCCTCGTTTGAAACAGCTTTAGCGCTAGACTTGGGCGAGTCTTTGAGTCAAGAGCAGGTGGAGGTACTTAAGTCCTTCATTTAGAAAAAGGACGCATTTTGGACCAGCATGGTGGACTGTCCCATTGGTTTCCATAGTGATGAATATGTCACATTGTTCATTGCTCTGATTGGTCCTCAGTGCTGTCCAGTTAAAGACTGCTCAGTTATTCATGGTGAGACCATATTTAAACCCACAGGATGGCTTCCAGGCTACTTTTTCCCGTAGGTGAAACAAAAGAAGGTTTGCAGAAGTGAACATGTTGTCGCTGCATGTTTGAGCTCAGACTGATCCCCAGTTATAGGACATCAGTCAAAGCTCAGCTCTCTTCCTTATTTTTCATCCTGCATTGCAAAACTTCCTATTTGGGAAAACGCCGAGTTCCTGCATGACACAGCTGCACCGCTCTGGGGCACATCCATCTGAAGAGGTGGCAGTCAGCGCATCAAACCAAACACCGTGAGTCAGTTCTCACGCCGGAGGCAACCGCAACAAAACTGCATCAACACAAAACAGGGTGACTTCATGGGACGGTGCTGACAGCCGTGCGTCGGCACCGTCCCACGGTGGCGCAACCTTCAGTCCCTTATGGCTGCATGGAAACGAGCTGGCGCTCGCTCTTTTCTAGAAGACAATGAGTCATTGTAGGAAAAGGAAAACAATCCCAAAACAGACATGTTTGGTTTGATGTTTGGAGATAAGAACAGGATGCTGTTTCTCTGACTGCCTGAGTGAGCATCACATCTGCTTAGTTTCAGTGAAATCACAAGGAAAGAGGGGCTCGTGTAGACTTTAGTTTTAAACGTATGCATGCTGATCCATCCATCCATCCATCCATCGTCTTTACCCGCTTATGCACGCAGGGTCGTGGGGGGCAGGTAGCCGTTTCCAGCAGTCTCTGGGCAAACAGGTGGGGGACACCCTGGACAGGGCAGGGCAACAGAGACGCAGGACAAACAACCAAGCACACCTGAGGACAAGTTTTTGGACTGTGTGAGGAAGCCGGAGCACCTGGAAGGAACCCACGCATGCACCGGGAGAACATGCAAACTCCATGCAGAGAGACCCCAGGCCGGGATGTGAACTCAGGACCTTCTTGCTGCTAGGCAGCGCTAACCACTGTGCCACTGTGCAGCCTGAACTATAAAAGCAGAAATGTTGACAGAATTCCTCTCCTTTCTGTATTTTCCTCCTCCGAGCCCGACCCGTGCTTCATCTCTCTGCCTCCGACCTGCAAGCCGACCCCCGCACACCTCGTTTGTTGTTTTATCTGAAAAAATGCAGCTGGAAGTGAGCGGAGTCAGATTCACCAGGAGTTAGGATGCATTTAAGGAATTATTGAAACTGAGTTCAGTATAAAGGGTAAATACGTTAATTCCCTCCTTGTTGTGTGTTTCTCACCTTTCCCTCGTGGATTACGACACTGAAAGACTAAATCATAAATAAAGAAATAAACTAGACCTAAATCCTAACATCTAAAGGAAGTAGCTTTTCAAAATAAGAGAGAAAGTCAAACCATGAAATGGGAACAAAGGAATTATTTTTACTTTGCTTCTCAAAACGAGCCTAAAGGAACATTTAAATTATATTTAAAAAGCTGAAGCATTCAAATGTGTGTAAATCCGATCCTGGAAGTCTTTTTTTAGCAGATGTAAGTTTAAGATCAGATGGTGTGACTAGAACAAAAAAAGTGGTCAAACATCTGCAAAGCCTTCGTTTTCATTTAGCTGAATCTGTCACGAGGCCTGTTGTTGGTCTCCGTATTAGTTTGTAGTTTTATTTGCATTTTTTTAAAAGACGTAACAATTCCCAGGATTACTGTTTGGGCTTCCTGACATTCCTCATTCTAAAAACCAGTCATGTTCTGCCACCCTGTGGAGAAACTGCAGAGCTGCACGTCATAACCAACGGTGGCCCCAGCCGACATGCCTTCCTTGTGTCCGGATATAATGCATGTTTGTGAATGAGTGAGTCTCTACTGTTGCATCGCAGGCGTGAGCTAAAGCGTGCAGAGTGAGCCTCTGAACGGTTAAACCAAACAGGAACGACTGGTGATCCGTCTGTAAAGCTCAGCTGCAGAAACACCACTCCCTAAAGCAGAAGTAAGGCCTCACACGCGTGCCACAATCCTCCGCAGCTCTCTGGTTGCTCCGAGTCCAGCCGGTGCCTCATGTTGGACCCGTTCGGTGTGTCTTCACCTCGGCACCAGTGGCACTGGAGCTGTCCACGCCGGAGAGCATGCTGCACGCCGAGGCGGATTTAAACTTGTTGTTTCTCACGTTTAAGGGTTTTTCTGAGTTAGGGTACAATCCCAGAGTAAACAGCTCTTTACAATGAGGGGGGAAGCAAAAGCCCGTGACATAACATCCTCTGTTCCTCCCCCTCTCCCCGTTTCCTGCCTCCCTCCACCAGGAGCTTCGACCAGATGAGCGTTTACACAGAGTGCAGTTTCCATCCAGAGTCGGAGTGGGACCCTCAGTCTGAGTACTCCTCCATGATCAGCTTTGACATGTCTCAGCCGGACAGCCCCATGTCTCCCTCCAAATCACCCAAGGTGGGTCTCTTTGTGCATTTTTACCTCCGATGTCTCAGATTTAGGATTGTTCTGCCTAAGCAGGTGTTGCAGCAACCAAGTGGCGGCCACCAATTCTCTCTGAGCCTTAAAATTTAAATGCTGCTTTATTTTTTTCATGCATGTCCTCCGATCTAAGCGGCCTGCTGCAGAGATTGTCTGAAGATACTTTTATAAAATAACATTTTTGCTGAAATATTTGAGTCTCTTTAACTTTAGAAACCCCTTTCAACAAAGTTCTCACGGCTTTTTCCTCTCATTGGACAGAGCTTTTTGTGCAACAACGATTGAACTGACACGTGTTTTTTACTGATAATAGAACCAGAGTTTTAACGTGATTTCCTTTTGTAGGAAAAGCTCGATTCCTGTTAGGATTCAGCTGCAAAGCCCACGCCCCCAGCACCACAGAGGCTCATAAACAGAAGAAAACCTGCTTAGCTGCACTTTTTCTAAAAGACGGGCTCACAAACCGCACGCATCTGATCAGAATCACCATGGCGAAACTGAGAATGGGCTTTTGTCGTTAGGAAGGGGAAGTGATAAAATATTGTGGCAGAAGTATAATGAAAGCAGCTGGATCGGATGGCTTGAGAGTGGCTTGTTCTCCTAAATCAACCGGCTGATTTGTTTCCAACTGAAAACTGCTGATTAAACGGCGTTATGGTGGTCAGAATGAAGCCGCCTCCTCAGTAAAAGGAATGTTTGGGGCATTTTGAAGTCTTCTCCATAAATAAACACAGAATGACCTGTAGATGGCTTCCTGAATGGGCCTCAGTTTGGAGAAACTGTGTTTATGTTGTTCAAGGTTGATGAGCTAACTGCTAGTTTGAGTCGAGCCTAAGCCTAACCCCTCCTTTCCACCGGAGCCGTCAGCAGCACGTTACTGCAGCAGCACGTCTTGCTCGCGTAAGCTGCTGCTTGGCCCTTCCCACGAGACGCGTAGCAGCAGGGGAGCAGCTGTCACCGACCGAGCACGAAGTCACACGAGTGACTTCGTCAGTAAACACAACAACAAGCAGGAGAAAACTACAACATGGCTCCAATAGATTTGTGTTTTATGTTCTGTCCGTTTCATAATCGCCAATACGGACCTGAAAAACAAAGGAGACCGCTAGCTAGGTGATAACTTCTCACGGGGACGCACAGTTAGTAACTTTTTTTTTAAAGTAAAGCAACCGGAAGGCAATACGTTTCTTTATTCTGAAAATCTCGGGAGCTTTGCTCCGTTTCCGCGTCCGATTTCCTGTCTTTCCTTCCCCAAAAATGTCGAACTTGACCCGTTTCAGAGGCGTCACGCGTAGAAAATAGAACCGGCGCGTAAAGGCCGCGACATGCTGCTCCTGAGACGCGGCCGACTCGCGCTGCTGACGGCTCCGGTGGAAAGCCGGGGTAAGTTCATAGCGGCTTTTCTCACCAAAATAAAACGTTTGTGTGCATGAGCCTTTTTAAAAGATACCGTTTATATTTTAATGCATGTCTGTGGAAGAGGATCACGGCCACTGGGAAAGCGTCTTTCTTCTCGTGATTCAGAGAATAAAAAGTCAGACATGTTTTTTCCCGCTTTGTGAGTAACACATTTAAGACATTTGCTGTTATTTTGTTTCTGTTATTTGGTTTTAAAAACAAGAAAAGTAAATATTTTTGCAAAAAAAAATAAAAACCATAAATATTCAGTGCAATTAAAAAAATATCCAAAAGCTGTATTTTCATAACATTTAAATAATAAAGCACAAGTCTGTATTTTTTTTATTTTGTTTGATAATTTTAAACAAATTATCAAGATTTACCGGTGGATCTACGTTCCTACCCTCACCTGTGGTCACGAGCTTTGGGTAGTGACCGAAAGAACGAGATCGCGGATACAAGCGGCTGAAATTAGTTTTCTCCTCAGAGTGGCTGGGCTCTCCCTTAGAGATAGGGTGAGAAGCTCGGTCATCCAGGAGGAGCTCAGAGTAGACCTGCTGCTCCTCCTCATCAAGAGGAGCCAGTTGAGGTGGCTCGGGCATCTGGTCAGGATGCCTCCTGGACGCTTCCCTGGTGAGATTTCCGGGCACGTCCAACTGGGAGGAGACCTAAAGGTAGACCCAGGACACGGTGGAGGGACTGTGTCTCTCACCTGGCCAGGGAACGCCTTGGGATTCCTCTGGAGCGCCGACTCCGGATAAGTGGAGGATGGATGGATGGATGGAAGGAAGGAAGGAAAGAAAGAAAGAAAGAGCCATTCTGGCTCCAGAGTCACTTGCTGCAGACCCTGGATGGATGGATGGATGGATGGATGGATGGATGGATGGATGGATGGATGGATGGATGGATGGATGGATGGATGGATGGATGGATGGATGGATGGATGGATGGATGGATGGATGGATGGATGGAAAGAAAGAGCCATTCTGGCTCCAGAGTCACTTGCTGCAGACCTCTGATCTAGACAAACCTTTTTTCTACCAGAGTGATGGAGTGATGCAAAGCTGACGGCTGTGAAAAGGATTTAAAGGAACATTTACAAGAACTAGCGTGAAAGTTAAGATACAGAAATACATTTTAATCTGAGCTATGCTAATGCTATCATTAGCTCGTGTGTGTTATCAGACACGGATGCTGTTTGGCTCTGGAAACGAGTCAAATCCGAGGATGCACCTGCTGTGGTCATGTATCGAGCCAGAACCCTCTAACTAACCCGCCCGATGCCCTTTCAGAGCGTTTTTAATATCAAGTTACACCCGTACGGTTTCATCTGTAGGAACATGGAGTTCTGAGTCATGCATCGTCTGCTTTGACCCTCTTTTGCACCTTTGCAGGTGTTTCCTCGTGAATCGATGGCAGGTGGGTCAGATAGTGACACGACCTGTGATTAAATGACTTTTTCTAAATGAAACAAAAACTGCTGCGAATTCAAACGAGTAAAGAAACACGTGGAAAGGCAGAGCGTGAGATAAACAAAGCTCAGAACAAAGAGTTGCTATATTTGTTGGTTAACACACGAATGATTACCACAGGTAGGTGTGGTGAGCCAGTAAACAGAAACCAGGTGTGAGGGAGCAACAACAACAACAGAAAACAGCAAACAGAATTAACAAAAGAACAACAATATCATGTTCTCCTTTTGTTTGAGTTCAGTTATTAAAATAAATCAAACTTAAGTGACTAAATCTAATAAAAGAGTCACAAATATGGCTCTGACGGTCTGAGGCGAGCTCCATAAACTCAAACCAGTCAGACCAGTCCTCTGTGTTGTCTGTGTCCACACGAGTGTTGGGACAGACCAACGTGATGTTGGCAAACGTTTCACTTTTATAACAGAATGAAATAAAAGAAGGTAAAACACACAAAAGAAGGAATGGAACTCCTGCTTATTGACTTGAGGATGCAGCTTCATGGGAATCGGATCAGAGTGGGAATTTTCTTTGAAACGGGATAAGGAAGTGGAGCGTTAGGCAGACGTGTGGCGCAATATCTCCACCTACCCGACCCCGGTCACAGCTGGGAGTAAATAAAAGGTGAGCAGGGCTGCACCTACAGAGACTCAAACCCTGAAGGATTCTCCATTCAGAGGTTTTCTGTGAACCGTTGGGATCGATCTGGAGGTAATCAACGCTTCTTCCTCTTCTTAAAGCTAAAACTATTCTAAACTCTTCAGTTTTCCTGCAAACCCTAAAAGTTCTGGTTGCTCGGTGCTGATCCAAACATGTGTTGACCCTTTAGTGGAACGCTTTTGGATAAACCGGGCGTGTTTCTCGTAATTACACTTAAAACGGACTGAATGCTTTATTTCCTCTTTCTGCTTCGCTTTGGCGCACCTTTGACCCATTTCTCTCCGTGGATCGGCTCTGGACGATAAGTTTAATGGCACCACTGATTTGTCCTTCAGCAGATAACTGATGACCCGCTGAGAGAGGACGGGTGTGGCCGCCCTCCACGGGGACAGACACTCCCCTTTCTCTGCAGGATTGTGGATTTCACCAGTTCTAGGTCAAAAATCAAAGCTGGTTTATGACAGAAAAGAGTAAATGTTAGCTCATTTTTATGATTTTAGAATAAAACAGTAATTCAGCAGGGAAACGATCGCTGTTCCTGTTGCTCTCCGTGTGTGGAGTGTTGTTGGAACGCGTCCGCATCACTAAAGGCTGATTTTTATCACGATGGCAGCGAGGTGGTTGTGTTCTTTGGCTCAGTTGGTTTTAAGTGTGATGCAAAAGGATTGTCATGCTGTTCTGCTGCTTTTAAACTGCAGTTTAATTAAACCCTTAAGCTGCACTTTAAATAAGTTTAATATCTGAGTTTTAGTCGTTCAGCTCGATGTTCTGAGTGAGCAGCAGGATTCCTCGGTTCAGTCCTGCCATATAAACGGGCTGAAGTATAATCATGCATGTTTCTGGGGTATACTGTAGATCACATTATTACCCGTATAAAGGTGAAATAAATCATTTTTATGCATCGTAGTTTCTAGACATGTTCATAGATGGAGACTATATTTAAAGAAAACTGGGTTCCATCCATTTATCGTGTAGCTTTATCTGCATGTGATCCACGCCGCAGACAAAAGCAAAACCAATCCAGTCCAGCTTCGTTAATCATCTGTATTTCTACACCTTGTTCTTCCTCTTTCAGAATCCAGAAGAAAAACGGGGAATGCTGGAGCGCATCAGCAGCTTCTTCCATAAAAAAAAGAGCGACCGAAAGCGCGACTCGCAAGCCTCCGAGAGCATAAGCTCGCCTGCATCTCCCCTTTCCCCCCGTTTCTCCCAATCCCAGCAGAAGGATGGGATCAGTGCGTTCGTTCATTCCCTTAAAGGAAAAGGGGAGCTGACGGGGGAACGTTCTGCAGAATCCCGGGACTCTGTCAGTCAGAGCTCCAGCCCCGGCTCCTCCAGCGCCATCTCCCTAACAACGGGTGATCCCGATTTCCCGTTTGCAGACAGCAACAGCAGTGGCAGGAGCAGCGTGAGGGAAGTGTGCAGAGTCCGCACGGCTGAACGCGAAAAGGATGCTGGGAACGCATCCCCCCCTAATGCGGAGCTGGCGCCTGCTGCTCAACCAAATAACTCCGATTTAGACTTTACAAAATCAGTCGTGGAGGAAGTAAGCAAGAGGCTGCAGGTTCAGCTGGATGAGAACGTCCCGACTTCCAGTGAGGAAATCCTTGTTACCCCGACAACCCCGATGGCTCTTAACTCCCCCTTTCCCAAAACCGCAGACACTCCAAAGTCTTCCAACTTAACGTGTATTCGGTTAGCATCAAAGAAAACGGTGGTGCAGGTTGGAGAGAAAGGCCACAGCACTGAATTAAAGGGAATAACTTTATCATCCCAGTCTTCCGTGTCACACAGCATCCCAGCTCAGCAAGGAATACACCCTCCAGGTGCAGCGAGTCCAGGAGTTTCTCCCAGCAGCCTGTCTGCGCAGACCAGTCCGTCACCACCGAGAGAGCAGACTCCCAGAGGGGATTCTCCTGTCCAGATCCACAGAGCCATCTGGGTGGAAACATACCTGGGAGAGGACCAGGAAGGGGAGGGTGGGACGGATCGGGTGAAACAAAAGGAGGATGGCTCAAGAGCAGACTCTCCCCCTGTGCTGGCCATACCTGTCACTGTAATACCTGAGGATGATCCGGTAACGCCTGACCAAGGCCCCTCGGCCCCATCGGACAGCTTCCTATCTGCTGGCAGCGTGCCAGAGCCAGCTTTGGCAGACACTTCCGAGGAATTTCACACAACCACGCTACAGCCGAAAGAGCCAGATGCCGGCACAGTCTCACAGCCAGGTTCGATTCAGGAGACGGGCACACTGAGTGAAAAAGTCGCGACACGCAGGACTGTGACTTCACCTCCGAAGAACAAAGTTTTTGCCCAGAAGGTGTTTATTAACCCGGAGCGGAGTTTGGACGGAGGCGAGGAATGCCGCGGAGCGCTGACCTCGACTGCAGCAGGGCTGAAAGCGTGAGTAACTCCCTCTCTGGTTTTTATTTTCTGAGGTTTAAACGTCTCTTTGATGCTGGGAGGGCCGGAAAACAGGGCGGCTGATGAGGCCGACGCCTGAATGCAACCCGATCCCACAGTTCCCATGTTTCT
This sequence comes from Nothobranchius furzeri, assembly GCF_043380555.1. Taxonomy (NCBI): domain Eukaryota; kingdom Metazoa; phylum Chordata; class Actinopteri; order Cyprinodontiformes; family Nothobranchiidae; genus Nothobranchius; species Nothobranchius furzeri. Next base: position 44,019,601 of record NC_091758.1, on the reverse strand, counting down.
TTGAACCAGAGAGGAACAATGAGCTTCTGGGAGGTACTGAAATATTCACGACATCAATCGGGGACAGTTTTCACCAACATTCATCGAGTCAGACCATTAAAAGGAATACTGCTGTGTGACAGCGTCACATTAAAGAATACAAACCAATATTACCCGAGCATCGTGTACAGAGCCGGTCGTTGGAGCACCGGTGGCTGAAGGCTGAACAAGATCCGGGGAAAACATCAAATTCTGAATGTTTAGAGCTTTTTGTTCCGGGGAGTCTGGAAACCGACCTTCATGTGCAGATTGACCCGATGGGTCACTCCATCCTTTAGTTGGAGATGCAGCCAAACTTGGCAGCTTATCAAAGTCAACCAAAGCGAGCGGCCTAACCAGTCATTTTAAACTCAAAAAATCAGATTTTTTAAAATCATTTTGGGGTATTAAAACACAATTGCTGAGCAGGAATGAAAAATCAGACACATTTCCTGTTCTTTATCATTTGCACTAGAAGCAACAGATCCTCCGTGTGGATGTTTTCACTTCCTAAATTAAAAATTTCTAAATAATAAACTAAAAAAACTCGTAATCAACCCCAAACAACACCAGGTCAGAGCTGAGGAGGGATCCAGATGTTGGCCCTCGTAATCAGAGACTTTCTACGGCACCAACAGAGTTTTCACTCAGAAATAATACTCTAAGCTTTGTTATTTGGTAAATTTGCAGCTCGTTTGAACAACCATCTTTAGAGCTGTACTTAAAAAATCATTAAGATTCAACCAAAGGCAAGTTTTTATTAAATACAGACTAACATTAAACAGACGCCGCATTTGTTTACTCATCTGTTCTGAACCGCCTGTTCCTGTCTGCCGGGTCCTGGTGTGCATCTGCAGCCGTCACCGGGTGAAAGGCAGAGACAAACCAACGTTCACTAAATAATGATGAAAAGATTCGTGCAGCTCTTGGCTGGTTGGGAAAAACATGCCAATCCTGTTAGCTTAGCTTTAGCATAAAAATAGAAAGAGGAAGCAACTCTACATGCCTCTTCTAACAAGCTCTTCATATTTGTATGTGAAGAGTTCATCCATCCACTCACTCACTCACTCATCCGAGTTTGGGTGGCGGGGGCAGCAGCCTAAGCGCGGGAGGCCCAGACTTCCCTCTCCCCAGCCTCTTGGGCCAGCTCCTCCGGGGGAATCCCACGGCATTCCGTGGACATCCGAGAGACATAAGGGCCTTTCCCATCTGTACCGGGTCGGCCCTGCCCGGGTAGCTCCGGTCGGCCCCAGCCTGGCCCGGTTGATTCCACACATCCTTGCTTGGGTATGCAAGGAATGCAGTCAGAGACATTTTCAGCTTCTAGGTAATCAGCACGATAATGAATTGAGCATGCCTTAAGCCCATGTGGGCTGATTCTACCCACCAATCAGAGGCTTGCTCTAGTGGAAGGTGTGAATTTGCTGTCAGCAGTGGGCGTGTTGGCCCTGGTCAGCCTGAAGCAGACCCCCTCAGAAAGAGGGCTGAAAAACCGTCTGGTTGCACCCTGAAAAAAGGCAGGCCACCAAGATATGTTAGCAAGCGATGCTATCCGGGCCGGGCCGACCAGGTACTGATGGGAATGGCCCAATAGTCCCTCCAGCGTGTCCTGGGTCTCCCTTTAGGTCTTCGCCCGGTTGGGCGTGCCCGGATGAGTTCATGTGCAAAAACAAATTACTCAGATTGTATAAATTTCCACATAATGCATCACTTTATTATTCACTTCAGGTGAAGTTGTTTTTGCAGATGAACTCCTTCTTTATTTGTTGCAGCCCATCAGCAGCGGGAGGGAATAGTTTAGACCAAACCAGATGGACGTTTTCCCGTCTCTTGTCTTTATGAGCTCTCCTGGCCCCCGGCTGCAGCGACTTTTAAACAATCGAACCAAAGAGCTCCGGAGGTGCTTTGAGGTGTGGGAATGCCGGGATGGTTACTGTTTGATTTTTCTCAATCCTTCCCTCAACTTTGTGCTTTCCTTCATGTGTTTTTGTTACTGACAGACCCGCCAGCCCCGCAGACGACAACGATGCAGAAATCAAAGACGTCAGTCTTGAACTTTCCACAACAACAGATGTGACCTCGACGTTTGAAACCAACACTCCCGAACCCACAGCCAAAGAAAAAACGGACTCCGAGGCCTCAGACTTTGGGGATCCCGCTGCACCTTCAGACATGAACAGAGCAAAGCTACAAACGACGGTGTTTGGGGTAAAAAGTCAAGTTTCTTCTAAACGGGGGTTTAAAGGAGCAGCAGAGAGTCCACATACCACAGCTACTGGAACAAAGACCGCATCCTCTGCTGCTGGAAGTAGCACCAGGAATGTGTTAAGAAAGGCAAAGATCTTTACGGAGGGCAGAAAAGCGGAAGCATCCCGAGATTTCCTACTGCAGCGGGAGCACAGCAGTGAGAAATTAGTTCCTCTGTCTCCAGGCGCAAAGGATCAGGGTAGCAGCAGTGCAACAAGCTCAAAATCCAAAATCCCCAAAAGATCAGATAGTGATGTGAAATCTCCAGTAACGCCAGATAAAATTCTACTTCCTGATGTTCCAGGGTCAGCAGGCGCTTCCAAAGTGCAAAAACTACCCAGATCCAAAGAATCTGTGAAACCTCCCGCCAAACCTCTCAGGAAACCAAGTTTTGAGGAAGCTAAAGGTGGGATTTCCAGTCCAGGGGTCACTTCTCCGACAAAAACCGTTTACAGGACGGGAATAAAGCTCCTTAGGGAAAAGTCAGACGACAGCATTAAGTCTGCGAGCCTAGTGAATGGCTTGGAGAGGGAGCATGAGCAGAAAGGCGTTAAGGCGGGGCATCTGCCTGACAGGGAAAGCTCCGATGTCAAACAACAGAAGCCGAACCACCTGGAGAGCAACGCTGTCTTAGCATCCAAGAGTCGGTTACCCGTCTCATTTGCACCCAAAAAAAAGAGCGATGATGCAACTCAGACCGGCAGTGCCAACTCTAAAAGCGTGTTGGCTAGCCAGACGGACCCGAACAAGGCCGAAGCACAGAACCACGGTCCAGAGCAGCAGGAAGCGACTCCTGATGACGAGACTCGAGCTGCAGCTCCAGAGAGTCCCAAGAAAGGTAAGAGAGAGGTTTACATTGTCAGCCTTACAGGGTTACCATAGCAACCGCTTATCTCTACGCTTATTGCTGACTAATATTTAGTTTATGCATTATGGATTTTTCCAGCTGTGCTGAATTTGAGCCGTTTGTGTTTTCCAGGAACTGGAAGCATGGCGTCAGTGAAACTATCTAAATACCTGCCAAGGAGAAGCGTTAGCCACGAAGAGAGCGATACCCAGATCTCTTTTTTCTCCTCATCGCCCACCAAGCAGGAGAAGCCGGTCTTTGCGAGGCTCTCCAAGATGAGCGATGGAGTAAAAGCCCACCACAGATGGCCCGTAAAGGAATCGGCCGAGACCCCGTCATCTGGGAGCAAGCTCCCCGCAAGAGGCCAGAGGAACGTCACCAAACTAAAGCCTGGTGCTCCTCAAGAGTCGGCCAAATCTGAGGATTTAAATCACGGCACGTTTCCTGAGAGCGCCGCCAGAGCTAAAGCTGCTGTCGCGGCGAACAGGAAGAAGGACAGCGACAGCAGGTTCCGGGTCAGGTCTGCCGAGGAGCAGGGTAAAGTTACAGATAAACAGTCTGGTGAGGCCAAAGTGAAAGAAAAAGAGGCCAAAGGCACACGAAGCGCCGCAGCTGGAGAGGTTCCCCTTCAAAAAAGTCTCACAACTATTAGAGATGCTGCTCAGGTCAAAGCTTCAGCAACTGCAGAGGCAGAGGCTGAGCTGCAGATCGGTGATGAGGACCGAGAAACGTCATCCCAGTCACAGATTACTGCTGTAAATAACGCTGGGACCGACGGAGAAGAGCCAGGCGCCAAACAAACCACAGCGGAGTCTCGCATTCAGAGAGAGAAAACACAGAAACGGGAAACACCAACCTCAACGACTTCCCCCACGCTCAGAGACAAAGAGACATTCAAGAAGCTAGCAAGGGACACAAACATCAAATTCATCCAGCAGGAGGAGAACACTGCAGCTCCCGCCTTGGACGTAGCTCACGGGGATGTTTCTGATCCTTCAGCCACACCTGAGCTGGATCACAACTTTCCCTCTGACACAACAACCCACTCTGGTCAGCAATGGGTTTCACTAGCTGAGGAAAGAAGAAAAGACCTCCCTGCTCCATCTGAAGACGAGTGTCATCAAGCAAAACAGGTCCCTTCTGTCTCAGAGAGCTCGAGTGTTGCTAAACGAGCCGAAGCAGGAGCCGAGGATCCAACCAGCCATGAAAACGAGTCCCACGCGTTGCTGCTGGCTGCAGCTAAACCGTCTGACACGGAAAAGAAAAGTAGTGAGGACGTCGGCTGGAAGCCAGCTGAGGCTGTGGACGTTCAAACAGAGACCGTGGCTGTTTGTGAATTACCCAAGAATGTAGAAAATCAGTTGGACAAAGAGGCTCTTTTAAAGGAAGCTGTACGTAGGAAGAGTGACTCAAAAGCAGATGAGTCGCTTAATGAAGCAGCAGTAGAAAACACTGAGTCACACATCAGTTACACGGAGAAGCTCAAAGGAAAAACGATGGAGGGTGAAGCAGCAGCAGGAAGATCTACAAAGTCAAGCAAACCAACTGGTCTGTCACCGCAGGAGAAGCGCTTCCAGCCTGAAGCTAAAGAGGAACCGCAGATGGTGGCCACAAAGAGCTCTGAAGGAAGGAGGACGGATGCCGAACCAGCTGCAGCCAGTCTGGCTGATGCAAGGCGGCGTGTTTTACAAGAACCTGCAGAGACAGGTGGTAAGAAGACTGCAGCATGGGAGCAGCAAAGGAAGGCGCCGTTAGGAAAAGCTGGGCTTAAAACCAGGAGCGAAGGTGTCAGTGATACGGGACGGAGTCTGGACTACAAAGATGGAGGCACACAAAGACCAATTACAGGAGAGGCTGGATTTGAAGAGGTCGTTAAAAACAGAGAGAAGATAACTGATGCATCAACAGAGTATAAATGTCCGAGTGTTAACCAAGAAGAGAACCTAAACTCAACTCTAGATCTGAAGTCCTTCAGGACCGAGGTGCAGACCGCTGCAGGAGTTAAAGATGCTTTACGGATGAAAGGTTTGGAGACCAAGACAGAGCCCCAGACTGGGATCCAGGTAGACCAGAGGTCCATGATTGATGCACACCCAGGTGGGGACAGAATAAATCAAGCTGTGGGCGTGAACCGTGAATCAGATCAGAAATCAGAGGTTTTAAAAACTGAAGAAGAAGGGACAGCAGGACCTCAGGAGATGGTCACAGCTCCCAGATTTAACAGTGTGAGCTCGGATGAGTACGGAGATAAAAAAGCAACCGATGCTGTGAAGTCTTCAGAGGGTTTGGTGTCTGAAGCTTTAACTGCTGTCAGCGATGACGGTAAGCTGCAAGTTCAGATGAACATACGTGTTGATGAGCATGATGGGACAAGAGCCGATCACGCCAAATCTACAATAAACCAAAAGTTAAGAACAGAAGCTCAAGAGAAGGACGAGGAGAGTCCAATTCAAAGGATAAAGGTTCCAGCCATCAAGGATCAAAGTGCTGAAGGAGCCAAAGACAACTCGGTGGACGTTTGGGTGGAAGAGCCAAGAACTGCAGATGTTACTAATGAAAGGAAAATCTCCTCAGACCAAAGGTCTGAAGACACTCTGGCACCAGAGAACCAGGTGAGCACCCACAGTGAAGGTCCTAAAGGAAGAGCTGATTCACCTGTAGAGAGTTTGGTGCAGAAGACAGCACCTCCAGCTGATACTGGTACAGTTAGAGCCCAGCAGGTCCAGAAGCCCGCATCTGCTCAAGAACAGGATGTAGGCACGGCGGAACCAAAGATGGACAAATGGGGAAAAACTGAACTTCAATGTCATAAACTGGAACCAGAACCACAGACCGTTGGTGTTGAAGCTCAACAGGAGACAACCGTGGATTCTCAGGTTTCTAACGCTGCACCTTCAGACAACAAAGCAACCAACGCGAAGAGCAAAGTCAAACCTTTATCTGACCAGAGTTTGGTGCACGAGACAGCAGCTCCCGTTGGTGTTAGTACAGTCGGTGACCAGCAGGTCCAGAAGACCTCATCTCTAACAGAACAAGAGGCAGACTATGTGGAACCAAAGAAGGGCCAGTTAAAAGCTGGACTTCTGGATCATAAATCAGAACAAAAGTTTGGTGCTAACGTTAGACAACGGACAGCAGCAGGTTCCACAGTTCCTGCATCTCTACGCTCTCATGACGAAGGAACCAAAGTCACGGATCTATCTGAAGAGAGGGTGGCAAATGAGACAGCCTCTTCAGTCACCGACCAACAGGTCCAGAAAGCTACATCTGTTAAAGAACGAGATGCAGACCCAGTGAAACCAACCATGGACCGGTCAAAAGCTGAGCTACTACGTCATAAATCAGAGCAAGAGCCGCAGGCTGTTGGTGCTGAACTTCAACTGGAAAAGGCCGTGGATGGCCAAGTTCCTTCGTCTGTGCGTTCATCCAGCAAAGAAACCAAAGTCAAGGATTTATCTGTAGACGGTTTGGTGATCACGACAGCGGCTCCGGTTGATGCTAGTACTGACCAACAGGTCCAGAAGCCCTCATCTGTTCAAGAACCAGATGCAGACACGGTGCCACCAAAGTTAGCACAGTCTGAACTGGCCAGGTGCAAACTGGAACAAGAACCTCAGACATTTGGTGCTGAAGTTCAACAGGAGACAACAGTGGATTCCCAAGTTCCCGCATCTGTGTGTTCAGATAACAAAGGAACCAAAGTCCAAGAATCACCTGAAGAGAGTTTAGTTCACAAGACCGCAGCTATAGATCCCATTAGTGAGGCCACCAATGGACATGACCTTGTTTCTGTAACCGGCAGACGTCACGATGCAGAGAAACCAAAACCAACAGAACAATCTACACGTTCTAATGTCGACCAAACACTCCGACTGGATCCTTCAGCAGCAGAAACTAAAGAGGAGAAAACTGGAAATCATGCCCAAGAGAAAACCGTTACCACCGTCACGGCTCGGAGCGCCGAAGAAACCAAAGACAACCAGGAAACAAAGAAGACACCAACGGACAGTCTGGTGCAGCAGTCAGCTAGTAAAGTTCAGCTCGTTGGTCATGGAGACCATGAAAGGAACACAATAAAAACAGACCAGGACACGCCAGCAGAGTCCGAAACAGAAACCATGGAAATCAAAACCCCAGAAATGACTAGATTAGGTCAAATTACAGAGCAACTAATCACAATCTCTGCAGGTCCGAGTGCTGAAGGAGCTAGAGACCACTCAGCACCGAAGGGTGGGTTAACAACAAATACTTCTTTCAGAGCTGGACGTAATCAAGATCCAAATATAAAAACCTCCGTAGATGAAAATGTAAACATGACTAAACCAGACCAAGACAAACCAGCAGAATCTGAATGTGAAAGCCAAACATTAGAACAAGAGACGGAGATTATAAGGTATGAAATTAAAAAGAAGACCACAGAAGCACGGCGTGTGGGTGTAATCCAAAGCCCCGGTCATTCTGAAGGTCCCAAAGTATCGACTGGTGTCAAAAACGTATCTTCAGGGGGTGTCGTGGATGGAACGGCACCTAAAGAGGAGGTTCAGAGGTCCAACGTGACTGGAGAGACCGATGTGGACGTAATGGAACCAGACCAAGAAAAACCAGCAGAATCTGAATATGAAAATCAAAAATCCGATCAAGAGACAGAAATTATAAAATTTGAAATTAAAAAGAAGACAACAGAAACACAGCATGTGGGTGTGTTTAAAAGCCCTGCAAGTGCTCGTACTGAAGGTGCAAAAGAGATGACTGAAGTCAAGGATTCATCTTCAGAAGGTTTAGTGGGTGAAGCAGCACCTACAGAGAAGGTCCAGAGGTCCAAAATCATTGGAGAGCAACATGTGGTCAAAACTAAACCAGACCGAGACGCACTGGCAGGACCTAACTATCCAGATGCAGACCAGACAGAAACATCTGGAACAGTCGTAGTAGGATCCTCAGAGGGTGCAAAAGAGGCACATATCCAAGAGCGGAAAGCCAAAAGTCACGGCGTCGAAGATTCTGAAGAGAAAACTAAAAGCGAACCATCTCCAGTAGGTAGTTTGGTGTATGGTGCTGCAGAACACATTTACCCAAAGAGCCAGATGTCTTCAGCTGTCCAAAGAGATGCTGTGGACATTAAAACACTCGTGAGAACTTCTGATTTCAAAGCTCCTGATGCTAAACTAGAACACGAACCAACGGCAGTTCAAGAGAAGTCAAGGGGTGATGCCAAATTAGCTCAACCTGAAACTGCAGCTAAACAAGATGTACCAGACACGAATGTTGTAGCAGCCCAAGCAGAAGTGCTCGCAGCTGGTTCTGTTGGATTTCCCCGGAGCACTGATTTTCAGAGGAACGACGAGGCGGCTACAGGGACGACTGCGACTCATCCTGGATTACAAAAGACAACGTTTAATGAAAGCATGTCTCTTTGTGGCCCAAAGAAACACCCCGCTCTACTTCAAAGCCTCCAGCCCAACACGGAGTCTCCGTCTACCTGGCTGGATGTAGAACACCGCCAGAAAAAGAAAAAGGAGCGTAGAAGAAAAAGGGATCCGTCATCTCCTGCCAGCGAAGATGAATCCCTAGAGCCGGATGACATTGACCAGTTTCTAAGGAGTGTGAAGACGGGTGGAATTCCTTTTTCATTGCCCCCAAAAAAGCATGTTCGCAAAAAGTCCCCAACTCCACCTTTTGCCATGCCCGCCATCAAGGAGGACCATTTCGAACGGACGTTTGATCCTGAGGAATTTAAATTCGGCTTAAGGAAAAAGGACACGCGTTTGGATGCTTCTCCGGGTCTTCTGATTAAACAAAAGGCAGCTGACCGGGAAGGCCGAAGCTTGGAAAAGAAAAACACCTCAGCAGATGAAGCTAAAGCGCTCAAGGTGGGCGGGGTCAAAGAGGAGGCCCGAGGTGAAGCCGTTCAAGTCGAGGGGGAAAACAACGAGCCCGGGAAGATGACGTCAAGACTTGGAAGGATGTCCATCCTCTCTAGTTTGCTAAGCTCCCCTCGCACCTCCAGGAAGAGCAAAGAGGAAGTTCCCTCTGTCTCGAGCAGCACGGCGTCTTCCAGCCAGCAGCAAGACGTTCCCTCTCTCAGGCAGGTGGGGGTTCGTGACTTGCCTCTGCCAGCAGCCACGGCTGATAACGGGGGAGTCAAAGTCACTGATCAAGGCTCGATTATGGGAGGTGGTACAGACACAGTAAGCGAGTCAGCAGTTAGCCCCTCCCCTCCGCCTTCTCTGCCTGCATTCTCAGACATGAAGCTGACTGATCACGCAGAGAAATACCTCAAGAAGGAAAACGGAGTATCTGAGGCCTCCCAAGACGCTTTTCAGGCGCCTGAGCTGAAATCTGCTACTATGGAACAGAAGTTGGTAACAGAAGCCTCTTCTGTGGATGTGAGGCAGAAGGAGCCTGCAGAGTTGTCTCCTAGCACCAGCAACAGTCAGCAGATCACTCACAGCGGGCTTTCTACTGCTAAACCGAAGGTAAGCCTGCAGTTTCACTAAAACCTTCTTTATTTCACTTCCTGCTGACGTTCATCGTTCTCAGCGCCTCAGTGAGTTCAGTCCTACAAAGCGTTGCAACAACGCATAGTCCGTCTCCATGGTGACACATGTCCTGATTTGTACGCAGTGCCTTTTCTGTGTCTGGGACTTTTGTAAGCGAGTCATGAATCATTTGCAAGCAACAGCAAGACGAGTGAACTTGTTCGCTGTGGGGAATTTTGGACAGGAAGTGTTTTTTCCAAGAGCAGCGTGTCAGTTTGCTAACTGGACGTTTGCACGAGCAGGCATGGGACAAGCTCGGCACAAACGTCCTAATTCATCCGCATCAAAGCAAATCCAAACTCATAAAAACAGGTTGTTGATAGATTTAACAAGCTGAGATGTTTTTGTTTTACTTTTTTTTACTTTGAATGGTTGAAATTGGTACAAAAGACACTTTTCAGCCGTGAAATGATGTGAAGCATCTGCCTTGTTGTCTCACAGACCCCTGCTGTAAGAGGGTTCCACAAAAGACCCGGAAAGGTACGATTGGAGAACGATTTCTGGCTGCATTCACGTTCCTGCTTCCACTGATGTCCTTCTCGTCTGTTTGTGCAGATCGTAATACACGAGCATGCTCAGTTTGGAGGGGAGGCGTACGAGATCTACTCTGACGTAGAAGATTCCTCCACAATGAAGCTGTCTCCAGTAATATCAGTCAAAGTCATCCGAGGATGGTGAGGGTTTCTTACCGAATCCAACACAGGTGGCGCCGCTCCTGGAGTTGCCAGTGTAACGCGTGGTGCCAGATTGCCTGTGGCAGCTTTTTGGTTCATATTAATAGAAGGATGAGATATTTTAAGACCATGTGTTTCATTCCAGCTGGCTTCTGTATGAAAAAGCAGGCTTTCAGGGCCGGACCATCGCCCTGGAAGAAGGTCCGACTGAGCAGATAGTGAACATGTGGACCGAGGAGGGAACTCCAGAGACCTTAGACGAAATGGGTCGGCCTGTTCTGACGTCGCCGCCGCTGGTCATAGGTTCACTCCGACTAGCAGTCAGAGTGAGTTACACTTACCTGCTTTACGTCTGACCTTTTTTGTTTTGCATTTTGATCTCAGAAAGTAAATTTCTGTCAGGAATAAAGAAGCAACCTATAAAGGGACACCATCCAAGTTTTCCTTCATGTTCCTGAGCCAGTATGTGCCAAAATGACCCTTTACAGGGTTAATGAAAGGCCACTCGGACCTCACCGCTCTCTGTGGCCAGAATATCGCACTTGCAACTTCAGAGTGCCAGCTGCCACATGTTGGACTTACCTGGGACTGCACTCTGCTTCCAGCACGTTTCCTGCATGAGCACAGCTGGTTTATTTAGTGATGAGCTGCTCCTGTAGACACTAACGAAGGCTGGGCACGCACAGCGAGGGTTCAACCACAGAGGTTTGAAAATGGACACTAGGAGGTGCTAAAAGCAGGCAAAACGGCCAAGTGTGCCTTTAAAAAACGGTGTTACCTCTCATGTGCCCTGCCTCGAGACTGCAGACGCAAAAGTGGCATTCTTGCTCTAAACCGACATATTGAATAGATTCCCCCTCGAAATGAATGAGTGAATTAATGCATGGCTATAAGGAAGTGTGGCTATTTTTGATTCTGATTATTTTCTGCAGGATTACAGTTCACCTCAAATTGATCTGTACGCTGAGGTGAATGGGATGGGGATGATGTCATCATACTGCGACGACGCCGTAGAGCTGGGCTCCTACGGGATCCCTCGGACCACGGGCTCCATCAAGGTTCACTCTGGAGTGTAAGTTCAGATGCAGGTGATGACGCGTCTAAATATTTTCACAGAAGACTTCCAAAGCGGGAAAGACTCGTGTGCGACACAAACAGGAAGTAGGAGACGAGGTTTGCCTGCTTCATTCACTGATGATCCTGCTGTAACCCACCTAATCTGGATTTTTGCGTTCACTTTAATGCACTTTGGGAGTTCTGCGCTGCAATTTTCTAACAAATGAAGTTTTGCACCACCTTCAGCAAAAATCTCCCAGATGCACAACCTCTGGAGGTGTGAAGGAAGTGCAGTGTCAGGCTGTAGGTGGTCAACGGGTTTTCATTCCTGTAATGAACTCTTTCTGCCACCATCTGCTCTCTGCGTCAGCTGGCTGGTGTTCTCCGATCCTGGATATGAAGGACTGCTCGGTGTTCTGGAGGTGGGAGAGTACCCCTGTCCGGAGAGCTGGGGGTTCCCTGAGCCTTTCGTCGGCTCCCTCAGACCCCTCAGGATGGTACGACGCTCTGCATAAACACGTGACTGGTGCTTGATCAGAAACTGTTCTGACCGTTTGTCTGTCCTTTTCAGGGAGCTTTAAGGGTGGAAAACCTGTCTGACGTTAAGGTTGGTTTATGACTGCATTGCCATGTGTTGCTGATGTGATTCATTAGGAGTACGGCTCGGCTTGAATTAAAAAAGTTGTGAAACTTTGCAGTTTAGCCCCAAAATGTGTGCCCACGAGGAGACGAGAGGAATGCTTTTGTGCGGTGTGGTTTAAAAGGGAGGAAGTCACGAATCTCAGCGAACTTTCCGACTGAAGCTGGGAAAGAGTTCATGTTTCCCAGTGGCACTGCAAAAGTTATCCTGCAGACAGGTCTTCAGATTTTTCTCCTGGTTCAAGCGCGTGCTGAACAAGGACGTGGTCCAACACCAGCCAGTGAATTTTCCCTCACATGAATATTCATAAACGCTATCAAAGCGTGCTGACAGAGCTGCACCGTCCAGACTTCCACATCCTTTAATGCATCCTTTCCATTAAAAAGGGACTTTATTATGTGCCAAACTAGGTTCGTAGCTACTTTATGCACGTTGTTCCTGTTTAGCCTGTTGCTGCATGTTTGCAATAATTGAATTGTGCGAAAAGAGAAGACAACCTCGGGAGAAGATCGTGAGGCTCTGGTACGCCGACAGCTCTCAACCTGCAGCCTGCCTTCGTAGTCGAGGCGCTCGTATGATAGACGGCCTAGAGGGACGCGGGGACGTGGAACGAAAGGCATTTAGACACCTCCCTCACACGCTGATGTTCTCCTATCCAGGCTCTCGTGTTTGAGAAGCCCAACTTTGAAGGGGAGTGTTTAGAGCTGGAAGGGGATGCCTGCAACCTGCTAGAGCAGGACGTGAGGAGGACTAAACTTTCTGCAGTGGGCTCTATAAAGATTCTGGGTGGCCTGTGAGTATGTAGAAGAGCTGATTTTGGACGTTGCTTCAGTAAGGATGTAGAAACTTAAAGACGTGTGTTTTTGCTTGTGAAGCTGGGCCGGATACCTGGAGGCAGACTTTGAAGGGCAGCAGTACGTCCTGGAGGAGGGGGAGTATCCCCACTTCAGTGAGTGGGGAGGTTCTGAAGATGGACTCCAGTCGCTACGACCCGTTGTTGGAGTAAGTACCTCCAACGGGATTTCCAGCAATCAGAAGCGTGTGCCTCACTTCTAACTCCCCACAGGATTTCCAGTCCCCCCACATTAAACTGTTTGGCGACCTGGACTTTAATGAGCTGAGGGTCAACGCCGACCTGCTCGGGCCGGTTGTCGACATGGAGGCAATCGGCCACAGCCCCAGAACCAAGTCCATCAACGTCACTGGGGGGGTGTAAGTAACACCGATCCTGTTTCTAAAATGAAGTTTGGATTGTTTAACTGGGAGGGAAACGTGAAGCTTCTGGGTGTGTGCTTCTCACCTTACACACACACACACACACGCACACACACACACACACACACACACACACGCACACACACACACACACACACGCGTGCGGCTCAGCGGATGAATAATGAATACACCGAGGGATTTTGTAACTGATGAACATGTCTGACACCATCTCTTCGTTGCTTCAGGGCAAATATTCTAACTAAATTACCCACAAGTCGACCTAAAACCAGGATTTAAAGGACGAAGCGTCGCCAGTAAGAGCCATGGCTGTCGTTAAGCTCCTCCTCCCTCTCTGCCGTGCTTCGGCTTCAAGCCCCTCCCCACAGAGAAGACCCTTTATTACACTTCTCCTGTCTTCAGCTTGGCTCAGTGCCACTTTAATTTGATCTGATCCTAGTTGTTAGGATCTTTGCTTTGAGCCGGCCTCACCTGTGTTTTTACAACGCCATAACTTCCTCCTGTTCATCATGTTAGCTTTGCTTCTGAAGTCAGAGATTGAATCGCTTTCCTCAAAAGTCCGTTTACGGTCTCCAAAACCAGCGTTTGCCTTCACCAAGCCTTCAAATCTCACTCCTAGAACTCAAACAAAGAACAAGTTCGGAGGTGGTCGTCGCCGCAATGCGACGCCGTAAGTTTTTACATGTTTACGTTTCAGCTGGGTGGCGTTTGAAGAGCCTGGGTTCAGCGGAGAGCTTTACGTTCTGGAGAAAGGCATGTATGCAAAACCCGAGGACTGGGGAGCTCAGAACATAAAGATCTCATCCCTGCAGCCCGTCTTTCACGTAAGGAGTTCAGTTCTGGATTTGACTGTTTGGATTGTTACTTCGTTCGTTCACTCCCTCCTCTTGTCCGCGCAGGATCTGCTAACAGGAGCAACAAAGTTCAAGGTAAAATGTCCTTATTCTTAGATTTTTGTTCTGTTTTAAGAAGATTTTGTGCAGTTTTGGTTTGTTTCTGAGGTTCTTTGTGTTACAGGTCCACTTGTACTCTGAACCTGACTTTCAGGGAAGGCTGCTGGTCCTGGAGGACAGCTCACCAGCTCTGGGCGAAGATTTCTCACCCAAGTCCTGTAAAGTTCTGACGGGCAGGTAAGGCTTGGAAACGAGTCCTTATTGCAGCTCTCCTCTGCTAGTTCCTGAAACGAGCACACCCGAGCGCGACTGACAAGGCGCTCATTCCTAGAGACCACTGCAGACGTGATGATTACACGCGTGAACCACACCTTTAATGTCTTTGTGTGCCAGCTGGGTGGCGTTCGAGGGAGACAACTTCACAGAGAACATGTATGTTCTGGAGGAAGGAGCGTACCCCAGCGCAGAAGCTATGGGCCTCCCGTCATCGGACTCCAGCATTCGATCCATGCAGCCCAGCGGACATGTGCGTTTCCTCCGGGAGTGCGGTCACATGTGCAGCTCACTCGTAAACCGTGCACGTTCACATGAATCTCTTTCTTCTCCAGGAGTTCTCTCTGCCCTCCATCACTGTGTTCAGCAAACAGGGCTGCAGAGGCCGCAGGACAGTGTTGACCAGAGGGACCGTCAACCTGCCTCAGACAGGCATGGATGCTCACGTGCGCTCCCTGGTGGTGGAGGGAGGAATGTACGTAAGCATCTTTTAGTTTTAGGTGCCTTTACAACAAAATCTGTTAGAAACACAAAAACACACAGAAATCAGCTGTTAGGCTACGTTGTGATTAGCTGCTGCGCGTCTTTAAATTTAACACTGTTTGTGCATTTTATAAAATAATGTTGGAAATCATAAAATTCTCTTTGTGTTTGAATTTTTGAACCAAATCTGTTAGATGTGGAAAAAGTCATAAACTAAGGAAATGTGTCAATACTTGGAGGTTTTAATGGAAGATGCTGTCTGCAGGTGGGTGGTGTATGAAGATAACAACTACAGAGGTCGGCAGCTGCTTCTCCAACCGGGTGAAGTAGGAGATTTGTGGGAATACGGCGGCTTTCAGCGAATAGGATCCCTTCGTCCGTTAGCGCAGGTAAAAAGGACAGAAATGCACCAATCAGAAACGACCTGCTAGGTTTGTGTTCTCCAGTACAAAGAGAGTTATCAGACTTTCATTTCAAACCGTTCCCCTTCAACAGAAACCGACGTACTTCCATCTGCGGAATAAAGAGACGGGATATGCGATGTCTCTGACGGGAGCGCTGGATGACATCAAGCTGATGAGAGTCCAGGTGGTGGAGGAGACGGGAGGAGAAGAGCAGATCTGGCTCTACCAGAACGGTCGGATCTCATGCAAGGTACCAGACGCCTGAAACAGACCGCAACATAAAGACGTTGCTTTGGGGCAGCAGCAGCTCGGGTGGCAGAGGTGGTTGTAGGTACGACCCCCGCTCCCAGCAGAGAATGCTGCTGTTGTGCCCTTGGACCCGCTGGAGGTGGTCAGAGGGGCCGGTGGCGCCTGTGCTCGGCAGCCTGGCCTCTTGTCAGTGCGCCCCAGGGCAGCTGTGGCTACATGGTTGCTCATCACCACCAGCGTGTGAATGACTGACGGTGTTGCAAAGCGCCTTGGGGGGTTCCAGGACTCTAGAAGGCGCTGCATCAAATACAGACCCAGTCTAAGTCCACTTGTGGTTTCTGTCCAGGTGGTGGAGGACTGCTACCTGGAGACGGCGGGCAACGTGGTGATGGCAGGAAGCCGGCTTTGTGTGTCTCCCGAACAAGGCAAAGACAACCAGCTGTGGAGCATCACTCAGGACGGTTTGGTGCGCTCCCACCTCAACCCTGATCTGATCCTGGAGGTCAAAGGTCAGTCAGCTCTCTTTAATCACATCTTTGTTGAAACGTCCTCCCAGGGCTCAGCTATTCATCGCTTTCTGATTGAAATTGCGATTGCAAATGATGAGAGCATGTTGCCAACACTGCAGATTTTTGTAGCGCGTCTGACTGACCCGGGATCTGTTGTGTCGACTCTCCGCATGTCCAAGGTTGTAAAGGTTTTACGGAGGCCTGAGCTCGGCATTTGAGCCGGGTCAGCGGTGCATCAGCCGTGAGATTGTTAGGACAACGTGCATTTGGTCGTTTTTGAGGTTTTTTTCCCCATCTGGTGCCTCTGCAGCCATTATTTTTTATGGCTTCATTATTTTTTAACTCCGTCATTCATTTTCTCACTCAGCACCATTTGTGTGTGAGAGGAAAGGTCGGAGAGGCTGATTCAGTGGTTTCCTACACCCGCAGGGAAGGGATTTACCGTAATGACATTAAAAGGGCATCTTCTCTTCTTTCAGAAACCGTTTGAGTTGTTTTAATGGTACAAACTGTAGTTACGGTAAGTATGACTGCAAAAAGTGTGCAGGTGGGTTAGTTGTGTGTTCCTGAAAAAAATAGAGACATTCAAGCGGCTCAGAAAAACACCCATTCCTTAACTTTAGTGTCCACCTTTTCGTTAGAGTAAAAACTTTTAATATTTAGATGTGATTTTCTGCCATGTTTGAATCCCTCCTCTAGCATCTGACACAGTCTGAAATCCTTTTAAAGTAAAATCGTGTGCAAAGTTTAGGTGATTTAGCTTCTGTCCTTCAGCAACAGCTCTGTCTGCTGGTTGTTTGAGGTAAATGCAGCATGGATTAAATGGAAGCTCATCAGTTTTACACGTAATATTGAGTCACTTCCTGTTACTTAAACTTCATTTTAATGTAAAATGTTCTTTTCTGGCCAGGTGGTCATCAGTTTGACAGAAACCAGGTGATCCTAAACAACTTTGATGAACACAAACTGAGCCAGAGATGGACGTTAGAGATCCTGTGACCCGATGAAGATCAGCTGCTTTGTGATTCCCATAATGCACCTCTGGCAGGAAACTGAGCCCTGTGATGCCCCTTTATGTTGTGGATTTCAACTACTTGTTCTTGTGTAGGAATGTGATTTTATGTCATTTAACTTTCATTTTTTAGGACAAACGAATAACATAAGATGTTGCCTTTTTGGCCTTTTGACTGTTCAACACCAAAGACTGTCAGTAAAGCTCGGCCCTGTTTCAGTGCTGCACTTTTCTTTACACTACGGTACTTTTACCACAGAATCCCACTGCTGCCCGTTTTCTCATTCATGTGTAAACAGCGTCACTTCTTACCAATGCAAATGTGTATTTCTGCTTTTAGTAGACCAGAAATGATCTGTTGTAAAGTTTTGATATATTTGTAGGACTTTTATAGGTTGTAAGACCAACTGTGGTTTTCATTCAGATGTACAGATTTAGCTGAAAACAGCGCTGCAAAACTCTTCTGCTGAATGTAAATATCAGGGAAAACAGTTGAAACCATAAACTGTTTCATCAAAATAAAGAAGTGATTTCACTCTTTGTGTTTGTCTGACTGCAGAATCCGCAATACGAGAATTCTCCGTTCTTTAGAGGCAACAACAGTGTTTGGGAGAATTTAGAGGAAGTCTACCAAATAAGCTTTCCAATGAATCCAGTTTCCTCTTCTCCCTCCCCTCCTTTGTTGTATGAATATTCCCAAGATGACAAAAAGATTCATGTTTTTTAAAGCTTCATTAAGATTGGACTAAATTATTCTCTTCTAAATGTAGTACCAGCTTTCAGACGCTGGGGGGCAGCAGCTCTGAGTTTTTGGGAATGAGAGTGCTGTTCTGTTTTGGGCCAGTAGAGGGCACAAAATCCCCGCTCCTTCAAGGCAACAAAACGATGTTTGGAAGAATTTAGAATCGTAATAGGTCATTTGGTGCCCAAGGCGAGAGTGCCCATTTGCCGCCGCCCCTTCTGTGAGAAAATACACACACACACACACACACACACACACACAAAGCAACTTAACCCTCTGATGCATGAATTAAGAACAGTGCCACTTTCACATTCAATATTCCTCAGTCAGCTTCAGGGTTCATTTCAAGATCCTGGTTCTGGTCTATAGGGCCTTACATGGACAAGCACCATCTTACATTGGTGATCTTCTTAGTCCCTACACCCCCAGCAGGTCCCTGAGGTCCAGTGATAAAAGCCTACTGGTTGTGCAGCACCAGGCTAAAGGTCAAAGGTGACAGATCATCTGCTGCTGTGGCCCCCAGACTCTGGAACGCTCTCCCCCTGAGTCTGAGATCACCGGTGTCGGTACAGGATCTGCTCGGGTGCAAGATCGGCTCGGGGTCCTTCGACTGCCGATGACGTCAAAGTACGGCAAACGCACTCGGACAAAATACACTACACATCTTTATACTGTTGGAAAGAATTTAGCAGTTTCGCTATTAAAATAATGCTTCTTACGAAGTAAGTTTGTGTTTATAGTGGTATTTGTAAAATAAAACACTATATTTTATTCATAATGTTGAACTCCTCTTTGAGCACATCCCTTGAAGGATCATAGGTATTAGCAACACCTGTGAAATTGTATTTGCAGGAAAGAAGTGTGTCCCGTTTATTGAAGTATTTTGTGTTTAGAGTTTTTGACGTCTTGTCCATGCGTAGTTCAGGTACGCTCATAGCTGCTAGCCAAAACTCTGGAGTTAAAAGTTTTCTGGCTTTACTAAAATACCTGTCTGTACTTATTTGATTGATGGTAGTTTTACTTTCTATTAGACTCCAAATGTAATCATTTGGCATGTTTCCAATTCATAATTTGTAACAATGTAATCAGTGATATTAGCATTAGCATTCCTATGGGTTTTTCCACGTATATTAGCATTGCGCTAACCACCCGCTGCCAAATTGCAGCCTTTGCGATTAGAAAATCTCCTTTTGTCACAACGAATTTAATTGCACATGCAGTTAATCGTTCAGCCCTAATATACATGCAGCTCTATGCTAAAAGTGTATTTTCAAAGAGGTAATGATGGATTTCTTTGTAAAAATTGTCCATCTTTCCAACAGAAAGATTTGCCTGGACCAACGTCACGTGATAACAACGTAACGTGATTACGTAATTCCGTAAGGTTCATGTTCAGTCATCAACTACTTTGACGTCATCGGCAGTCGACGGACCCCGAGCCGATCTTGCACCCAAGCAGATCCTGTACCGGCACCGGCCGATTTGGAGGAAGTGTTTCTACTAAGTAACTGTCGTAAATGTTTATTTAGATAAAGAACAAGCACCAAAAGACCTGTAATTCTATGTAGTTACTGGTTTTATGTGACTGATGGCCACATAATCTGTCTATAAGCAAGTGGATGTATTATTTAGGTCAACCGGGCAGAAACAAATGGCTCAATGTCTGGCTTTAAAGATTAAGGATTTCTTCCGCCCTCCAGTGGATGAAGGCTGTTACTACAGTGTTCATAAATCTAAACAAGACTAGTCATTAGCACTTCCTGTAGATGCCTTCAAAATAAAACATACCACTGTTAATTACTACGGGGTTTATTTATTGTAAACAGCAAAGTCTAAGTAACGGGGAAGCCAGAACGCCGTTACCTTTACAAACTACGTCACAACTGCTCAACAGATCTATTTTAAACCATTCGTGTTGAGCAATGAGCTAAAGCAGGAACAGCAGCTAGCTAACAGCACTTCAAACAGGTCATCTGCCCTCTTGCGGCAACAGGGCGAAATTACATCCACTGTAGACTTGAGAGATTTCACTCTTAATTAATGTCATTAACTCATTTACTGCCATTGACGACAAAAGTCGTCATTTACGGGTTTTTTTCACTGAGCCGGCGTCAGACGAGCCCCCGCACCGTGAGAACAAACATCTCAGCTCTAAAGCCGATCTTCATCTGCGTACGGCACACGTCACATGATCAGGAAGCAGAAAATCCATGTGTTAGGAGATCGTTTCGGGCTGCTGCTGTGAAAAAGTGAGGAGTGAACCGGAAAAGCTTCTGCTGCTCGCAATTCGACAACGGAATGGGGAAAGAACAGATAACGCTCGAAACACGCAGATTCTTCCTGATGTAAGAGGTGAGTCTACCCTTTGTTTTGGTAGTTTTGGCATTGACATCATCCTAGAGCGCAATGTTCTGTGACTCTTCAAAAAACAGTAAAAACACTGAAAAAACGTTTGCAGCCATGGGCTTTTCTGATCAGGAAATGGACGGCGTTTTGAGTTAATAGGTAAATTAATTTAGTTACAGAATGTTACCAGCATATGTTTATAGTTTCTAATCAAAGATTTAAGATAAAAAACTGTTAGTTCAAAGACCAATAAATACCCAACTAGATGTAATAAACACACCCAGATATTTTCTTCATTCCTACATAATGCACCTTTAAAGGTGGAATATAGAATGTCTTAATAAAAATTGATATTTTTCAAAAATGACTCCACATGACATTTAGAGGTGTGCAGAATGAATGTGCAGTTTCTCCTGTAAAAGCTATTTAAAAAAATAAAAATCTACATTTTCTTTTGATGGGCACAACACTGCATTTATGTTTACATCTACCAGCCAATCGGGGCAACGTTGCGGTAAAAAGTTGGCTTGGCAAGGCGAGACCGGGGCTGTGAAAAATGGCGGACTCTAAGTCAAGCAGCTGATTCTGAGCTGAATAAACGTTTTACTAGAAATGAGTCCTTACCCTGCAGGATTCACCAGTGGAGCTGGTGCTGGCTGGTCACTCCTCCCATCAGCAGTCAACCAACACCGTGTTCTGTTGTTGCACTACCACCTCTGAACACTAGATGTCGCTGCAGTGTTCTGTGTTCCATATTCAACCTCTAACTCCAGTGTCTGCTAAATCTTTTTAATCCCTTTTTATTGATTAACAATGAACAAACATGGATGAAAAAGGTCATCTGGAGTATTTTGCAGAACCACCGTGATAAAAGTCTTTATAGTAACCAGTCAGCCATTTGTACTAAGTGTGGAACAGATTAATCGCCTCCTTTGCTGATTTCTATGACCGTCTTCCCTCGAGCGTGACCTTTCTCCACCTTTTCAAAGGCCTGAGAGACCTGAGAAAAGCTGAACACCTCCTCCACTACGGCTCGGATCTGAAGAGAGCAGAAAGAGGACAGACGGTGAGTAACGATCACACGTTCACATGCGCTTATTTTTAAAACTGCTGTGAAATACAGCAACACAGGAAGGTAGATTCATGAGGAGCTAGAAGTGTGCAACGGTCCCAGAGTCATTTCTGTACCATGGTAAAATCTCTAATCATAAACGTTACTTCTAGCAACCATTTCCAGCTGAGCGTCAGACGGCAGGATTTAGAGTCGTACTTCCTGGACATCTCGCCTCTGATTGGCTAACAGCAACACGACTCTACCACTAACTGTTTGCTCTGCAATGTTGATGTTTTATCTCCACAAATAACACAAGCCTGGAGGAGTTCTGCTGTGTGGTGGAGTTGCTAACGCTAACGGTTAGCTTCTACTAGCCGAGACGTTCTCTCCTGTTTCCTGGATGCTAAATCATCAACAGCCTTCCCCATCGGGAGTCAAGATGGGTGAGTCCATGAATGTTTAGTGACAGTGTGAAGTAGATCTGTCAGGCTTTTCTATCCTAGAGTTTCACCGTCTGTTTTCTATCAGAAGCTACTGCAGGAGATAGGTGTAGGAGACTATTTTCACAGTCCGTCTGCATGTTAAACTCAAAGTGACCAATTGTATTTCAAAAATAAAAAGTGAAAAATGGTTTCTCAGTGAACTTTAATCTATCTTGAACAAATCTGAAGTGACAAATGTACGCGAGTTTTCTTAATGTTGTCAGCTGGTGTTTATTATTATTATTATGGGTTGTTTTTAACTCCCATTTGCAGCAGCGTTTAACAAATATCAACTGAAGTTAAATAAAGAGCGTTAACAAACAACAACTGTTGTTTGAAATAGTTTAGAAACTAGATATCTGCAGGAAGATGAACCTTGAGGCCTGTGCACAAAAACTGTCTCCCTACACTGTGATCCCCTATAGAAACATGCACAGTTTTAAATAACTCAAATGTAATCATTGTCAGTGGTCTGCAGGTTTGTGTTGTGGAAAAAGGAAAAATAATGCAAGCATCAGCTTGAGTCTGTCCATCCACCCATCCTCTCTCATGCTACATTTCAAACCCAGCACTCTGCTATTTGAACGTTTCACTTTTCTAAATTGAAGAATTCAGATTGTGTAACTGGGAGGTGCAGTTTCTCTGCAAATTTATTTAGGCTGAATAGATTTTTAAAAGCTTCTGGAAACAACCAGCTTCGTGGACCAGAAGCTACCTGACCCTAAAGGAGGTGGGTGTTTCTAGTCGGTTCTAAAAACCCAATACAGACTTTTAGTCCATATCAACGCAGGGACGTCCGTGAGGTTTGGGTTAGGGTTAGCATGAGGGCAAAAACATAAAAATCGGATCTGGTTCCCTACCTGTCCAGCATCCACCATGTCCGTTATCTCATCAAGGGCAGGACCGCTCGGTGCGAAGAACCCCCAGCGGTAGTGAACTCCTTTCACCAGATGCTACAGAAACACAGAAAGAGCTTTACATAAATAGATTCAACCAGCTTTTTAATGCTTCGTCTACAGAAAGGTTCAGGATTTGAACATATTTGCCTCCCTGTCGTGATTATTTGTTCCTCCTTATTGATTCGTTTTACATTTTGCCGTTTCTGAAACCACAAGCTAAGCTAGTTCAGTCTGCCATGAAGAAGATGATGATGAAAGAATCATTTTGCAACACATTTCCTCTTTTTGACCTCAGACAGACAAATCCAACCATCTACTCTGAAAGTGTTTGTGAACATGTGGAAAAACTGACAAGCTGTGAAATCAGATAAGAGACATCGGTGTGGGTGCTGCTGACAAACAACGTCCTTCCACGGGGAGTAGACCGTACGCTACAAGAGAAGCACCAGAGAGGACAAGCAAACCGATGGAGGGGGCTTTAAAGGCAAGGCTAGGAAGCTGTTACTATGGCAACAGAAACAGGATGAAAACCTTTAAGTGTGCTTCCATTAGTGGTTCCCAAAGTGAGTTTTGTGACCCCGCTGTTGTAAAGTGAAACTCGTTAACTCCTACGGTTGTTTTTTGCCATTCAGTCATCCTCGGGGGGCGAACCCCTTGGTTTAACTCCGAGCCTTATGTGGGGGCTGTCCCGGGATTCTGGCTGCACTTTCCATTTTCAAAACAGGGCAATTAGCAAAGTAAAATCCAAAATTAGAGTGCTGCATGGACATAATTTTGGGGGGGGACAGGGGGGGCATGTCCCCCCCCCCCCCACACACTTTTTCCCAAGTCAAGTTTTGACCCCTGCACTTTTTACCATCCAAAGACAATATCACGCTATATTAAAGTGACACTGGTTGAGCTCTAGGACCAAGCAGAAAACAACCGTTTGTGTTGAAGCCTGTTTCCCATTAGAGCATTCTGTAAAGATACAACCCCCCCCCACTTCTAAAGTGAAAATTACATCCATGGAGTGCTGTATACATTTATTATTTACCTTTCTGTTCTGTTTTAATGCTCAAGTTTAATTTGCTCCCACCGTCTTTCATCAGTTCGTCTTTGAGGAGCTGGTTTTGGCTGCTCTTTTTTTAATATACAGAATAAAACACGTGTCTGCAGATTACACCGGCTGTTCGTGCACGTAAAACGCTGCGATTCGTGGCTGCAGGATCTGTGCGGTGGATTTTGTGGTGTTATGAAGAGCAGGGGCGTGTCCATTGGGTGGCCTGCCATTCCATGCCACCCTTGGAATCTGATTGGCCAATTTCCTTTAAATAGACTTGTCCACAAAAAGCTTGAGGTAAAAAAGAAAAAGCACAACCACTGGTGTCACCCATGCACAGAGCAAGAGGTGCAAGTTCTGCTCGGCACACCGCTCACCACAGAGGACACGCTGACAGGAAGTCCCTCTAATGCCTCTGTGGTGAGGGATGCTGCACTCATGGCTTCATCTCAGTTTGTTCTGAGCTGGAGCCGGACCATTAAAGTCATAGAAACTCGGGCCGCGGCTCTGCCTGCAGCCTCAGCGTCTGGGTAGTTACCGTTTTGTCTGAGATATTAGCAATCCTTACCATTAAATGGCCCTTTCACGTTTTTTCTTTTACCATTTATAATGCATGCATGCGGCTGTGACTTTGCACTTTCAGTAGCAACAACTTTACCTCTCCTCCGACCCATCGTTTTGTTGTGAATGTGCTTGAAAGAAAGCCTGCCTGTATTTGACTCCCATCCCAGGAAATGTTTTTACGTCATAGGGAAAAACCAACATTTGCATCAAACAGAAGCAAATAAACTTTCAATTGTGCCCCGATCCAGGTTTTAATGCTCGCCTGGTGCCGTGACAGACAAAGCAAGCAACCAGGGTGGAGGAAAGTTTATAGAATCAGCAGCTGATGTTGTTTTTCCCCCAGGTGATTCTTTGCATAACTTACGTTTGTGCAGAAAAACAAATGCAAAAATGCAGAAAACGTCCCACAGACAAAAACCACGAAGGCTGGGAAGCCTGGCAGAAGTCTAAATGCTCAGGAAGTGTGCGTGTGAATGATGGTTTAGGTCATCTCTGTGTGCTGGGGTCTGGAGAGCAACAGCATCCTAAACTGGAGCCTCTGCTTATTCTCTCTGTGGTGCTCAAAAGTAAACAACAGAAGATTTCATCCATAAATTTAGAGCTTTTATTAAAAATGTTCTTGTTTTCTTTTGAAGACTGAACATTTCTCAGAACCACTTCCTCATTTTTCTTTACCAAAGGTTTCCTTCTTCACTATGACTCATTTATGAACACGTGGGTTAAATATTTCTAAATGGAACATGCATTACAAAGAGTCCATTTGCAGAAAACTACATTTATAAATATTCCCACTAGAGGTGCTGAAAAAAATCGATTCAAGTCTGAATCGGGATTCTTATTAATAAAGGTTCAGAATCGATCCCAAGAACTCAAATGTTTGGCACGTTACAGGTTTGAGATGCTCTTTGTTAGGAGAGTCAGTACTCCGATTACTTTTGTGGTCCCATAAATTGAGATGATTTATGTTTGAATCTGCTGATAAGAGGGTACTTGAATGTCATTATTTTCATGCCCAGAAATTTGAGACATTCTCATATTTATTTTCTAAGTTGATAAGTGAGTACTCAGGATTACTCATGTACTGATATTAAGTTACTGATAAGTGAGCACTCAGATTACTCGTGTACTAATATTAAGTTACTGATAAGTGAGTACTCAGATTACTCGTGTACTAATATTAAGTTACTGATAAGTGAGTACTCAGGATTACTCATGTACTGATATTAAGTTACTGATAAGTGAGCACTCAGATTACTCGTGTACTAATATTAAGTTATTGATAAGTGAGCACTCAGGATTACTCGTGTACTAATATTAAGTTATTGATAAGTGAGCACTCAGGATTACTCGTGTACTAATATTAAGTTATTGGTAAGCGAGTACTCAGGATTACTCGTGTACTAATATTAAGTTATTGATAAGTGAGCACTCAGGATTACTCGTGTACTAATATTAAGTTATTGGTAAGCGAGTACTCAGGATTACTCGTGTACTAATATTAAGTTATTGATAAGCGAGTACTCAGGATTACTCGTGTACTAATATTAAGTTATTGATAAGCGAGTACTCAGGATTACTCGTGTACTAATATTAAGTTATTGATAAGCGAGTACTCAGGATTACTCGTGTACTAATATTAAGTTATTGATAAGCGAGTACTCACTCAGGATTACTACTCAGGATTACTCAGGTATTTATTTGAAGTTATTGATAAATGAGAGAAAACATTTTCCTTTGTAAGAAATCTGAGGCACTTTTTTAAATGGGCTGAGGACTCAAATGTTAAACTTGTTCCTACACATACTTGAAAAGTATTTGACCGTATTACTTTCAGAGCTACTGTTAGGTAACTACAGGTTTGTTATATTTTACAAGGTAAACAAAAATAAATGTTGCCTTTTGGTCAGAAGGTTGTTTCTGTTTACAGTTTTAGAATCACTTTATTTTACATTGTAAATCAGCTTTTTTGGAGCACGACCAGTTTAAAGTCAAATAAAAACGTCCCATAGCTTTAACTGACGTGTACAACACAGTAGTTCATCCTGGAGCTGACACTCTTTGTTAATACTGATTGTGAATCGATTCAAATCGAGAATCGGAATCGAATCAAATGGTGAGTTGCTGAGATTCCCATCCCTCCTTCCCACACTATCTTATTATTTACAGGATGTAATATTAGTCGTAGTTAGGGTTGACTTTGATCAATGAGGGCTTTTACCCGTTTCTGCTAATCAACTCTTCACATTTAACTGCATGTAGATTTGGTGGTTTTTGAAAATTCTGCAACATTTTGTGGTTTGTTGGAAAAGAAACACACGATCATGGTCTCGCACCCTCGGCTCATTTAAGAAAACATAACATCTCTGCAACGCGGACAAAACCGTCCCCTCGTGTTGGTTTGAGTGTGTTGGTTTGGTGGGATTTGGTGTCTTTTCACCAGGAGTACCTTGATGGTTTTGGTGGCGACTGTAGCAGCCGTTTGCATCATGCCGTCAGCTATACCCAGCCGGTCGGTGTTCTGCAGAAAAGGCGTTACAAGGGTGACATATTTGGCTCCACTCCAAGGTTTAAGCAGCCCGAGCGCCCACCTCTCTGTGTCCCCACCAACGTTATCCAGGACCAGGTCAAACCTTTAGGAGACATGAGACAGAACCAACAGGCAGCCTTGGTAGACCCTGATTAGATAGATGTAGGAGATTAATGAGATTACTTCTTATTACTTCTCCAGGGCGCTGAGAGCCTCCTCAGCTGGTCCAGCGGTGTAGTCCACCACATGGTCCACCCCGAGTTCTCCTACAAACCGCTCGGCGTTGTGGGAGCAGGTAACAGTTACGTGAGCGCCCCACGCCTTCAGCATCTGAGCACAATTATAATCCTCAGAAAAAGAGCGTCCATCTGTGCTACAGTGGGGCAACTTGACTTTGTTGTTGGAGAAAAAATAAAGTGTTTTATTACAATAACAGGCTGCCTCGTGATTTTTATCTTGAGAGGCGCTATAGAAATGATATTTTCTTCTTCTTCTTCACATCAGTCAACAAAACAAGCATTACTCTGTCTAAAACCCCCAAAACAGATTTAGTGTAAATTTGGGTCACAATGGTAAGAAAATTAGCATTTTTTATGTGAGGTTTTCCTGCTGTCCTTACAATCATCCACTAACAAACGACACATTCACTCATTCATAGTCTCATGCACCTACATTTTAAATAAAGAAAACCATAATGAAGTTTAAAAACGTTTATATAATTCACACTCTCGTGCATACCTGTGTTGCAAATGTCCCGACCCCCCCGGATCCTCCAAGGATCAGAATCCTGCACATAAGAGGAAAAGAGGCGTACGAATATTTATGTTATTGAGAGAGATGATGACGTAGATCGACCGTGTAACGTGATGCAATGACTGTTTGTTCCCTCCTCTGCACAGGACTAGTCTGCATGAGATATGGTCTCAAGGTCTCCTGCATTCCTTCTAACTGCTTATTTTCAGCTCAACAGAAGAATGAAGAATGGACTCTTTTCTTTTAAATAATCAAAGAACTCTATTTTAATAAAGCTAATCCATCAAAGTGTTAGTCAATAAATAAGATGTGACCGATCTGTGAAATCAAAATATTAATTACCGTATTATGATCCTATAGAATATGATAGGTAATGTGACTTTAAGTGTTCCAACAGGACTGATCTCACGTAGCGTTAAAAGACATCACACATTGCTTTCACTGATCCAATCAGAATCTGACAGATCTGACGGAGGCGTGGTTTTGATGGTGTTTGGTAATTTTTCATTCGACAATAAACCAAAACATCCGAGGTATAAAACTACGCCACGTCAGCTCTAACGCCAGTTCAAAGCCTTCCAGAGAAAGTGACGGAGTGGCCAATCCTGATCTAAACTCTTTAACCGAAAGAACAACGACAAGCTGAAAAATGTGTTGCTATTCCAACAGCGACAACAGTTCCTTTCAGAATAAAAGCTGAACCATCAAGACCCAGGCTTGGGTCTCACCAGACGCCAACAAACTGTTGTGTACCCGGAAGTAACTCACAGACTGGACTGATCGGAACCGCTGCTTTTCCTACCGGCTCGGTTCCAGAGAGGGTCGAGCTGGCCCTCGATATTCCTGACCTAAAAGGGACTTCCTGGAGGGTAGGTAGACCGGCAAATGTTGTCTCATGTGTTTATGAATCTCCTAACCAAAGCTTAACGCGAAGACAACACCTTCAGTTCCCGTCAGAACTAATCGCTTCTTCGGATTTGCTGGTTCTGATCAACATCACACGTCATCCCATTCACTTAGTTACACCATACATTTAGTTTTAAAGTCAGTCTAGTTGAATTTGTTAACTTTTAAACTTGACTCTCTCTCTTCTGTTGTCTCTGAGTGAATACGAAGCGGTTATCTAATCCCTGCATTAAAAAGTTCCAATCTTCTGGTTTAAATAACCTCACAGATCCGTAAGGTGGATTTCACATTTCCTATGGAATCCCACGCCTTATGGCTTATTAAATAACACGTAATCTAATTACAACCGGTAAACCGTGAGCTTTAGCGTCCAGCTCAGCTCTCTCTTCACCACGACAGATCGGTACAACGCCCGCATCGCTGCAGACGCAGCACCAATCCGCCTGTCGATACTTAAACCCCTCCACTTGGAGCAGGACCTCGTCCCTGACCTGGAGAAGGCATTCTACCCGTTTCTGACTCGCGTCGCAAAACGATCTCCTAATTCATGGATTTCCTGCTTCCTGATCAGGTGACGTGTGACATACGCGGATGAAGATGCGGGGGCTCCTTTCGACGCCCTCCTCATGAAAAATGCGGTGAGCGGTTGGATTTAAAACGAAGACTTTTGTCGTCAATGGCAGTGAATGTGTTAAAGGGGTTCTAGAATTCAAAACCACATTTACCTTTAACTTTGGGTTAAGAAAAGCTGGCGTATACCCCCCCAGGTTTGTATGTCCCAAGCCACTTCAATGGAGGGGTTGCTAACCACAAATCAATGTTAGCCCAAGCTACCGCTAACGTTCTGATACAAACGCGTACGGTTAAATGTCAGATAGCCTTCCTGAGTTATCCGGACACTGTACTGTGCAGTGTTACTAGCTTCAGGCAGCATCATAAAGCTATGGAAATAAACTGGCCACCCAACACGCATGAGTGGGTGGGGTTTACCCGTCTTTTCATTATATTTTTTATGGAGTTGTGTTCAGCCACTTACCAAGGCTCCTGGGCCCTTTTTAGCCCCAACAACGTCTCAAATGCTCTATGGAGGTTAAAAAAAAATAGTTTCCGACTGTAAAAACTTTATTCTAGAGCCCCTTTAAATGGTGACAGGTGGTCACTTTTACGTAAAAAGACGACCCATCAGTGATTTATCAGGGAGTCTCTCAGGGGCCCAAATTCAATCAGTAGATCAAAGACTTCGAGCTTCTCTGAGGCAGGTAAACGAGATGTAAATAATAACATACATGCATCTACTTTTCCTCACCTTTTACTGGCACAGTTGTCTTTGTTAAGTCCTCCGGTGTTAACCAGCGCCGACCAGGAAGTGGTTGCTACATAAGGAATGGCAGCTGCCTCTACGTGACTCAGTGACTTTGGTTTGAGGGAAATCTGAGATCCACACACACATTTTAACACGTCTGATCATCACTAAAAACTGGACAATAATACGTTGGCTGTATAGGTCATTTACTCATGCTGGCAGAAATCTTCTGAAGCCAACCTCAAGACATTACAGGACTTAACCGAGACATTTACCAACAAACAAAACATAAAACCACTGTACCTCGTTGCCACTTAGCACCACAAACTCTGCCAAGCTGCCCTGTTTCCAGGGCGGGATCGCAGCCCACACCTGCAGGAGACACAACTTCATCAGTCGTTTGTTTACGGTGATCGCCCAATGAGTTGCTGTTTCAGTGCTGAGCATGGTGCACAACAAATGCATGGTGGGAACAAGTAGAAAACGACCTGATTGACTGTTAAAATAATTGCTTTATTGACCTCATCTCCCTCTTTGAAGTACTTGACATCCGGGCCACACTCCATGATGACTCCCGACACGTCTCTTCCCAGAATTAGAGGAAACTCGCTGCCCGACAGCTTGATGTTCAGAGGGTCCCTCTTCATAGACAGCGTGTTGGCGCCATAGCCACCTGAGGGAGGGGGGGGTGGTTCTGTTTACACTGTAGAAAACACACTCTGGGACGATAAGTGTTTGTCCACACTACAAAAATGCACTTCAAGATTTGCAATCAACTTGTGTCAAATTAAAGGATGAAGCATACTTTTATTCTCTGGTGTCCCACAAGGTTCTGTGCTGGGGCCTCTACTCTTCCTCCTCTATTTGCTTCCTCTTCAGTACATCCTGAGCTCCTTCAAAGGAATCTCCTACCATCGTTATGCAGATGACATCCAACTGTGCATCTCCTTTAAGCCCCATGAGATGTCTAAGCTGCAGCTGTTCCACACCTGCTTAGACTCTATCAAAACCTGGATGGTGGGAGCTTTCTTCAGCTGAATGAAGATAAGACTGAGATCCTCATCTGTGCCCCAGACAAGCTGGTTCCCAAAGTCAGAGACTCTCTTGGTCAGCTTGCTTCTCACACCAAACCTTTTGTCAGGAATCTTGGTGTGATGGGGTGGTGCTCCCCCCATCTGGCCACGCTCCTGATCAGACATTCCCCATCACGCGCTCTGCGCTCCTCTGACCAAGGCCTGCTCGTTGTCCCTCATTCTAGGTGTCGTACTCACAGGGACCGGGCTTTCTCAGTCCTAGCACCATCACTATGGAACAAGTTGCCACCCTCAGATAGGCTGTCCCCATCTCTGCCAGTCTTCAAGAGCCGCCTAAAAACACACCTCCTCCGCTTGGCGTTTCCTGAACATGTTTGAATTTGGCCCTCTTTTATGTTGATTTTATCTCACAGTTTTCATTGGTTCAATTTTTCCCTTGTTTTACACATTTGTCTTCTACTAGAATGTTTCACCTTTATTGTAATTTGTAATCTGTAATTTGAATTGCTTTTATTTTCTGATTTATTCACTTTATTTAACTTTGTACTGTTCAGTGTTCAGCGCCTTGGGCTTCCTGACAGGGTTGCGGAAGGCGCTTTATAAATAAAGCTTTGATTTGATTTGATTGATTTGACCTTTGACCCAGCTCTCACCCTGGATTCTCATGTCAGTTCTCTTGTTCGCTCTTCCTTCTTCCATCTCAGGAACGTTGCTAAGCTGAGTCCCATTCTGTCCCGCTCTGAACTTGAGACAGTTCTCCACACCTTCATCTCCTCACGCTTAGACTACTGTAACTCTCTTTTCACGTGTCTGAGCAGAACCTCCCTGAACCGTCTACAGGTGGTTCAGAACGCCTGTGCTCGGCTTCTGACCAAGTCCTCCAAACACACCCACATCACCCCGCTTCTCCTCCAGCTTCACTGGCTGCCAGTCACCTTCAGGGTTCATTTCAAGATCCTGGTTCTGGTCTATAGGGCCTTACATGGACAAGCACCATCTTACATTGGTGATCTTCTTAGTCCCTACACCCCCAGCAGGTCCCTGAGGTCCAGTGACCAAAGCCTACTGGTTGTGCAGCACCAGGCCAAAGGTCAAAGGTGACAGATCATCTGCTGCTGTGGCCCCCAGACTCTGGACCTCTCTCCCCCTGAGCCTGAGATCAGTGGACTCAGTGGTCTCCTTTAAAAAGCAGCTGAAGACTCACTTGTTCAAGCTGGCTTTTGTATGACCTTCTTCACCTCTCTCTCTTTATTCTGCTCTCCCCACCTATTCCACCTTCCTCAGGATCCACTGATTTCCCTCTTTCCTGTTCACTCTCTCTCTTTCTTAACATTTTTAATCACAATTGTCTGTTTTTGCTCATTTTAAATATATTTTTAAACGTTTTCTAAATGCTTTTTTATATTTTTACATTTTTTGTTTTTGTGAAGCGCCTCGTGATTTTTATCTTGAGAGGCGCTATAGAAATGATACTTTCTTCTTCTTCTTCTTGTGTAGAAAATAATTTTGTGTGTGTCCAGTCAGGTACCTGATTACAGTTTTGTTCATGAATGAATGACAGATCTTTAGATAAAGATGGATAAAAAATTAAAACAAGAAAAAGGATAAAATATGGTATTTACATGTTTTCTTTACCTTATATTATAAACTGGGTGGGGGTGTCGTAATTGTCTTCCAGTCACATTTGCTAACTTTTACAGATTTATTTATTTTCTGGAGACCTTCCTTGTGCTACGAGGAATTTCAAAGACCAAATGAGTAATATTCACAGCAGCCACTATTAAACCCTCCACACTTCCATTCAGAAAACAAAAAAAACATTCAAATTCTCGTTTCCATCAACCCCACACCATCTCACCACATCATTTGAAATCACAACACCGGCGGTGTAGGAGTAACAGTAACCGCATCTATCAGAGCCCAGCAGTGGCGTGTCTAGAGGGTTTTTGGGAGGTGGCCAGGTACGGGCACAAATTTGGACAAGGGTGCATGTAAACGGCTCATAACTTTGAAAACAAATTTAAATTCTTTTTTACAAAAATACAAACATTACTCCTATTCTAATTGGCTACAATACACCGATGGTGCACTTTTATTAATCTATGACATTTATCATAATAAAATTGGGACTTTCTCTGACATTGCAAAGTCGGGATTCTTTTAGAAAATAGTGGAGGGAGCACTTTGGATGAAGTAGATTTTGTTTCCAGGCATTTTAGTGCATTTTAACTTTTTGTTAAATTGTAGTTATTTAAAATGTTTCAACTGACAACATAAACAGGTGAGTTTTAAAACCTAAATAATGTCAATGACAACACAACAACAAGAAATGAACTTCCTGGCCTAGAGTTTAGTTTTGTTTGAACCCAATAGTCCCATAATCTAAACTTCAGAAATGTGTTGGAGCAGACCAAGTTCTGTTTATTACTGAAAATACTAAAAAGTAAACTTACAAATGTCATCTTACTTTTATGTTTACATGTTTTAGATTGTGTGTATTTATTCTTTATATGGGGCAGTGTTGTTCGTCTCCAGCGAAACTTAGTTGTGGTGTCCCTCAAGGCTCAGTTTTGGGCCCGCTCTTGTTCTCGCTGTATATGTTGCCTCTTGGCGCCATCTTTCATAAGCATGGCATCTCGTGTCACTTCTTTGCGGACGGTGTGCAGATAAATGTCCCACTACATTCTCGAAGGCCATCGTTTGATAAATTACTGAATTGACTAAAAGATGTTTAAAAACTGGCCACAATTGAATCTTCTCACTTTAAATGACAAAAAGACGGAAATTGTCGTTTTTGGGGACCTTGGGCTGTTGCACGGGGTAAACAGTGTATTTGACCCTTTAGAATCATTTTGCGTGTCTCAGGGAAGAAATCTGGGTTTTTTCATTGATGGCCATTTTAAACTTGATAAACAGATAAGTTCTGTGGTCCAGAGTGTGTTCTGTCATTTGCGTGTTCTTAGTAAAGTCAAGCCCTATTTACCACTCAAAGACTTTGAAAAGGTTATACACCTGCTAATCATGTCGAGACTCGACTACTGCAACTCTCTTTATCATGGACTGGAGCAGTCGTCAATTCACCGCTTGCAGGTGGCTCAGAATGCGGCAGCTCGCTTGCTGACAGGTAGGAGGTGCACATAACACCGGTCTTACAAGCTCTTCACTGGCTCCCGATCACTTACAGGAGTTAATTTAAAATGCAACTGATATGTTTTAAGGCACAACACAATTTGGCCCCTCCTTATCTGTCGGAACTTTTAAACACTCATGTCCCCAAACGAAACCCCCGATCATCCGCTCTACATCTAATACCTGTTCCCCAGTCTAGGCTGAAGTCAAGAGGCGACAGAGCTTTTTCTGTGGCCGCGCCCAAGCTCTGGAACAGCCTTCCCCCACAGATTAGGTCTGCTATCAGCCTTTATGCTTTTAAGTCTATTTTAAAAACCTACCTTTTTACCCTTGCTTTTAACTGATTTTATCGTTAATTAATTTTAGGGTCTACTGGATGGCTCTCAGTGTTTTATCATTTTATTTAAACTGCTTGTCTGTTTACAGCACTTTGTGCAGTCTCTGATTGTTGGAAATGTGCTATATTAATAAACTTGACATTGACCTTGACATATGTTCTAAATGTTTTACTCTCAGTTTTTAAGGTGGCACCTGAGGTGCCCCCCTCTGGACACGCCCCTGTTGTCACACCTTGAAGGATGATTTCAACTCACCTCTCATGCTGACATCGATTGGATTCAGTCCAGCTGCAAACACCTTCACAATGACCTCATTGGGGTAGTTTATGACGGGGAAACTTGCGTTTTTAGTGTATCGTAACACGTCATTGCTTCCATATCTGTCAATAACCCACGCAGGCATGATGGACATGCATCTGCTGGAGGAGCTGATCGACCTGCTCTGCCTACAAACGACTGCATGCCCGCATAAAGACTTACTGAGGGGAAGCAGTAGCCTTTTATGCACTACACGTCCAACAGAGCTCATCTTTAAACTCTTCCTAGAGCCAGAAACCTAGATAAAAATAACTAATGTTCAGATGCACAGCAATGCTTTCTGTCAGATTCCAGCTAAATTACGATAAACCCACGTTTAAAATCCCTTTAGATCTACCTCTACTTTCTAATAAAACGTGTTTGGACTTAGATGAAAATATCTACGAACGAATATGAAATGTTCTGAACCATTTCATTACAACGTCCTTTCCTTCGGAAGCGTGTTTCCTGGACCCGTGTTTTGGTGAACGCCTCCACCAATCAGAGCGCTGCTTCTTCAGGTCTGACCAATCACAAAGAGGGATGTTGGAGTCCCGTCAAGCGGAGCAAATGTCGCGGCTCTCTGCTGTAGCTCACGGTGCTAAGCTTGTTTTTCTTTCGGAGGGAGGCTGGAAAAGGAAAGCATGCTCGGCCTGACTTTGAAGGGGGTTAGTGCGACCGACTTGTTTCTGTTTGATCTTTTATTTAAGTCTGTAATAAAATGCGCCAAAATAAAGGAAGTTTGTTCACTTTTCTTCTCGCTGTCACTGACTCAGCTTAAAACTGTTTGTAGCCTATTAAATATTAGGTAAATAAAAACAGTTAATAAATGTTAAAACTCAATATATAAATAGTAAAAAAGTGTGGTTTCATTCATTTATTGTTGGCTCTATAATTGTCATATACACACACACACACACTTGAGAATAAATATTTATTAGAATATTAAAAGCTTTCTCTCTCATTGTCTAGGTGTCTCTGGCACTCAGGGAGGGAAGGATCTCCCCGACAGAGCTCTGCAGGAAGTGTCTGAATCGCATCAAGAAGACCCAGCATCTAAACGCTTACATCACTGTCACAGAGGAGCTGTCTCTGAAGCAGGCTGAGCAGTCTGAAACCAGGCTGCGTCAAGGTTAGGACCCCGTTAGTCTGAATCTTTCTTGTGTGGAGTCATGCGTGTTAATGTTTTCACTTACCTGTCTTCAGGTGTCCCGATCGGTCCTTTGGATGGCATCCCCTTTGCAGTCAAGGACAACTTTAGCACTCGGAACATCAAGACCACATGTGGCTCTAGGATGCTTAAAGGTCTGAGTTCAAGGGTTACGTCAGTAATAAAACCGGTGCGACAGTAAAATCCGACTGAGAAACTCTCCACAGATTACACTCCACCATACAACGCGACAGTTGTGCAGAAGCTGCTTGACCAGGGGGCTGTTCTGATGGGGAAGACCAACATGGACGAGTTTGCAATGGGGTATGAATGACGTCACATTCAAGCTTGTGCACAAGCTAGCGTCTGTAACTTGGTGTAAACATTGATCTGTGATTGTTTTGATTTTTCTGTCAGGTCGGGCAGTACTGATGGGATTTTTGGTCCAGTCAGAA
The DNA here is from genome assembly GCF_043380555.1 of Nothobranchius furzeri. Classification (NCBI taxonomy): domain Eukaryota; kingdom Metazoa; phylum Chordata; class Actinopteri; order Cyprinodontiformes; family Nothobranchiidae; genus Nothobranchius; species Nothobranchius furzeri. Next base: position 43,983,503 of record NC_091758.1, on the reverse strand, counting down.
ACCCGTGGAGCTACGCCACCTCCTACCTAACACAGTCAGGGGCATCGCCAGACTCTGACTGGGTCATCTCCGGGGGAAGTTCAGGTGGAAGTGCAGCAGCTGTGGCCTCTCTCACCAGCTACCTGTGAGGAATGATAAAAACACAATCAGAGAAGTTCAAACTAGATCTTTACATGTGATGTGGTTATTACCTGGCAGGGCTTTGGGTTCAGACACAGGCGGTTCAACCCGTAACCCTGGGGCGTTGTGTGGGGTCGTCGCCCTGAAGCCCACTTACGGACTTCTGTCACGACATGGTCTCATCCCACTGGTCAATTCCATGGATGTCCCTGGAATCATCACACGCAGTGCTGCTGATGCAGCCATCGTCTTAGGTGGGAAACATTTGATGATGTTAAAAAACCGAGTTTAAGTCTAGAAATAGTTTTATATTTGTGTAGAGATTCACAATCTTCAACAAACAGGATATCTATGATTAATTTGAACAAGAACCAGTTAAAACAAATCCACCTGCGGTGGTGGTGATGGCAAAGCTGGGTTCCCAGGTGACCTGAGCCTGTGTGGATGACTCCAACAGGTATCCTCCAAGGCTTTGATGTTAAAGACTCAACCACAGTTCCATCCCCTTCATCTCCACAAGAGCTTCCCGAAGACTTTGATGTCAGGAACATCTGCGTCGGCATCCCTAAGGTGGGTTAATGTTCCGCCTTCCCCCAGAGTCTCTTGTGTGGTGGTTTTTCACACCGTTAGGCCGTAGAACTACGACCGCCTGAGTGATTCTGTCCTACCTTTGGTGCCAAATCCACTCTGGCCAGGGAAGACGTGAACGAAGAGCATCTGGGATCTCAGAACACCAACTGATGGAGTTCGAGGAACTCCGCTTCCTGTTTAAGTCCAACATTTCTGCTAATATGATGAATTAGCAGAAATGGCTAATTCAGTATCGCATATGAAGCTTCCTAAAGGGTTAGGGTTAACCCTCGTGCCCCGCTCCGCCTGACGCAGCTGGGCAGGACACACCCCTCTTCCCTCAGTTAGCCCTGGCTGGTGTGTGTGTGTGTGTGTGTGTGTGTGTGTGGGTGTTTGTATACATGCAGGCCTTTAACCTTTCAGTCGTGACGCGGCTCACCAGAGGCCGGTTCCTTCCTTGGGGTTTTCTGAAACGGGTGTGCAGGAGTAAAACTTGTTTCCCGTTGATGTCGTCAGTCACACTAACCTGTGCTTTAAAGGAGTGAAGAGAGCGATGCCGCCCCAAATGTGTGTCTGCACGGTGAAGTTTAAACTGTTTTCCTACACGAGGCGTTTGTTTTCGGATGCTTTGCAGGAGTACCACGCCCCCGGCCTGTCTCAGGACATTCTTGCGCAGTGGAGCCGTGTTGCAGATTTGTTTGAGAGCGCCGGAGCTCGAGTGAAGCAGGTTTCCCTCCCACACACCCCATACTCCATCGTGTGCTACCACGTCCTGTGCTGCGCCGAGGTGGCGTCCAACATGGCTCGCTTTGATGGGCTAGAATACGGTACTGACCCAAACGTGCAACTTCTTTCCCCTGGTTCACGCGGGTTTGTGCCAGCTGATCGGTGCGGTTGGTTTGTTTTCTACCAGGACACCGAAGCGAGATGAACAGCTCGACCGAGGTCATGTACACGTCGACCCGTCACGAGGGCTTTAACGACGTCGTTAGAGGGAGGATCCTATCTGGCAACTACTTCCTGCTTAAACAGTAAGCATCAACAGCACCAACGTGTCCGTTCTGGTGCTTTCAGACCTGACGTCGGTGTGCTAGCTCCACAGAACAAACAGTTAGCATCTCCCTGCAGGAACTACCAGCACTACTTTGTGAAGGCCCAGAAAGTCCGCCGACTGATCGCAGACGACTTCAGGCGCGTGTTCAGCTCTGGTGTCGACGTGCTGCTCACGCCCACCACGCTGGCGGATGCAGCTCGATATCACCACTTCACACAGGAAGACAACCGCACTCGCAGCACGCAGGAAGATGTGTTCACCCAACCTGCAAACGTGGCAGGTATGAGAAATAAAACATTCAAACGCTTTCAGACGTGTGGCAGAACCCGTGGCGACGTGCACAGGAAGTGTGGGAGGGTTCAAGGCCGCACATACACTCGACAATATGGATGCACACAGATACTAAACGGCCTGTATTTGATACAGCACCTTCTAGAGTCCTGGAACCCCCCCAAGGTGCTTTACAACACAATCAGTCATTCACCCATTCACACACCCATTCACACACACATTCACACACACATTCACACTGGCAACACTTCTTCCTCAGTTGGGTCGCAGGGAGCTGGTGTCCAACTCCTGCAGTCATCAGGGGGACAGGCAGGGGACAACCTGAACAGGTCTCCAGTCCACCAAAGGGACACACACACACACACACACGCACACACACACACACACACTAACCTAACAGGCTGTGTGTCTGTGAGGGAAAACCTGAGGAGCCAGAGAAAATCCACACAAGCATGGGGAGAGCAGGATTCAAACCGGCAACCTTCTCCTGAAAACTCACCTGTTCAGGCTGGTTTTGGTGTGACCTTCATCGCCCTATTTTTAATCATTTTCTAAATTATTTTTTATATTTTACATTTTTGTGAAGCGCCTCGTGATTTTTATCTTGAGAGGCGCTATAGAAAATATCTTTTCTTTTTCTTCTTCTTCTTTTTCTTCTTTTTCTTCTTTTCTTCTTTTTGTTCTTTTTCTTTTTTCTTCTTTTTTCTTCTTTTTCTTTTTTCTTCTTTTTCTTCTTTTTCTTTTTAGGCCCGAGCAGCGAAAGCGCTGCGAAGGCCTCTTGTTTTTGCTCTGATTAGGCCCGAGCAGCGAAAGCGCTGCGAAGGCCTCTTGTTTTTGCTCTGATTATTATTAGGCCCGAGCAGCGAAAGCGCTGCGAAGGCCTCTTGTTTTTGCTCTGATTATTATTATTTTTTGTTATTCCGTGCCCCCTTTGAACAGCTTTTTGGGGACCTTAACATACCCCAAAACTCACAATATTTTGCACACTTGTCAGGCCTGGTGAAAAATTTGATATTTTAAAGGTCCCAAAAAAATCGCAAAGAAAATGGCTGAACAGCGCCCCCTACAAAGTGAAAAAAAACCCTCTCCATAAAGCTTAGTTTATCGTACAGTTATGAAATTTGGTACACTTGTAGTACTCAACAGTCCGCACAGAAAAGTCTCTTGCAACCATGGTCAATATCAAACAGGAAGTCGGCCATTTTGGGTTGAAATGGCGATTTTTTGCCGTTTTTGCCGTTTTTAGGGTCCGTTTCTGATTGGATTGCTCGATCATTTTTCGCACGATCGTCTCAAAAATTGTGTAAAATTGCTCAGAAGGGATGGGCGAACAAAATGAGATAAGGATTCTGAGTTTTCGTATATGTTGAAGGGGCGGAGCCAGGCCTCGAAGTTTGACTACTCGCCAAAAATATTTAAATTGCTATAACTTCATAACTGAATGGAATAGAGTTACCAAACTTTCTGTGGTCATTCGTCATCCACCCACAAAGTAAATTGAAAGGTCGGATGATGACATCACACAAGCCCCGCCCCCTCAGGACCAAAAAGATCAAGTTTTACTGTGAAAGGTCCCAAATTGCCCCATTTCACTTAATCACCACAAATTTGTAGCTGGTAACTCAAGACAAGTGGGGGTTGCTTGGCGTCACTTTATGGGAGTTTTCGGCAGAGGGCGGGGCTGTGGTGGCGCGGCGAATTCAGGCGTACCGCCTTGGCCTTACGTTTGCCTCCCATTTCGTCATTTCCAAAGATATCGTCACGAAACTTCTTGTGAGTGATCCTAGTCCGGCCCCCCAAAAGATCTGATGTGAACATCTGGTGGGCGTGGCCTATTTTCTGAAATAGCGCCCCCTAGGACCATTAAAACTATTAGCCCCAAGCCATGCTTTGACTGAGGATTACGAAATTTGGTACACTAATGTGGTGTCTCAGGACCTACAAAAAAGTCTCTTGGAGTCAAGTTCAAAGTCGCACAGGAAGTCGGCCATTTTGGATCAAGTACGCGATTTAGTGGTTTTCGCACACGTTGTTTGGAGAGTGATGCTCCGTCGCCCTTTTCACCAATCTCCTTCAAACTTCTGCTATATACCCTTAAGACATAGGGGAAAAAATTCAACCGTCGGATTTTTCAAAAGTTGAAAGGTGTGGGCGTGGCTAAGCCTCAAACTTTGACCTGTCGCCACGCTACTCTTTTTTTCACAGCTCCCTACTGGACTCCTTTTACCCAATCACCAGGATTCTGTGGCAAACAGCAGTAGACAAGTTGAGGTTACTTGGTCTCCAGTACTGGCAGGTTTTGAAAAAAGGCGGGGCTTTGGGACCATGGCGAAAATCGCCATCACGCCATGGAAATACGTTTGTCTCTCATTTCTTCAGTTATCGTGATATTGCTACGAAACTTCTGGTGAGTGATCCTAGTCTGAGCTCCAAGAGAAATAGACAGCTGAATTTTGTGGGCGTGGCCTATGTTTTGAAATAGCGCCCCCTAGGACCATTTAAACTATTAGCCCCAAGCCATGCTTTGACTGAGGATTACGAAATTTGGTACACTAATGTGGTGTCTCAGGACCTACAAAAAAGTCTCTTGGAGTCAAGTTCAAAGTCGCACAGGAAGTCGGCCATTTTGGATCAAGTACGCGATTTAGTGGTTTTCGCACACGTTGTTTGGAGAGTGATGCTCCGTCGCCCTTTTCACCAATCTCCTTCAAACTTCTGCTATATACCCTTAAGACATAGGGGAAAAAAATTTAACCGTCGGATTTTTCAAAAGTTGAAAGGTGTGGGCGTGGCTAAGCCTCAAACTTTGACCTGTCGCCACGCTACTCTTTTTTTCACAGCTCCCTACTGGACTCCTTTTACCCAATCACCAGGATTCTGTGGCAAACAGCAGTAGACAAGTTGAGGTTACTTGGTCTCCAGTACTGGCAGGTTTTGAAAAAAGGCGGGGCTTTGGGACCATGGCGAAAATCGCCATCACGCCATGGAAATACGTTTGTCTCATTTCTTCAGTTATCGTGATATTGCTACGAAACTTCTGGTGAGTGATCCTAGTCTGAGCTCCAAGAGAAATAGACAGCTGAAGTTTGTGGGCGTGGCCTATATTCTTAAATAGCGCCCCCTAGAGCCATTAAAACTTTCAGCCCCAAGCCATGCTTTGACTGAGGATTACGAAATTTGGTACACTAATGTGGGGTCTCAGGACCTACAAAAAAGTCTCTTGGAGCCAAGCGTAAAGTCGCACAGGAAGTCGGCCATTTTGGTGCAAGTACGTGATTTAGTGGTTTTCGCACACATTGTTTGGAGAGTGATGCTCCGTCGCCCTTTTCACCAATCACCTTCAAACTTCTGCAATACACTCTTAAGACATAGGGGAAAAAATTCAACCGTCGGATTTTTCAAAAGTTGAAAGGTGTGGGCGTGGCTAAGCCTCAAACGTTGACCTTTCGCCATTACTTTACTTGACTTAATAACTCCCATGTGCATGATCAGATCTTTTTCGAACTTTGTCTGTGTGATCATTGACCATATCTGTAAACAATGACAATGTGGACAGCTGACATCACCTAAGCCCCGCCCCCTGACTACAGGAATTTATTTTTTATGCTGAAATGCCCATATTTGTCCCCTCTAATTTAGTCAACATGACCCTAAGGTCATGCACTGTCTTCATGATGCTGTAATGACCATTCAGATCTGATAGCTTTCCAGAAAGGGAGGGGCTTTGATGCCATGGCGAATTCTGGCGTAACGCCGTAATCTTAATATTCAATTTAATGGTGAGCTCAGAGGGGATGCTGAGTCAGGGTGAGGTGCAGACTAGGAGGCCATTCGCGGTTTCTGGTGTCGGGGTGGTTGACGTTTCTGTTCTGTCAGACGTGCACTGGTGCGACGGCAGACCGGAGCGGCGCGGAGCTGCGAGGGCCGAACGACGCTGCTTGCAGCTTTAATTAGGCCCGAGCAGCGAAAGCGCTGCGAAGGCCTCTTGTTTTTGCTCTGATTAGGCCCGAGCAGCGAAAGCGCTGCGAAGGCCTCTTGTTTTTGCTCTGATTAGGCCCGAGCAGCGAAAGCGCTGCGAAGGCCTCTTGTTTTTGCTCTGATTATTATTATTTTTTGTTATTCCGTGCCCCCTTTGAACAGCTTTTTGGGGACCTTAACATACCCCAAAACTCACAATATTTTGCACACTAGTCAGGCCTGGTGAAAAATTTGATATTTTAAAGGTCCCAAAAAAATCGCAAAGAAAATGGCTGAACAGCGCCCCCTACAAAGTGAAAAAAACCCCTCTCCATAAAGCTTAGTTTATCGTACAGTTATGAAATTTGGTACACTCGTAGTACTCAACAGTCCGCACAGAAAAGTCTCTTGCAACCATGGTCAATATCAAACAGGAAGTCGGCCATTTTGGGTTGAAATGGCGATTTTTTGCCGTTTTTGCCGTTTTTAGGGTCCGTTTCTGATTGGATTGCTCGATCATTTTTCGCACGATCGTCTCAAAAATTGTGTAAAATTGCTCAGAAGGGATGGGCGAACAAAATGAGATAAGGATTCTGAGTTTTCGTATATGTTGAAGGGGCGGAGCCAGGCCTCGAAGTTTGACTACTCGCCAAAAATATTTAAATTGCTATAACTTCATAACTGAATGGAATAGAGTTACCAAACTTTCTGTGGTCATTCGTCATCCACCCACAAAGTAAATTGAATGGTCGGATGATGACATCACACAAGCCCCGCCCCCTCAGGACCAAAAAGATCAAGTTTTACTGTGAAAGGTCCCAAATTGCCCCATTTCACTTAATCACCACAAAATTGTAGCTGGTAACTCAAGACAAGTGGGGGTTGCTTGGCGTCACTTTATGGGAGTTTTCGGCAGAGGGCGGGGCTGTGGCGGCGCGGCGAATTCAGGCGTACCGCCTTGGCCTTACGTTTGCCTCCCATTTCGTCATTTCCAAAGATATCGTCACGAAACTTCTTGTGAGTGATCCTAGTCCGGCCCCCCAAAAGATCTGATGTGAACATCTGGTGGGCGTGGCCTATTTTCTGAAATAGCGCCCCCTAGGACCATTGAAACTGTCAGCCCCAAGCCATGCTTTGACTGAGGATTACGAAATTTGGTACACTAATGTGGTGTCTCAGGACCTACAAAAAAGTCTCTTGAAGCCAAGTGAAAAGTCGCACAGGAAGTCGGCCATTTTGGTCCAAGTGCGCGATTTAGTGGTTTTCACACACGTTGTTTGGAGAGTGATACTCCGTCGCCCTTTTCACCAATCACTTTCAAACTTCTGCTATATAGTCTTAAGACATAGAGGAAAAAATTCAACCGTCGGATTTTAAATAAGTATAAAGGTGTGGGCGTGGCTAAGCCTCAAACTTTGACCTTTCGCCACGCCACTCTTTTTTTCACAGCTCCTTATTGGACTCCTTTTACCCAATCACCAGGAATCTCTGGTAAATAGCAGCAGGCAAGTTGAGGTCACTTGGTCTCCAGTACTGGAAGGTTTTGCAAAAAGGCGGGGCTTTGGGAGCATGGCGAAATTCGCCATCACGCCATGGAAATACGTTTGCCTCTCATTTCTTCATTTATCGTGATATCACCTCGACCATTGTTGTGAGTGATCCTAGTCTGACCCCCATTAGAAAAGGTCAGCTTAAGTTTGTGGGCGTGGCCTATTTTCTGTATTAGCGCCCCCTAGGACCATTAAAACTGTCAGCCCCAAGCCATGCTTTGACTGAGGATTACGAAATTTGGTACACTAATGTGGTGTCTCAGGACCTACAAAAAAGTCTCTTGGAGCCAAGTGCAAAGTCACACAGGAAGTCGGCCATTTTGGTCCAAGTGCGCGATTTAGTGGTTTTCACACACGTTGTTTGGAGAGTGATGCTCCGTCGCCCTTTTCACCAATCGCCTTCGAGCTTCTGCTATATACTCTTAAGACATAGAGGAAAAAATTCAACCGTCGGATTTTAAATAAGTATAAAGGTGTGGGCGTGGCTAAGCCTCAAACTTTGACCTTTCGCCACGCCACTCTTTTTTTCACAGCTCCCTATTGGACTCCTTTTACCCAATCACCTGGAATCTCTGGTAAATAGCAGCTGACAAGTTGAGGTCACTTGGTCTACAGTACTGGCAGGTTTTGAAAAAAGGCGGGGCTTTGGGAGCATGGCGAAATTCGCCATCACGCCATGGCAATACGTTTGCCTCTCATTTCTTCAATTATCGTGACATCACCACAAAATGTCTGGTGAGTGATCCTAGTCTGACCCCCAATAGAAATGGGCATCTGAGATTTGTGGGCGTGGCCTATATTCTGAAATAGCGCCCCCTAGGACTATTAAAACTGTCAGCCCCAAGACAAGGTTTGACTGAGGATTACGAAAATTGGTACACTCATGTAGGGTCTCTGGCCCTACAAAAAAGTCTCTTGGAGCCAAGCGCAATTTCGCACAGGAGGTCGGCCATTTTGGTCCAAGTACTCGATTTAGTGGTTTTCGCACACGTTGTTTGGACATTGATGGCCCGTTGCCCTTTACACCGATCACCTTCAAACTTATGCTATGTACTTTTAAGTCAAAGGGGAAAAAATTCAACCGTCGGATTTTAAATAAGTATAAAGGTGTGGGCGTGGCTAAGCCTCAAACTTTGACCTTTCGCCATGACATTACTTGACTTAATAACTCCCATGTGCATGATCAGATCTAATTCAAACTTTGTCTGTGTGATCACTGACCACATCTCAAGACAACGACAATGTGGACAGCTGACATCACCTAAGCCCCGCCCCCTGACAACAGGAAGTCTATTGTTTTATGGTGAAATGCCCATATTTGTCCCCTCTAATTTAATGAAAATGACACTCAGGTCATACAGTGTCTTCATGATGTTTTAAAGACCATTCAGATCTGATAGCTTTCCAGAAAGGGAGGGGCTTTGATGCCATGGTGAATGCTGGCGTGACGCCATGACCTTACATTTGACTGTAACTTCCACAAACGGCCTCCGATTTGCCCGAAACTGAATATGGCAATGAACAATCATGCCCTTTAGCCAATGAGGCACAAACGGTTGGTGAATGTTATATAATGTCACCAAAGCTGACCTCAATGGGACTTTTCTGTAGTTGGTCACAGCGCCACCTAGATAACATTATCCTTCGATAACTTTAAAAAACATGGTCAGAATAGCATTAAAGTTGGTCACTGTCATCACACCACCAGTGTGGTAAAGATAGAGGATTCCCTAGTGGTGAGACATAAAATATAATGGTGGGCTCAAAGGGGATGCTGAGTCAGGGTGAGTTGCGGACAAGGTGGCCGTTAGCAGTTTCTGGTGTTGGGGTGGTCGACGTTTGTGTTCTGCGGACGTGCCCTGGTGCCCCGGGCTGCCGGCCAGGCCGGAGCGGCGCGGAGCTGCGAGGGCCGAACGACGCTGCTTGCAGCTTTAATTATTATTATTTTTTGTTATTCCGTGCCCCCTTTGAACAGCTTTTTGGGGACCTTAACATACCCCAAAACTCACAATATTTTGCACACTTGTCAGGCCTGGTGAAAAATTTGATATTTTAAAGGTCCCAAAAAAATCGCAAAGAAAATGGCTGAACAGCGCCCCCTACAAAGTGAAAAAAACCCCTCTCCATAAAGCTTAGTTTATCGTACAGTTATGAAATTTGGTACACTTGTAGTACTCAACAGTCCGCACAGAAAAGTCTCTTGCAACCATGGTCAATATCAAACAGGAAGTCGGCCATTTTGGGTTGAAATGGCGATTTTTTGCCGTTTTTGCCGTTTTTAGGGTCCGTTTCTGATTGGATTGCTCGATCATTTTTCGCACGATCGTCTCAAAAATTGTGTAAAATTGCTCAGAAGGGATGGGCGAACAAAATGAGATAAGGATTCTGAGTTTTCGTATATGTTGAAGGGGCGGAGCCAGGCCTCGAAGTTTGACTACTCGCCAAAAATATTTAAATTGCTATAACTTCATAACTGAATGGAATAGAGTTACCAAACTTTCTGTGGTCATTCGTCATCCACCCACAAAGTAAATTGAAAGGTCGGATGATGACATCACACAAGCCCCGCCCCCTCAGGACCAAAAAGATCAAGTTTTACTGTGAAAGGTCCCAAATTGCCCCATTTCACTTAATCACCACAAATTTGTAGCTGGTAACTCAAGACAAGTGGGGGTTGCTTGGCGTCACTTTATGGGAGTTTTCGGCAGAGGGCGGGGCTGTGGTGGCGCGGCGAATTCAGGCGTACCGCCTTGGCCTTACGTTTGCCTCCCATTTCGTCATTTCCAAAGATATCGTCACGAAACTTCTTGTGAGTGATCCTAGTCCGGCCCCCCAAAAGATCTGATGTGAACATCTGGTGGGCGTGGCCTATTTTCTGAAATAGCGCCCCCTAGGACCATTAAAACTATTAGCCCCAAGCCATGCTTTGACTGAGGATTACGAAATTTGGTACACTAATGTGGTGTCTCAGGACCTACAAAAAAGTCTCTTGGAGTCAAGTTCAAAGTCGCACAGGAAGTCGGCCATTTTGGATCAAGTACGCGATTTAGTGGTTTTCGCACACGTTGTTTGGAGAGTGATGCTCCGTCGCCCTTTTCACCAATCTCCTTCAAACTTCTGCTATATACCCTTAAGACATAGGGGAAAAAATTCAACCGTCGGATTTTTCAAAAGTTGAAAGGTGTGGGCGTGGCTAAGCCTCAAACTTTGACCTGTCGCCACGCTACTCTTTTTTTCACAGCTCCCTACTGGACTCCTTTTACCCAATCACCAGGATTCTGTGGCAAACAGCAGTAGACAAGTTGAGGTTACTTGGTCTCCAGTACTGGCAGGTTTTGAAAAAAGGCGGGGCTTTGGGACCATGGCGAAAATCGCCATCACGCCATGGAAATACGTTTGTCTCTCATTTCTTCAGTTATCGTGATATTGCTACGAAACTTCTGGTGAGTGATCCTAGTCTGAGCTCCAAGAGAAATAGACAGCTGAATTTTGTGGGCGTGGCCTATGTTTTGAAATAGCGCCCCCTAGGACCATTTAAACTATTAGCCCCAAGCCATGCTTTGACTGAGGATTACGAAATTTGGTACACTAATGTGGTGTCTCAGGACCTACAAAAAAGTCTCTTGGAGTCAAGTTCAAAGTCGCACAGGAAGTCGGCCATTTTGGATCAAGTACGCGATTTAGTGGTTTTCGCACACGTTGTTTGGAGAGTGATGCTCCGTCGCCCTTTTCACCAATCTTCTTCAAACTTCTGCTATATACCCTTAAGACATAGGGGAAAAAATTTAACCGTCGGATTTTTCAAAAGTTGAAAGGTGTGGGCGTGGCTAAGCCTCAAACTTTGACCTGTCGCCACGCTACTCTTTTTTTCACAGCTCCCTACTGGACTCCTTTTACCCAATCACCAGGATTCTGTGGCAAACAGCAGTAGACAAGTTGAGGTTACTTGGTCTCCAGTACTGGCAGGTTTTGAAAAAAGGCGGGGCTTTGGGACCATGGCGAAAATCGCCATCACGCCATGGAAATACGTTTGTCTCATTTCTTCAGTTATCGTGATATTGCTACGAAACTTCTGGTGAGTGATCCTAGTCTGAGCTCCAAGAGAAATAGATAGCTGAAGTTTGTGGGCGTGGCCTATATTCTTAAATAGCGCCCCCTAGAGCCATTAAAACTTTCAGCCCCAAGCCATGCTTTGACTGAGGATTACGAAATTTGGTACACTAATGTGGGGTCTCAGGACCTACAAAAAAGTCTCTTGGAGCCAAGCGTAAAGTCGCACAGGAAGTCGGCCATTTTGGTGCAAGTACGTGATTTAGTGGTTTTCGCACACATTGTTTGGAGAGTGATGCTCCGTCGCCCTTTTCACCAATCACCTTCAAACTTCTGCAATACACTCTTAAGACATAGGGGAAAAAATTCAACCGTCGGATTTTTCAAAAGTTGAAAGGTGTGGGCGTGGCTAAGCCTCAAACGTTGACCTTTCGCCATTACTTTACTTGACTTAATAACTCCCATGTGCATGATCAGATCTTTTTCGAACTTTGTCTGTGTGATCATTGACCATATCTGTAAACAATGACAATGTGGACAGCTGACATCACCTAAGCCCCGCCCCCTGACTACAGGAATTTATTTTTTATGCTGAAATGCCCATATTTGTCCCCTCTAATTTAGTCAACATGACCCTAAGGTCATGCACTGTCTTCATGATGCTGTAATGACCATTCAGATCTGATAGCTTTCCAGAAAGGGAGGGGCTTTGATGCCATGGCGAATTCTGGCGTAACGCCGTAATCTTAATATTCAATTTAATGGTGAGCTCAGAGGGGATGCTGAGTCAGGGTGAGGTGCAGACTAGGAGGCCATTCGCGGTTTCTGGTGTCGGGGTGGTTGACGTTTCTGTTCTGTCAGACGTGCACTGGTGCGACGGCAGACCGGAGCGGCGCGGAGCTGCGAGGGCCGAACGACGCTGCTTGCAGCTTTAATTAGGCCCGAGCAGCGAAAGCGCTGCGAAGGCCTCTTGTTTTTGCTCTGATTATTATTAGGCCCGAGCAGCGAAAGCGCTGCGAAGGCCTCTTGTTTTTGCTCTGATTATTATTATTTTTTGTTATTCCGTGCCCCCTTTGAACAGCTTTTTGGGGACCTTAACATACCCCAAAACTCACAATATTTTGCACACTTGTCAGGCCTGGTGAAAAATTTGATATTTTAAAGGTCCCAAAAAAATCGCAAAGAAAATGGCTGAACAGCGCCCCCTACAAAGTGAAAAAAAACCCTCTCCATAAAGCTTAGTTTATCGTACAGTTATGAAATTTGGTACACTTGTAGTACTCAACCGTCCGCACAGAAAAGTCTCTTGCAACCATGGTCAATATCAAACAGGAAGTCGGCCATTTTGGGTTGAAATGGCGATTTTTTGCCGTTTTTGCCGTTTTTAGGGTCCGTTTCTGATTGGATTGCTCGATCATTTTTCGCACGATCGTCTCAAAAATTGTGTAAAATTGCTCAGAAGGGATGGGCGAACAAAATGAGACAAAGATTCTGACTTTTCGTACATGTTGAAGGGGCGGGGCCAGGCCTCGAAGTTTGACTACTCGCCAAAAAATTTTAAATTGCTATAACTTCATAACTGAAAGGAATAGAATTACCAAACTTTCTGTGGTCATTCGTCATCCAGCCACAAAGTAAATTGAATGGTCGGATGATGACATCACACAAGCCCCGCCCCCTCAGGACCAAAAAGGTCAAGTTTTACTGTGAAAGGTCCCAAATTGCCCCATTTCACTTAATCACCACAAACTTGTAGCTGTTAACTCAAGACAAGTGGAGGTTGCTTGGCGTCACTTTATGGGAGTTTTCGGCAGAAGGTGGGGCTGTGGCGGCGCGGCGAAGTGAGGCGTACCGCCATGGCCTTACGTTTGCCTTCCATTTCGTCATTTCTAAAGATATCGTCACGAAACTTGTTGTGAGTGATCCTAGTCCGGCCCCTCAAAAGATCTGATGTGAACATCCGGTGGGCGTGGCCTATTTTCTGAAATAGCGCCCCCTAGGACCATTAAAACTGTCAGCCCCAAGCCATGCTTTGACTGAGGAGTACGAAATTTGGTACACTAATGTGGAGTCTCAGGACCTACAAAAAAGTCTCTTGGAGCCAAGTGCAAAGTTGCACAGGAAGTCGGCCATTTTGGTCCAAGTACGCAATTTAGTGGTTTTCGCACACGTTGTTTGGAGAGTGATGCTCCGTCGCCATTTTCACCAATCTCCTTCAAACTTCTGCCATCTGCTCTTAAGACATAGAGGAAAAAATTCAACCGTCGCATTTTTCAAAAGTTGAAAGGTGTGGGCGTGGCTAAGCCTCAAACTTTGACCTGTCGCCGCGCCACTCTTTTTTTCACAGCTCCCTACTGGACTCCTTTTACCCAATCAGCAGGAGTCTCTGGCAAATAGCAGTAGACAACTTGAGGTCACTTGGTCTCCAGTACTGGAAGGTTTCAAAAAAAGGCAGGGCTTTGGGAGCATGGCGAAAATCGCCATCACGCCATGGAAATACGTTTGCCTCTCATTTCTTCATTTATCGTGATATCATTACGAAACTTCTGGTGAGTGATCCTAGTCTGACCCCAAAGAGACATAGACAGCTGAAATATGTGGGCGTGGCCTAATTTCTGAAATAGCGCCCCCTAGGACCATTTAAACTAATAGCCCCAAGCCATGCTTTGACTGAGGATTACGAAATTTGGTACACTAATGTGGTGTCCCAGGGCCTACAAAAAAGTCTCTTGGAGCCAAGCACAAAATTCCACAGGAAGTCGGCCATTTTGGTCCAAGTACGCGATTTAGTGGTTTTCGCACACGTTGTTTGGAGAGTGATGCTCCGTCGCCCTTTTCACCAATCGCCTTCAAACTTCTGCTATATACTCTTAAGGCATAGGGGAAAAAATTCAACCGTCGGATTTTTCAAAAGTTGAAAGGTGTGGGCGTGGCTAAGCCTCAAACTTTGACCTGTCGCCGCGCCACTCTTTTTTTCACAGCTCCCTACTGGACTCCTTTTACCCAATCAGCAGGAGTCTCTGGCAAATAGCAGTAGACAACTTGAGGTCACTTGGTATCCAGTACTGGAAGGTTTCAAAAAAAGGCGGGGCTTTGGGAGCATGGCGAAAATCGCCATCACGCCATGGAAATACGTTTGCCTCTCATTTCTTCATTTATCGTGATATCGTTACGAAACTTCTGGTGAGTGATCCTAGTCTGACCCCAAAGAGACATAGACAGCTGAAATATGTGGGCGTGGCCTAATTTCTGAAATAGCGCCCCCTAGGACCATTTAAACTAATAGCCCCAAGCCATGCTTTCACTGAGGATTACGAAATTTGGTACACTAATGTGGTGTCCCAGGACCTACAAAAAAGTCTCTTGGAGCCAAGCACAAAATTGCACAGGAAGTCGGCCATTTTGGTCCAAGTACGCGATTTAGTGGTTTTCGCACACGTTGTTTGGAGAGTGATGCTCCGTCGCCCTTTTCACCAATCGCCTTCAAACTTCTGCTATATACTCTTAAGGCATAGGGGAAAAAATTCAACCGTCGGATTTTTCAAAAGTTGAAAGGTGTGGGCGTGGCTAAGCCTCAAACTTTGACCTTTCGCCATTACTTGACTTAATAACTCCCATGTGCATGATCAGATCTTTTTCGAACTTTGTCTGTGTGATCATTGACCATATCTGTAAACAATGACAATGTGGACAGCTGACATCATCTAAGCCCCGCCCCCTGACTAAAGGAAGTTATTATTTTATGCTGAAATGCCCATATTTGTCCCCTCTAATTTAGTCAACATGACACCTAGGTCATGCACTGTCTTCATGATGCTGTAATGGCCATTCAAATCTGATAGCTTTCCAGAAAGGGAGGGGCTTTGATGCCATGGCGAATTCTTGCGTATGCCGTAACCTTACAATTCAATTTAATGGTGAGCTCAGAGGGGATGCTTAGTCAGGGTGAGGTGCGGACTAGGAGGCCATTTGCTGTTTCCGGTGACGGGATGATTGACGTTTCTGTTCTGCCAGACATGCCCTGGTGCCCCGGGCTGCCGGCCAGGCCGGAGCGGCGCGGAGCTGCGAGGGCCGAACGACGCTGCTTGCAGCTTTAATTATTATTATTTTTTATTATTCCGTGTCCGCTTTGAACGGCTTTTTGGAGACCTTAACATACCCCAAAACTCACAATATTTTGCACACTTGTCAGGCCTGGTGAAAAATTTGATATTTTAAAGGTCCCAAAAAAATCGCAAAGAAAATGGCTGAACAGCGCCCCCTAGAAAGTGAAAAAAAACCCTCTCCTTAAAGCTTAGTTTATCGTACAGTTATGAAATTTGGTACACTTGTAGTACTCAACAGTCCGCACAGAAAAGTCTCTTGCAAGCATGGTCAATATCAAACAGGAAGTCGGCCATTTTGGGTTGAAATGGCGATTTTTTGCCGTTTTTGCCGTTTTTAGGGTCCGTTTCTGATTGGATTGCTCGATCATTTTTCGCACGATCAACTCAAAAATTGTGTAAAATTGCTCAGAAGGGATGGGCGAACAAAATGAGACAAGGATTCTGACTTTTCGTATATGTTGAAGGGGCGGGGCAAGGCCTCGAAGTTTGACTACTCGCCAAAAAAATTTAAATTGCTATAACTTCATAACTGAATGGAGTAGAGTTACCAAACTTTCTGTGGTCATTTGTCATCCACCCACAAAGTAAGTTGAATAGTCGGATGATGACATCACACAAGCCCCGCCCCCTCAGGACCAAAAAGGTCAAGTTTTACTGTGAAAGGTCCCAAATGGCCCCATTTCACTCAATCACCACAAATTTGTAGCTGGTAACTCAAGACAAGTGGGGGTTGCTTTGTGTCACTTCATGGGAGTTTTCGGCAGAGGGCGGGGCTGTGGCGGCGCGGCGAAGTCAGGCGTACTGCCGTGGCCTTACGTTTGCCTCCCATTTCGTCACTTCTAAAGATATCGCCACGAAACTTCTTGTGAGTGATCCTAGTCCTCCCCCACAAAATATCTGATGTGAACATCCGGTGGCCGTGGCCTATTTTCTGAAATAGCGCCCCCTAGGACCATTAAAACTGTCAGCCCCAAGCCATGCTTTGACTGAGGATTACGAAATTTGGTACACTAATGCGGTGTCTCAGGACCTACAAAAAAGTCTCTTGGAGCCAAGTGCAAAGTCGCACAGGAAGTCGGCCATTTTGGTCCAAGTACGCGATTTAGTGGTTTTCGCACACGTTGTTTGGAGAGTGATGCTCCGTCGCCCTTTTCACCAATCTCCTTCAAACTTCTGCTTTATACTCTTAAGACATAGGGGAGAAAATTCAACCGTCGGATTTTTCAAAAGTTGAAAGTTGTGGGCGTGGCTAAGCCTCAAACTTTGACCTTTTGCCATGCCACTCTTTTTTTCACAGCTCCCTATTGGACTCCTTTTACCCAATCACCAGGATTCTCTGGCAAATAGCAGCAGACAACTTGAGGTTACTTGGTCTCCAGTACTGGCAGGTTTCGAAAAAAGGCGGGGCTTTGGGAGCATGGCGAAAATCGCCATCACACCATGGAAATACGTTTGCCTCTCATTTCTTCAGTTATCGAGATATCACCTCGACATTTGTTGTGAGTGATCCTAGTCTGACCTGCAATAGAAATGGAGAGCTAAAATTTGTGGGCGTGGCCTATTTTCGGAAATGGCGCCCCCTAGGACCATTAAAACTGTCAGCCCCTAGCCATGCTTTGACTGAGGATTACGAAATTTGGTACACTAATGTGGTGTCTCCGGACCTACAAAAAAGTCTCTTGGAGCCAAGTGCAAAGTCGCACAGGAAGTCGGCCATTTTGGTCCAAGTACGCGATTTAGTTGTTTTGGCACACGTTGTTTGGAGAGTGATGCTCCGTTGCCCTTTTCACCAATCGCCTTCAAACTTCTGCTATTTACTCTTAAGACATAGGAGAAAAAATTCAAACGTCGGATTTTTCAAAAGTTGAAAGGTGTGGGCGTGGCTAAGTCTCAAACTTTGACCTTTCACCATTACTTTACTTGACTTAATAACTCCCATGTGCATGATCAGATCTTTTTCGAACTTTGTCTGTGTGATCATTGACCATATCTTTAAACAATGACAATGTGGACAGCTGACATCACCTAAGCCCCGCCCCCTGAATACAGGAAGTCTATTGTTTTATGCTGAAATGCCCATATTTGTCCCCTCTAATTTAGTCAACATGACACTAAGGTCATGCACGGTCTTCATGATGCTGTAATGACCATTCAGATCTGATAGCTTTCCAGATAGGGAGGGGCTTTGATGCCATGGCGAATTCTGGCGTAACGCCGTAACCTTACAATTCAATTTAATGGTGAGATCAGAGGGGATGCTGAGTCAGGGTGAGGTGCGGACTAGGAGGCCATTTGCGGTTTCTGGTGTCGGGGTGGTTGACGTTTCTGTTCTGCCAGACGTGCCCTGGTGCCCCGGGCTGCTGGCCAGGCCCGAGCGGCGCGGAGCTGCGAGGGCCGAACGACGCTGCTTGCAGCTTTAATTATTTTTTGTTATTCCGTGCCCCCTTTGAACAGCTTTTTGGGGACCTTAACATACCCCAAAACTCACAATATTTTGCACACTTGTCAGGCCTGGTGAAAAATTTGATATTTTAAAGGTCCCAAAAAAATCGCAAAGAAAATGGCTGAACAGCGCCCCCTACAAAGTGAAAAAAACCCCTCTCCATAAAGCTTAGTTTATCGTACAGTTATGAAATTTGGTACACTTGTAGTACTCAACAGTCCGCACAGAAAAGTCTCTTGCAACCATGGTCAATATCAAACAGGAAGTCGGCCATTTTGGGTTGAAATGGCGATTTTTTGCCGTTTTTGCCGTTTTTAGGGTCCGTTTCTGATTGGATTGCTCGATCATTTTTCGCACGATCGTCTCAAAAATTGTGTAAAATTGCTCAGAAGGGATGGGCGAACAAAATGAGATAAGGATTCTGAGTTTTCGTATATGTTGAAGGGGCGGAGCCAGGCCTCGAAGTTTGACTACTCGCCAAAAATATTTAAATTGCTATAACTTCATAACTGAATGGAATAGAGTTACCAAACTTTCTGTGGTCATTCGTCATCCACCCACAAAGTAAATTGAAAGGTCGGATGATGACATCACACAAGCCCCGCCCCCTCAGGACCAAAAAGATCAAGTTTTACTGTGAAAGGTCCCAAATTGCCCCATTTCACTTAATCACCACAAATTTGTAGCTGGTAACTCAAGACAAGTGGGGGTTGCTTGGCGTCACTTTATGGGAGTTTTCGGCAGAGGGCGGGGCTGTGGTGGCGCGGCGAATTCAGGCGTACCGCCTTGGCCTTACGTTTGCCTCCCATTTCGTCATTTCCAAAGATATCGTCACGAAACTTCTTGTGAGTGATCCTAGTCCGGCCCCCCAAAAGATCTGATGTGAACATCTGGTGGGCGTGGCCTATTTTCTGAAATAGCGCCCCCTAGGACCATTAAAACTATTAGCCCCAAGCCATGCTTTGACTGAGGATTACGAAATTTGGTACACTAATGTGGTGTCTCAGGACCTACAAAAAAGTCTCTTGGAGTCAAGTTCAAAGTCGCACAGGAAGTCGGCCATTTTGGATCAAGTACGCGATTTAGTGGTTTTCGCACACGTTGTTTGGAGAGTGATGCTCCGTCGCCCTTTTCACCAATCTCCTTCAAACTTCTGCTATATACCCTTAAGACATAGGGGAAAAAATTCAACCGTCGGATTTTTCAAAAGTTGAAAGGTGTGGGCGTGGCTAAGCCTCAAACTTTGACCTGTCGCCACGCTACTCTTTTTTTCACAGCTCCCTACTGGACTCCTTTTACCCAATCACCAGGATTCTGTGGCAAACAGCAGTAGACAAGTTGAGGTTACTTGGTCTCCAGTACTGGCAGGTTTTGAAAAAAGGCGGGGCTTTGGGACCATGGCGAAAATCGCCATCACGCCATGGAAATACGTTTGTCTCTCATTTCTTCAGTTATCGTGATATTGCTACGAAACTTCTGGTGAGTGATCCTAGTCTGAGCTCCAAGAGAAATAGACAGCTGAATTTTGTGGGCGTGGCCTATGTTTTGAAATAGCGCCCCCTAGGACCATTTAAACTATTAGCCCCAAGCCATGCTTTGACTGAGGATTACGAAATTTGGTACACTAATGTGGTGTCTCAGGACCTACAAAAAAGTCTCTTGGAGTCAAGTTCAAAGTCGCACAGGAAGTCGGCCATTTTGGATCAAGTACGCGATTTAGTGGTTTTCGCACACGTTGTTTGGAGAGTGATGCTCCGTCGCCCTTTTCACCAATCTCCTTCGAACTTCTGCTATATACCCTTAAGACATAGGGGAAAAAATTTAACCGTCGGATTTTTCAAAAGTTGAAAGGTGTGGGCGTGGCTAAGCCTCAAACTTTGACCTGTCGCCACGCTACTCTTTTTTTCACAGCTCCCTACTGGACTCCTTTTACCCAATCACCAGGATTCTGTGGCAAACAGCAGTAGACAAGTTGAGGTTACTTGGTCTCCAGTACTGGCAGGTTTTGAAAAAAGGCGGGGCTTTGGGACCATGGCGAAAATCGCCATCACGCCATGGAAATACGTTTGTCTCTCATTTCTTCAGTTATCGTGATATTGCTACGAAACTTCTGGTGAGTGATCCTAGTCTGAGCTCCAAGAGAAATAGACAGCTGAATTTTGTGGGCGTGGCCTATGTTTTGAAATAGCGCCCCCTAGGACCATTTAAACTATTAGCCCCAAGCCATGCTTTGACTGAGGATTACGAAATTTGGTACACTAATGTGGTGTCTCAGGACCTACAAAAAAGTCTCTTGGAGTCAAGTTCAAAGTCGCACAGGAAGTCGGCCATTTTGGATCAAGTACGCGATTTAGTGGTTTTCGCACACGTTGTTTGGAGAGTGATGCTCCGTCGCCCTTTTCACCAATCTCCTTCAAACTTCTGCTATATACCCTTAAGACATAGGGGAAAAAATTTAACCGTCGGATTTTTCAAAAGTTGAAAGGTGTGGGCGTGGCTAAGCCTCAAACTTTGACCTGTCGCCACGCTACTCTTTTTTTCACAGCTCCCTACTGGACTCCTTTTACCCAATCACCAGGATTCTGTGGCAAACAGCAGTAGACAAGTTGAGGTTACTTGGTCTCCAGTACTGGCAGGTTTTGAAAAAAGGCGGGGCTTTGGGACCATGGCGAAAATCGCCATCACGCCATGGAAATACGTTTGTCTCATTTCTTCAGTTATCGTGATATTGCTACGAAACTTCTGGTGAGTGATCCTAGTCTGAGCTCCAAGAGAAATAGACAGCTGAAGTTTGTGGGCGTGGCCTATATTCTTAAATAGCGCCCCCTAGAGCCATTAAAACTTTCAGCCCCAAGCCATGCTTTGACTGAGGATTACGAAATTTGGTACACTAATGTGGGGTCTCAGGACCTACAAAAAAGTCTCTTGGAGCCAAGCGTAAAGTCGCACAGGAAGTCGGCCATTTTGGTGCAAGTACGTGATTTAGTGGTTTTCGCACACATTGTTTGGAGAGTGATGCTCCGTCGCCCTTTTCACCAATCACCTTCAAACTTCTGCAATACACTCTTAAGACATAGGGGAAAAAATTCAACCGTCGGATTTTTCAAAAGTTGAAAGGTGTGGGCGTGGCTAAGCCTCAAACGTTGACCTTTCGCCATTACTTTACTTGACTTAATAACTCCCATGTGCATGATCAGATCTTTTTCGAACTTTGTCTGTGTGATCATTGACCATATCTGTAAACAATGACAATGTGGACAGCTGACATCACCTAAGCCCCGCCCCCTGACTACAGGAATTTATTTTTTATGCTGAAATGCCCATATTTGTCCCCTCTAATTTAGTCAACATGACCCTAAGGTCATGCACTGTCTTCATGATGCTGTAATGACCATTCAGATCTGATAGCTTTCCAGAAAGGGAGGGGCTTTGATGCCATGGCGAATTCTGGCGTAACGCCGTAATCTTAATATTCAATTTAATGGTGAGCTCAGAGGGGATGCTGAGTCAGGGTGAGGTGCAGACTAGGAGGCCATTCGCGGTTTCTGGTGTCGGGGTGGTTGACGTTTCTGTTCTGTCAGACGTGCACTGGTGCGACGGCAGACCGGAGCGGCGCGGAGCTGCGAGGGCCGAACGACGCTGCTTGCAGCTTTAATTAGGCCCGAGCAGCGAAAGCGCTGCGAAGGCCTCTTGTTTTTGCTCTGATTATTATTAGGCCCGAGCAGCGAAAGCGCTGCGAAGGCCTCTTGTTTTTGCTCTGATTATTATTATTTTTTGTTATTCCGTGCCCCCTTTGAACGGCTTTTTGGGGACCTTAACATACCCCAAAACTCACAATATTTTGCAAACTTCTCAGGCCTGGTGAAAAATTTGATATTTTAAAGGTCCCAAAAAAATCGCAAAGAAAATGGCTGAACAGCGCCCCCTACAAAGTGAAAAAAAACCCTCTCCATAAAGCTTAGTTTATCGTACAGTTATGAAATTTGGTACACTTGTAGAACTCAACAGTCCGCACAGAAAAGTCTCTTGCAAGCATGGTCAATATCAAACAGGAAGTTGGCCATTTTGGGTTGAAATGGCGATTTTTAGCCGTTTTTGCCGTTTTTAGGGTCCGTTTCTGATTGGATTGCTCGATCATTTTTCGCACGATCGTCTCAAAACTTGTGTAAAATTGCTCAGAAGGAATGGGCGAACAAAATGAGACAAGGATTCTGAGTTTTCGTATATGTTGAAGGGGCGGGGCCAGGCCTCGAAGTTTGACTACTCGCCAAAAAATTTAAAATTGCTATAACTTAATAACTGAAAGGAATAGAATTACCAAACTTTCTGTGGTCATTCGTCATCCAGCCACAAAGTAAATTGAATGGTCGGATGATGACATCACACAAGCCCCGCCCCCTCAGGACCAAAAAGGTCAAGTTTTACTGTGAAGGGTCCCAAATTGCCCCATTTCACTTAATCACCACAAACTTGTAGCTGGTAACTCAAGACAAGTGGAGGTTGCTTGGCGTCACTTTATGGGAGTTTTCGGCAGAAGGCGGGGCTGTGGCGGCGCGGCGAAGTCAGGCGTACCGCCATGGCCTTACGTTTGCCTTCCATTTCGTCATTTCTAAAGATATCGTCACGAAACTTGTTGTGAGTGATCCTAGTCCGGCCCCTCAAAAGATCTGATGTGAACATCCGGTGGGCGTGGCCTATTTTCTGAAATAGCGCCCCCTAGGACCATTTAAACTAATAGCCCCAAGCCATGCTTTGACTGAGGATTACGAAATTTGGTACACTAATGTGGTGTCCCAGGACCTACAAAAAAGTCTCTTGGAGCCAATCACAAAATTGCACAGGAAGTCGGCCATTTTGGTCCAAGTACGCGATTTAGTGGTTTTCGCACACGTTGTTTGGAGAGTGATGCTCCGTCGCCCTTTTCACCAATCGCCTTCAAACTTCTGCTATATATTCTTAAGGCATAGGGGAAAAAATTCAACCGTCGGATTTTTCAAAAGTTGAAAGGTGTGGGCGTGGCTAAGCCTCAAACTTTGACCTGTCGCCGCGCCACTCTTTTTTTCACAGCTCCCTACTGGACTCCTTTTACCCAATCGGCAGGAGTCTCTGGCAAATAGCAGTAGACAACTTGAGGTCACTTGGTATCCAGTACTGGAAGGTTTCAAAAAAAGGCGGGGCTTTGGGAGCATGTCGAAAATCGCCATCACGCCATGGAAATACGTTTGCCTCTCATTTCTTCATTTATCGTGATATTGTTACGAAACTTCTGGTGAGTGATCCTAGTCTGACCCCAAAGAGACATAGACACCTGAAATATGTGGGCGTGGCCTAATTTCTGAAATAGCGCCCCCTAGGACCATTTAAACTATTAGCCCCAAGCCATGCTTTCACTGAGGATTACGAAATTTGGTACACTAATGTGGTGTCCCAGGACCTACAAAAAAGTCTCTTGGAGCCAAGCACAAAATTGCACAGGAAGTCGGCCATTTTGGTCCAAGTACGCGATTTAGTGGTTTTCGCACACGTTGTTTGGAGAGTGATGCTCCTTCGCCCTTTTCACCAATCGCCTTCAAACTTCTGCTATATACTCTTAAGGCATAGGGGAAAAAAGTCAACCGTCGGATTTTTCAAAAGTTGAAAGGTGTAGGCGTGGCTAAGCCTCAAACTTTGACCTTTCGCCATTACTTGACTTAATAACTCCCATGTGCATGATCAGATCTTTTTCGAACTTTGTCTGTGTGATCATTGACCATATCTGTAAACAATGACAATGTGGACAGCTGACATCATCTAAGCCCCGCCCCCTGACTAAAGGAAGTTATTATTTTATGCTGAAATGCCCATATTTGTCCCCTCTAATTTAGTCAACATGACACCTAGGTCATGCACTGTCTTCATGATGCTGTAATGGCCATTCAAATCTGATAGCTTTCGAGAAAGGGAGGGGCTTTGATGCCATGGCGAATTCTGGCGTAACGCCGTAACCTTACAATTCAATTTAATGGTGAGCTCAGAGGGGATGCTTAGTCAGGGTGAGGTGCGGACTAGGAGGCCATTTGCTGTTTCCGGTGACGGGATGATTGACGTTTCTGTTCTGCCAGACATGCCCTGGTGCCCCGGGCTGCCGGCCAGGCCGGAGCGGCGCGGAGCTGCGAGGGCCGAACGACGCTGCTTGCAGCTTTAATTATTATTATTTTTTGTTATTCCGTGCCCCCTTTGAACAGCTTTTTGGGGACCTTAACATACCCCAAAACTCACAATATTTTGCACACTTGTCAGGCCTGGTGAAAAATTTGATATTTTAAAGGTCCCAAAAAAATCGCAAAGAAAATGGCTGAACAGCGCCCCCTACAAAGTGAAAAAAAACCCTCTCCATAAAGCTTAGTTTATCGTACAGTTATGAAATTTGGTACACTTGTAGTACTCAACAGTCCAGACAGAAAAGTCTCTTGCAACCATGGTCAATATCAAACAGGAAGTCGGCCATTTTGGGTTGAAATGGCGATTTTTTGCCGTTTTTGCCGTTTTTAGGGTCCGTTTCTGATTGGATTGCTCGATCATTTTTCGCACGATCGTCTCAAAAATTGTGTAAAATTGCTCAGAAGGGATGGGCGAACAAAATGAGATAAGGATTCTGAGTTTTCGTATATGTTGAAGGGGCGGAGCCAGGCCTCGAAGTTTGACTACTCGCCAAAAATATTTAAATTGCTATAACTTCATAACTGAATGGAATAGAGTTACCAAACTTTCTGTGGTCATTCGTCATCCACCCACAAAGTAAATTGAATGGTCGGATGATGACATCACACAAGCCCCGCCCCCTCAGGACCAAAAAGATCAAGTTTTACTGTGAAAGGTCCCAAATTGCCCCATTTCACTTAATCACCACAAATTTGTAGCTGGTAACTCAAGACAAGTGGGGGTTGCTTGGCGTCACTTTATGGGAGTTTTCGGCAGAGGGCGGGGCTGTGGCGGCGCGGCGAATTCAGGCGTACCGCCTTGGCCTTACGTTTGCCTCCCATTTCGTCATTTCCAAAGATATCGTCACGAAACTTCTTGTGAGTGATCCTAGTCCGGCCCCCCAAAAGATCTGATGTGAACATCTGGTGGGCGTGGCCTATTTTCAGAAATAGCGCCCCCTAGGACCATTAAAACTGTCAGCCCCAAGCCATGCTTTGACTGAGGATTACGAAATTTGGTACACTAATGTGGTGTCTCAGGACCTACAAAAAAGTCTCTTGAAGCCAAGTGCAAAGTCGCACAGGAAGTCGGCCATTTTGGTCCAAGTGCGCGATTTAGTGGTTTTCACACACGTTGTTTGGAGAGTGATACTCCGTCGCCCTTTTCACCAATCACTTTCAAACTTCTGCTATATAGTCTTAAGACATAGAGGAAAAAATTCAACCGTCGGATTTTAAATAAGTATAAAGGTGTGGGCGTGGCTAAGCCTCAAACTTTGACCTTTCGCCACGCCACTCTTTTTTTCACAGCTCCTTATTGGACTCCTTTTACCCAATCACCAGGAATCTCTGGTAAATAGCAGCAGGCAAGTTGAGGTCACTTGGTCTCCAGTACTGGAAGGTTTTGCAAAAAGGCGGGGCTTTGGGAGCATGGCGAAATTCGCCATCACGCCATGGAAATACGTTTGCCTCTCATTTCTTCATTTATCGTGATATCACCTCGACCATTGTTGTGAGTGATCCTAGTCTGACCCCCAATAGAAAAGGTCAGCTTAAGTTTGTGGGCGTGGCCTATTTTCTGTATTAGCGCCCCCTAGGACCATTAAAACTGTCAGCCCCAAGCCATGCTTTGACTGAGGATTACGAAATTTGGTACACTAATGTGGTGTCTCAGGACCTACAAAAAAGTCTCTTGGAGCCAAGTGCAAAGTCGCACAGGAAGTCGGCCATTTTGGTCCAAGTGCGCGATTTAGTGGTTTTCACACACGTTGTTTGGAGAGTGATGCTCCGTCGCCCTTTTCACCAATCGCCTTCGAGCTTCTGCTATATACTCTTAAGACATAGAGGAAAAAATTCAACCGTCGGATTTTAAATAAGTATAAAGGTGTGGGCGTGGCTAAGCCTCAAACTTTGACCTTTCGCCACGCCACTCTTTTTTTCACAGCTCCCTATTGGACTCCTTTTACCCAATCACCTGGAATCTCTGGTAAATAGCAGCTGACAAGTTGAGGTCACTTGGTCTACAGTACTGGCAGGTTTTGAAAAAAGGCGGGGCTTTGGGAGCATGGCGAAATTCGCCATCACGCCATGGCAATACGTTTGCCTCTCATTTCTTCAATTATCGTGACATCGCCACAAAATGTCTGGTGAGTGATCCTAGTCTGACCCCCAATAGAAATGGGCATCTGAGATTTGTGGGCGTGGCCTATATTCTGAAATAGCGCCCCCTAGGACCATTAAAACTGTCAGCCCCAAGACAAGGTTTGACTGAGGATTACGAAAATTGGTACACTCATGTAGGGTCTCTGGCCCTACAAAAAAGTCTCTTGGAGCCAAGCGCAATTTCGCACAGGAGGTCGGCCATTTTGGTCCAAGTACTCGATTTAGTGGTTTTCGCACACGTTGTTTGGACATTGATGGCCCGTTGCCCTTTACACCGATCACCTTCAAACTTATGCTATGTACTTTTAAGTCAAAGGGGAAAAAATTCAACCGTCGGATTTTAAATAAGTATAAAGGTGTGGGCGTGGCTAAGCCTCAAACTTTGACCTTTCGCCATGACATTACTTGACTTAATAACTCCCATGTGCATGATCAGATCTAATTCAAACTTTGTCTGTGTGATCACTGACCACATCTCAAGACAACGACAATGTGGACAGCTGACATCACCTAAGCCCCGCCCCCTGACAACAGGAAGTCTATTGTTTTATGGTGAAATGC
Source organism: Nothobranchius furzeri (assembly GCF_043380555.1). Lineage (NCBI taxonomy): Eukaryota > Metazoa > Chordata > Actinopteri > Cyprinodontiformes > Nothobranchiidae > Nothobranchius > Nothobranchius furzeri. Next base: position 43,956,459 of record NC_091758.1, on the reverse strand, counting down.
CCATATTTGTCCCCTCTAATTTAATGAAAATGACACTCAGGTCATACAGTGTCTTCATGATGTTTTAAAGACCATTCAGATCTGATAGCTTTCCAGAAAGGGAGGGGCTTTGATGCCATGGTGAATGCTGGCGTGACGCCATGACCTTACATTTGACTGTAACTTCCACAAACGGCCTCCGATTTGCCCGAAACTGAATATGGCAATGAACAATCATGCCCTTTAGCCAATGAGGCACAAACGGTTGGTGAATGTTATATAATGTCACCAAAGCTGACCTCAATGGGACTTTTCTGTAGTTGGTCACAGCGCCACCTAGATAACGTTATCCTTCGATAACTTTAAAAAACATGGTCAGAATAGCATTAAAGTTGGTCACTGTCATCACACCACCAGTGTGGTAAAGATAGAGGATTCCCTAGTGGTGAGACATAAAATATAATGGTGGGCTCAAAGGGGATGCTGAGTCAGGGTGAGTTGCGGACAAGGTGGCCGTTAGCAGTTTCTGGTGTTGGGGTGGTCGACGTTTGTGTTCTGCGGACGTGCCCTGGTGCCCCGGGCTGCCGGCCAGGCCGGAGCGGCGCGGAGCTGCGAGGGCCGAACGACGCTGCTTGCAGCTTTAATTAGGCCCGAGCAGCGAAAGCGCTGCGAAGGCCTCTTGTTTTTGCTCTGATTATTATTATTTTTTGTTATTCCGTGCCCCCTTTGAACAGCTTTTTGGGGACCTTAACATACCCCAAAACTCACAATATTTTGCACACTTGTCAGGCCTGGTGAAAAATTTGATATTTTAAAGGTCCCAAAAAAATCGCAAAGAAAATGGCTGAACAGCGCCCCCTACAAAGTGAAAAAAAACCCTCTCCATAAAGCTTAGTTTATCGTACAGTTATGAAATTTGGTACACTTGTAGTACTCAACAGTCCGCACAGAAAAGTCTCTTGCAACCATGGTCAATATCAAACAGGAAGTCGGCCATTTTGGGTTGAAATGGCGATTTTTTGCCGTTTTTGCCGTTTTTAGGGTCCGTTTCTGATTGGATTGCTCGATCATTTTTCGCACGATCGTCTCAAAAATTGTGTAAAATTGCTCAGAAGGGATGGGCGAACAAAATGAGATAAGGATTCTGAGTTTTCGTATATGTTGAAGGGGCGGAGCCAGGCCTCGAAGTTTGACTACTCGCCAAAAATATTTAAATTGCTATAACTTCATAACTGAATGGAATAGAGTTACCAAACTTTCTGTGGTCATTCGTCATCCACCCACAAAGTAAACTGAAAGGTCGGATGATGACATCACACAAGCCCCGCCCCCTCAGGACCAAAAAGATCAAGTTTTACTGTGAAAGGTCCCAAATTGCCCCATTTCACTTAATCACCACAAATTTGTAGCTGGTAACTCAAGACAAGTGGGGGTTGCTTGGCGTCACTTTATGGGAGTTTTCGGCAGAGGGCGGGGCTGTGGCGGCGCGGCGAATTCAGGCGTACCGCCTTGGCCTTACGTTTGCCTCCCATTTCGTCATTTCCAAAGATATCGTCACGAAACTTCTTGTGAGTGATCCTAGTCCGGCCCCCCAAAAGATCTGATGTGAACATCTGGTGGGCGTGGCCTATTTTCTGAAATAGCGCCCCCTAGGACCATTAAAACTGTCAGCCCCAAGCCATGCTTTGACTGAGGATTACGAAATTTGGTACACTAATGTGGTGTCTCAGGACCTACAAAAAAGTCTCTTGAAGCCAAGTGCAAAGTCGCACAGGAAGTCGGCCATTTTGGTCCAAGTGCGCGATTTAGTGGTTTTCACACACGTTGTTTGGAGAGTGATACTCCGTCGCCCTTTTCACCAATCACTTTCAAACTTCTGCTATATAGTCTTAAGACATAGAGGAAAAAATTCAACCGTCGGATTTTTCAAAAGTTGAAAGGTGTGGGCGTGGCTAAGCCTCAAACTTTGACCTGTCGCCGCACCACTCTTTTTTTCACAGCTCCCTACTGGACTCCTTTTACCCAATCAGCAGGAGTCTCTGGCAAATAGCAGTAGACAACTTGAGGTCACTTGGTATCCAGTACTGGAAGGTTTCAAAAAAAGGCAGGGCTTTGGGAGCATGGCGAAAATCGCCATCACGCCATGGAAATACGTTTGCCTCTCATTTCTTCATTTATCGTGATATCGTTACGAAACTTCTGGTGAGTGATCCTAGTCTGACCACAAAGAGACATAGACAGCTGAAATATGTGGGCGTGGCCTAATTTCTGAAATAGCGCCCCCTAGGACCATTTAAACTAATAGCCCCAAGCCATGCTTTGACTGAGGATTACGAAATTTGGTACACTAATGTGGTGTCCCAGGACCTACAAAAAAGTCTCTTGGAGCCAATCACAAAATTGCACAGGAAGTCGGCCATTTTGGTCCAAGTACGCGATTTAGTGGTTTTCGCACACGTTGTTTGGAGAGTGATGCTCCGTCGCCCTTTTCACCAATCGCCTTCAAACTTCTGCTATATACTCTTAAGGCATAGGGGAAAAAATTCAACCGTCGGATTTTTCAAAAGTTGAAAGGTGTGGGCGTGGCTAAGCCTCAAACTTTGACCTGTCGCCGCGCCACTCTTTTTTTCACAGCTCCCTACTGGACTCCTTTTACCCAATCAGCAGGAGTCTCTGGCAAATAGCAGTAGACAACTTGAGGTCACTTGGTCTCCAGTACTGGAAGGTTTCAAAAAAAGGCGGGGCTTTGGGAGCATGGCGAAAATCGCCAGCACGCCATGGAAATACGTTTGCCTCTCATTTCTTCATTTATCGTGATATTGTTACGAAACTTCTGGTGAGTGATCCTAGTCTGACCCCAAAGAGACATAGACAGCTGAAATATGTGGGCGTGGCCTAATTTCTGAAATAGCGCCCCCTAGGACCATTTAAACTATTAGCCCCAAGCCATGCTTTCATTGAGGATTACGAAATTTGGTACACTAATGTGGTGTCCCAGGACCTACAAAAAAGTCTCTTGGAGCCAAGCACAAAATTGCACAGGAAGTCGGCCATTTTGGTCCAAGTACGCGATTTAGTGGTTTTCGCACACGTTGTTTGAAGAGTGATGCTCCTTCGCCCTTTTCACCAATCGCCTTCAAACTTCTGCTATATACTCTTAAGGCATAGGGGAAAAAAGTCAACCGTCGGATTTTTGTAAAGTTGAAAGGTGTGGGCGTGGCTAAGCCTCAAACTTTGACCTTTCGCCATTACTTGACTTAATAACTCCCATGTGCATGATCAGATCTTTTTCGAACTTTGTCTGTGTGATCATTGACCATATCTGTAAACAATGACAATGTGGACAGCTGACATCATCTAAGCCCCGCCCCCTGACTAAAGGAAGTTATTATTTTATGCTGAAATGCCCATATTTGTCCCCTCTAATTTAGTCAACATGACACCTAGGTCATGCACTGTCTTCATGATGCTGTAATGGCCATTCAAATCTGATAGCTTTCCAGAAAGGGAGGGGCTTTGATGCCATGGCGAATTCTGGCGTAACGCCGTAACCTTACAATTCAATTTAATGGTGAGCTCAGAGGGGATGCTTAGTCAGGGTGAGGTGCGGACTAGGAGGCCATTTGCTGTTTCCGGTGACGGGATGATTGACGTTTCTGTTCTGCCACACATGCCCTGGTGCCCCGGGCTGCCGGCCAGGCCGGAGCGGCGCGGAGCTGCGAGGGCCGAACGACGCTGCTTGCAGCTTTAATTATTTTTTGTTATTCCGTGCCCCCTTTGAACAGCTTTTTGGGGACCTTAACATACCCCAAAACTCACAATATTTTGCACACTTGTCAGGCCTGGTGAAAAATTTGATATTTTAAAGGTCCCAAAAAAATCGCAAAGAAAATGGCTGAACAGCGCCCCCTACAAAGTGAAAAAAACCCCTCTCCATAAAGCTTAGTTTATCGTACAGTTATGAAATTTGGTACACTTGTAGTACTCAACAGTCCGCACAGAAAAGTCTCTTGCAACCATGGTCAATATCAAACAGGAAGTCGGCCATTTTGGGTTGAAATGGCGATTTTTTGCCGTTTTTGCCGTTTTTAGGGTCCGTTTCTGATTGGATTGCTCGATCATTTTTCGCACGATCGTCTCAAAAATTGTGTAAAATTGCTCAGAAGGGATGGGCGAACAAAATGAGATAAGGATTCTGAGTTTTCGTATATGTTGAAGGGGCGGAGCCAGGCCTCGAAGTTTGACTACTCGCCAAAAATATTTAAATTGCTATAACTTCATAACTGAATGGAATAGAGTTACCAAACTTTCTGTGGTCATTCGTCATCCACCCACAAAGTAAATTGAAAGGTCGGATGATGACATCACACAAGCCCCGCCCCCTCAGGACCAAAAAGATCAAGTTTTACTGTGAAAGGTCCCAAATTGCCCCATTTCACTTAATCACCACAAATTTGTAGCTGGTAACTCAAGACAAGTGGGGGTTGCTTGGCGTCACTTTATGGGAGTTTTCGGCAGAGGGCGGGGCTGTGGTGGCGCGGCGAATTCAGGCGTACCGCCTTGGCCTTACGTTTGCCTCCCATTTCGTCATTTCCAAAGATATCGTCACGAAACTTCTTGTGAGTGATCCTAGTCCGGCCCCCCAAAAGATCTGATGTGAACATCTGGTGGGCGTGGCCTATTTTCTGAAATAGCGCCCCCTAGGACCATTAAAACTATTAGCCCCAAGCCATGCTTTGACTGAGGATTACGAAATTTGGTACACTAATGTGGTGTCTCAGGACCTACAAAAAAGTCTCTTGGAGTCAAGTTCAAAGTCGCACAGGAAGTCGGCCATTTTGGATCAAGTACGCGATTTAGTGGTTTTCGCACACGTTGTTTGGAGAGTGATGCTCCGTCGCCCTTTTCACCAATCTCCTTCAAACTTCTGCTATATACCCTTAAGACATAGGGGAAAAAATTCAACCGTCGGATTTTTCAAAAGTTGAAAGGTGTGGGCGTGGCTAAGCCTCAAACTTTGACCTGTCGCCACGCTACTCTTTTTTTCACAGCTCCCTACTGGACTCCTTTTACCCAATCACCAGGATTCTGTGGCAAACAGCAGTAGACAAGTTGAGGTTACTTGGTCTCCAGTACTGGCAGGTTTTGAAAAAAGGCGGGGCTTTGGGACCATGGCGAAAATCGCCATCACGCCATGGAAATACGTTTGTCTCTCATTTCTTCAGTTATCGTGATATTGCTACGAAACTTCTGGTGAGTGATCCTAGTCTGAGCTCCAAGAGAAATAGACAGCTGAATTTTGTGGGCGTGGCCTATGTTTTGAAATAGCGCCCCCTAGGACCATTTAAACTATTAGCCCCAAGCCATGCTTTGACTGAGGATTACGAAATTTGGTACACTAATGTGGTGTCTCAGGACCTACAAAAAAGTCTCTTGGAGTCAAGTTCAAAGTCGCACAGGAAGTCGGCCATTTTGGATCAAGTACGCGATTTAGTGGTTTTCGCACACGTTGTTTGGAGAGTGATGCTCCGTCGCCCTTTTCACCAATCTCCTTCAAACTTCTGCTATATACCCTTAAGACATAGGGGAAAAAATTTAACCGTCGGATTTTTCAAAAGTTGAAAGGTGTGGGCGTGGCTAAGCCTCAAACTTTGACCTGTCGCCACGCTACTCTTTTTTTCACAGCTCCCTACTGGACTCCTTTTACCCAATCACCAGGATTCTGTGGCAAACAGCAGTAGACAAGTTGAGGTTACTTGGTCTCCAGTACTGGCAGGTTTTGAAAAAAGGCGGGGCTTTGGGACCATGGCGAAAATCGCCATCACGCCATGGAAATACGTTTGTCTCATTTCTTCAGTTATCGTGATATTGCTACGAAACTTCTGGTGAGTGATCCTAGTCTGAGCTCCAAGAGAAATAGACAGCTGAAGTTTGTGGGCGTGGCCTATATTCTTAAATAGCGCCCCCTAGAGCCATTAAAACTTTCAGCCCCAAGCCATGCTTTGACTGAGGATTACGAAATTTGGTACACTAATGTGGGGTCTCAGGACCTACAAAAAAGTCTCTTGGAGCCAAGCGTAAAGTCGCACAGGAAGTCGGCCATTTTGGTGCAAGTACGTGATTTAGTGGTTTTCGCACACGTTGTTTGGAGAGTGATGCTCCGTCGCCCTTTTCACCAATCTCCTTCAAACTTCTGCTATATACCCTTAAGACATAGGGGAAAAAATTTAACCGTCGGATTTTTCAAAAGTTGAAAGGTGTGGGCGTGGCTAAGCCTCAAACTTTGACCTGTCGCCACGCTACTCTTTTTTTCACAGCTCCCTACTGGACTCCTTTTACCCAATCACCAGGATTCTGTGGCAAACAGCAGTAGACAAGTTGAGGTTACTTGGTCTCCAGTACTGGCAGGTTTTGAAAAAAGGCGGGGCTTTGGGACCATGGCGAAAATCGCCATCACGCCATGGAAATACGTTTGTCTCATTTCTTCAGTTATCGTGATATTGCTACGAAACTTCTGGTGAGTGATCCTAGTCTGAGCTCCAAGAGAAATAGACAGCTGAAGTTTGTGGGCGTGGCCTATATTCTTAAATAGCGCCCCCTAGAGCCATTAAAACTTTCAGCCCCAAGCCATGCTTTGACTGAGGATTACGAAATTTGGTACACTAATGTGGGGTCTCAGGACCTACAAAAAAGTCTCTTGGAGCCAAGCGTAAAGTCGCACAGGAAGTCGGCCATTTTGGTGCAAGTACGTGATTTAGTGGTTTTCGCACACATTGTTTGGAGAGTGATGCTCCGTCGCCCTTTTCACCAATCACCTTCAAACTTCTGCAATACACTCTTAAGACATAGGGGAAAAAATTCAACCGTCGGATTTTTCAAAAGTTGAAAGGTGTGGGCGTGGCTAAGCCTCAAACGTTGACCTTTCGCCATTACTTTACTTGACTTAATAACTCCCATGTGCATGATCAGATCTTTTTCGAACTTTGTCTGTGTGATCATTGACCATATCTGTAAACAATGACAATGTGGACAGCTGACATCACCTAAGCCCCGCCCCCTGACTACAGGAATTTATTTTTTATGCTGAAATGCCCATATTTGTCCCCTCTAATTTAGTCAACATGACCCTAAGGTCATGCACTGTCTTCATGATGCTGTAATGACCATTCAGATCTGATAGCTTTCCAGAAAGGGAGGGGCTTTGATGCCATGGCGAATTCTGGCGTAACGCCGTAATCTTAATATTCAATTTAATGGTGAGCTCAGAGGGGATGCTGAGTCAGGGTGAGGTGCAGACTAGGAGGCCATTCGCGGTTTCTGGTGTCGGGGTGGTTGACGTTTCTGTTCTGTCAGACGTGCACTGGTGCCCCGGGCTGCCGTCCAGACCGGAGCGGCGCGGAGCTGCGAGGGCCGAACGACGCTGCTTGCAGCTTTAATTATTTTTTGTTATTCCGTGCCCCCTTTGAACAGCTTTTTGGGGACCTTAACATACCCCAAAACTCACAATATTTTGCACACTTGTCAGGCCTGGTGAAAAATTTGATATTTTAAAGGTCCCAAAAAAATCGCAAAGAAAATGGCTGAACAGCGCCCCCTACAAAGTGAAAAAAACCCCTCTCCATAAAGCTTAGTTTATCGTACAGTTATGAAATTTGGTACACTTGTAGTACTCAACAGTCCGCACAGAAAAGTCTCTTGCAACCATGGTCAATATCAAACAGGAAGTCGGCCATTTTGGGTTGAAATGGCGATTTTTTGCCGTTTTTGCCGTTTTTAGGGTCCGTTTCTGATTGGATTGCTCGATCATTTTTCGCACGATCGTCTCAAAAATTGTGTAAAATTGCTCAGAAGGGATGGGCGAACAAAATGAGATAAGGATTCTGAGTTTTCGTATATGTTGAAGGGGCGGAGCCAGGCCTCGAAGTTTGACTACTCGCCAAAAATATTTAAATTGCTATAACTTCATAACTGAATGGAATAGAGTTACCAAACTTTCTGTGGTCATTCGTCATCCACCCACAAAGTAAATTGAAAGGTCGGATGATGACATCACACAAGCCCCGCCCCCTCAGGACCAAAAAGATCAAGTTTTACTGTGAAAGGTCCCAAATTGCCCCATTTCACTTAATCACCACAAATTTGTAGCTGGTAACTCAAGACAAGTGGGGGTTGCTTGGCGTCACTTTATGGGAGTTTTCGGCAGAGGGCGGGGCTGTGGTGGCGCGGCGAATTCAGGCGTACCGCCTTGGCCTTACGTTTGCCTCCCATTTCGTCATTTCCAAAGATATCGTCACGAAACTTCTTGTGAGTGATCCTAGTCCGGCCCCCCAAAAGATCTGATGTGAACATCTGGTGGGCGTGGCCTATTTTCTGAAATAGCGCCCCCTAGGACCATTAAAACTATTAGCCCCAAGCCATGCTTTGACTGAGGATTACGAAATTTGGTACACTAATGTGGTGTCTCAGGACCTACAAAAAAGTCTCTTGGAGTCAAGTTCAAAGTCGCACAGGAAGTCGGCCATTTTGGATCAAGTACGCGATTTAGTGGTTTTCGCACACGTTGTTTGGAGAGTGATGCTCCGTCGCCCTTTTCACCAATCTCCTTCAAACTTCTGCTATATACCCTTAAGACATAGGGGAAAAAATTCAACCGTCGGATTTTTCAAAAGTTGAAAGGTGTGGGCGTGGCTAAGCCTCAAACTTTGACCTGTCGCCACGCTACTCTTTTTTTCACAGCTCCCTACTGGACTCCTTTTACCCAATCACCAGGATTCTGTGGCAAACAGCAGTAGACCAGTTGAGGTTACTTGGTCTCCAGTACTGGCAGGTTTTGAAAAAAGGCGGGGCTTTGGGACCATGGCGAAAATCGCCATCACGCCATGGAAATACGTTTGTCTCTCATTTCTTCAGTTATCGTGATATTGCTACGAAACTTCTGGTGAGTGATCCTAGTCTGAGCTCCAAGAGAAATAGACAGCTGAATTTTGTGGGCGTGGCCTATGTTTTGAAATAGCGCCCCCTAGGACCATTTAAACTATTAGCCCCAAGCCATGCTTTGACTGAGGATTACGAAATTTGGTACACTAATGTGGTGTCTCAGGACCTACAAAAAAGTCTCTTGGAGTCAAGTTCAAAGTCGCACAGGAAGTCGGCCATTTTGGATCAAGTACGCGATTTAGTGGTTTTCGCACACGTTGTTTGGAGAGTGATGCTCCGTCGCCCTTTTCACCAATCTCCTTCAAACTTCTGCTATATACCCTTAAGACATAGGGGAAAAAATTTAACCGTCGGATTTTTCAAAAGTTGAAAGGTGTGGGCGTGGCTAAGCCTCAAACTTTGACCTGTCGCCACGCTACTCTTTTTTTCACAGCTCCCTACTGGACTCCTTTTACCCAATCACCAGGATTCTGTGGCAAACAGCAGTAGACAAGTTGAGGTTACTTGGTCTCCAGTACTGGCAGGTTTTGAAAAAAGGCGGGGCTTTGGGACCATGGCGAAAATCGCCATCACGCCATGGAAATACGTTTGTCTCATTTCTTCAGTTATCGTGATATTGCTACGAAACTTCTGGTGAGTGATCCTAGTCTGAGCTCCAAGAGAAATAGACAGCTGAAGTTTGTGGGCGTGGCCTATATTCTTAAATAGCGCCCCCTAGAGCCATTAAAACTTTCAGCCCCAAGCCATGCTTTGACTGAGGATTACGAAATTTGGTACACTAATGTGGGGTCTCAGGACCTACAAAAAAGTCTCTTGGAGCCAAGCGTAAAGTCGCACAGGAAGTCGGCCATTTTGGTGCAAGTACGTGATTTAGTGGTTTTCGCACACATTGTTTGGAGAGTGATGCTCCGTCGCCCTTTTCACCAATCACCTTCAAACTTCTGCAATACACTCTTAAGACATAGGGGAAAAAATTCAACCGTCGGATTTTTCAAAAGTTGAAAGGTGTGGGCGTGGCTAAGCCTCAAACGTTGACCTTTCGCCATTACTTTACTTGACTTAATAACTCCCATGTGCATGATCAGATCTTTTTCGAACTTTGTCTGTGTGATCATTGACCATATCTGTAAACAATGACAATGTGGACAGCTGACATCACCTAAGCCCCGCCCCCTGACTACAGGAATTTATTTTTTATGCTGAAATGCCCATATTTGTCCCCTCTAATTTAGTCAACATGACCCTAAGGTCATGCACTGTCTTCATGATGCTGTAATGACCATTCAGATCTGATAGCTTTCCAGAAAGGGAGGGGCTTTGATGCCATGGCGAATTCTGGCGTAACGCCGTAATCTTAATATTCAATTTAATGGTGAGCTCAGAGGGGATGCTGAGTCAGGGTGAGGTGCAGACTAGGAGGCCATTCGCGGTTTCTGGTGTCGGGGTGGTTGACGTTTCTGTTCTGTCAGACGTGCACTGGTGCGACGGCAGACCGGAGCGGCGCGGAGCTGCGAGGGCCGAACGACGCTGCTTGCAGCTTTAATTAGGCCCGAGCAGCGAAAGCGCTGCGAAGGCCTCTTGTTTTTGCTCTGATTATTATTATTTTTTGTTATTCCGTGCCCCCTTTGAACAGCTTTTTGGGGACCTTAACATACCCCAAAACTCACAATATTTTGCACACTTGTCAGGCCTGGTGAAAAATTTGATATTTTAAAGGTCCCAAAAAAATCGCAAAGAAAATGGCTGAACAGCGCCCCCTACAAAGTGAAAAAAAACCCTCTCCATAAAGCTTAGTTTATCGTACAGTTATGAAATTTGGTACACTTGTAGTACTCAACAGTCCGCACAGAAAAGTCTCTTGCAACCATGGTCAATATCAAACAGGAAGTCGGCCATTTTGGGTTGAAATGGCGATTTTTTGCCGTTTTTGCCGTTTTTAGGGTCCGTCTCTGATTGGATTGCTCGATCATTTTTCGCACGATCGTCTCAAAAATTGTGTAAAATTGCTCAGAAGGGATGGGCGAACAAAATGAGATAAGGATTCTGAGTTTTCGTATATGTTGAAGGGGCGGAGCCAGGCCTCAAAGTTTGACTACTCGCCAAAAAAATTTAAATTGCTATAACTTCATAATTGAATGGAATAGCGTTACCAAACTTTCTGTGGTCATTTGTCATCGACCCACAAAGTAAATTGAATGGTCGGTTGATGACATCACACAAGCCCCGCCCCCTCAGGACCAAAAAGGTCAAGTTTTACTGTGAAAGGTCCCAAATTGCCCCATTTCACTTAATCACCACAAATTTGGAGCTGGTAACTCAAGACAAGTGGGGGTTGCTTGGCGTCACTTTATGGGAGTTTTCGGCAGAGGGCGGGGCTGTGGCGGCGCGGCGAAGTAAGGCGTACCGCCGTGGCCTTACGTTTGCCTCCCATTTCTTTATTTCTAAAGATGTCGTCACGAAACTTCTTGTGAGTGATCCTAGTCTGGCCCCCCAAAAAATCTGACGTGAAAATCCGGTGGGCGTGGCCAATTTTCTGAAATAGCGCCCCCTAGGACCATTAAAACTGTCAGCCCCAAGCCATGCTTTGACTGAGGATTACGAAATTTGGTACACTAATGTGGTGTCTCAGGACCTACAAAAAAGTCTCTTGGAGCCAAGTGCAAAGTCGCACAGGAAGTCGGCCATTTTGGTCCAAGTGCGCGATTTAGTTGTTTTCGCACACGTTGTTTGGAGAGTGATGCTCCGTCGCCCTTTTCACCAATCTCCTTCAAACTTCTGCTATATACTCTTAAGACATAGAGGAAAAAATTCAACCGTCGGATTTTTCAAAAGTTGAAAGGTGTGGGCGTGGCTAAGCCTCAAACTTTGAACTGTCGCCACGCCACTCTTTTTTTCACAGCTCCCTACTGGACTCCTTTTACCCAAACACCAGGATTCTGTGGCAAACAGCAGTAGACAACTTGAGGTTACTTGGTCTCCAGTACTGGCAGGTTTTGAAAAAAGGCGGGGCTTTGGGAGCATGGCGAAAATCACCATCACGCCATGGAAATACGTTTGCCTCTCATTCCTTAAGTTATCGAGATATCACCTCGAAATTTGTTGTGAGTGATCCTAGTCTGACCCCCAATAGAAATGGACAGCTAAAATTTGTGGGCGTGGCCAATTTTCTGAAATAGCGCCCTCTAGGACCATTAAAACTGCCAGCCCCTAGCCATGCTTTGACTGAGGATTACGAAATTTGGTAAACTAATGTGGAGTCTCAGGACCTACAAAAAAGTCTCTTGGAGCCAAGTCCAAAGTCGCACAGGAAGTCGGCCATTTTGGTACAAGTACGCGATTTAGTTGTTTTGGTACACGTTGTTTGGAGAGTGATGCTCCGTTGCTTTTTTCACCAATCGCTTTCACACTTCTGCTATATACTCTTAAGACGTAGGGGAAAAAATTCAACCGTCGGATTTTTCAAAAGTTGAAAGGTGTGGGCGTGGCTAAGCCTCAAACTTTGACCTGTCGCCACGCCACTCTTTTTTCACAGCTCCCTACTGGACTCCTTTTACCCAATCAGCAGGAATCTCTGGCAAATAGCAGTAGACAACGTGAGGTCACTTGGTCTCCAGTACTGGCAGGTTTCAAAAAAAGGCGGGGCTTTGGGAGCATGGCGAAAATCGCCATCACGCCATGGAAATACGTTTGCCTCTCATTTCTTCAGTTATCGTGATATCACTACGAAACTTCTGGTGAGTGATCCTAGTCTGACCCCAAGAGAAATAGACAGCTGAAGTTTGTGGGCGTGGCCTATTTCCTTAAATAGCGCCCCCTAGGACCTTTTAAACTAATAGCCCCAAGCCATGCTTTGACTGAGGATTACGAAATTTGGTACACTAATGTGTTGTCTCAGGAAAAAAAGTCTCTTGGAGCCAAGTGCAAAATCGTACAGGAAGTCGGCCATTTTGGTCCAAGTACTCAATTTAGTGGTTTTCGCAGACATTGTTTGGAGTATTATGCCCCATCGTCCTTTTCACCAATTGCCTTCAAACTCCTGCTATATCCTCTTAAGACATAGGGGAAAAAATTCAACCGTCGGATTTTTCAAAAGTTGAAAGGTGTGGGCGTGGCTAACCCTCAAACTTTGACCTTTCGCCATTACATTTCTTGGCTTAATAACTCCCATGTGCATGATCTAATCTATATCAAACTTTGTCTGTGTGATCACTGACCACATCTGAAGACAATGCCAATGTGGACAGCTGACATCCCCTAAGTCCCGCCCTCTACTACAGGAAGTCTATTGTTTTATGGTGAAATGCCCATATTTGTCATGATCTGAAAGCTTTCCAGCGGCCCTAGATAAGTTTAACCTACAATAACTTCAAACAACGTGGTCAGAAAAGCATTACAGTTGGTCTGTGTCATCAGATCCACGAGAGTCGTAAAGGTAGAGTATGCCCTAGTTGTGAGACGTGTAATATAATGGTGTCCTCAGAGGGGATGCTGAGTCAGGGTGAGGTGCGGACGAGGTGATCGTTTGCGGTTTCTGGTGTCGGGGTGGTCGACGTTTCTGTTCCGTGGACGTGCCCTATTGCCCCGGGCTGCCGGCCAGGCCGGAGCGGCGCGGAGCTGCGAGGGCCGAACGACGCTGCTTGCAGCTTTAATTAGGCCCGAGCAGTGAAGCTGCGAAGGCCTATTGTATCTGCTCCGTTTATTATTATTATTAGGCCCGAGCAGTGAAGCTGCGAAGGCCTATTGTATCTGCTCCGTTTATTATTATTATTTATTATTATTATTATTATTTTTTTTCTTCCGCGTCTTTGGGTGGCCTTTAGGGGGTCTTAGCATATCCAAAAACTCACCAAATTCTGGCCCAATATAGAAAGTGCGTGAAATTTACGTATTTCAGTGGCAATGTGAAAGTTCATAAAAAAGTGGCTGAACAGCGCCCTCTAGAAAGTGAAAAATACCCCTCTCCATTAAGCTTAATTTATCGTACAGTTATGAAATTTGGTTTACTTGTAGTACTCAACAGTCCGCACAGAAAAGTCTCTTGCAACCATGGTCAATATCAAACAGGAAGTCGGCCATTTTGGGTTGAAATGGCGATTTTTAGACGTTTTGGCCATTTCTAGGGTCTATATTTGGTTGAACAGTTTGGTCATTTTTCGCACGATCGTCTCAAAAATAGTGTGCTATCGAACAGAAGCGATGGACAATTAAAATGAGACAATAAAATTGACTTTTCGTAAATAATGAAGGGGCGGGGCCAGGCCTCAAAGTTCGAGCACTCGCCAAAAAAATTCCAATTGCTATAATTTCATAAATGAAAGAATTACAGTTAAAGTAACTTTCTATAGACAATCGGCATCGCCCCCCGAAGACAAATGAATGTTCGATTGATGATGTCACATAAGCCCCGCCCCCTCAGGACTTAAAAGGTCAAGTTTTACTGGGAAATTTTCAAAAAATCGCCCTTTCAAATAATCATCCCAAATTTGTAGCAGGTAACTGAAGACAAGTTGGGGTTTCTTGGCGTCACTTTATGGGAGTTTTCTGCAGAAGGCGGGGCTGTGGCGGCGCGGCGAAGTCAGGCGTACCGACGTGGCCTTACGTTTGCCTCCCATTTCGTCATTTCTAGAGATATCGCCACGACACTTCTTGGGAGTGATCCTAGTCCGGCCCCCAAAAGAATCTGATGTGAACATCTGGTGGGCGTGGCCTATTTTCTGAAATAGCGCCCCCTAGGACCATTAAAACTGTCAGCCCCAAGCCATGCTTTGACTGAGGAGTACGAGATTTGGTACACTAATGTGGTGTCTCAGGACCTACAAAAAAGTCTCTTGGAGCCAAGTGCAAAGTCGCACAGGAAGTCGGCCATTTTGGTCCAAGTACTCGATTTAGTGGTTTTCGCACACGTAGTTTGGAGAGTGATGCTCCATCACCCTTTTCACCAATCACCTTCAAACATCTGCTATACACTCTTAAGACATAGAAGAAAAAATTCAACCATCGGATTTTAAATAAGTATAAAGGTGTGGGCTTGGCTAAGCCTCAAACTTTGACTTGTCGCCACGCCACTCTTTTTTTCACAGCTCCCTATTGGACTCCTTTTACTCAATCACCAGCAATCACTGGCAAATAGCAGCAGACAAGTTGAGGTCACTTGGTCTATAGTACTGGCAGGTTTCGAATAAAGGCGGGGCTTTGGGAGTATGGCGAAGTTTGCCATCATGCCATGGAAATACGTTTGTCTCTCATTTCTTCAATCATGTGACATCGCCACACAATTTCTAATGAGTGATCCTACTCTGACCCCTAATAGAAATGGACAGCTGAAGTTTGTGGGCGTGGCCTATTTTCTGAAATAACGCCCCCTAGGACCATTAAAACTGTCAGCCCCAAGCCATGCTTTCACTGAGGAACACGAAATTTGGCACACTAATGTGGTGTCTCAGGACCTACAAAAAAGTCTCTTGGAGCAAAGTGCAAAGTCGCACAGGAAGTCGGCCATTTTGGTCCAAGTACTCGATTTAGTGGTTTTCGCACACGTTGTTTGGAGAGTGTTGCACCATCGCCCTTTTCACCAATCGCCTTCAAACTTCTGCTACATACTCTTAAGACAAAGGGGGAAAATTTCAACCATCGGATTTCAAATAAGTATAAAGGTATGGGCGTGGCTAAGCCTCAAACTTTGACCTTTCGCCATTACATTCCTTGACTTAACAACTCCCATGTGCATGATCAGATCTATATCAAACTGTGTCTGTGTGATCATTGACCACATCTCAAGACAATGACAATGTGGACAGCTGACATCACCTAAGCCCCGCCCCCTGACTACAGGAAGTCGATTTTTTCATGGTGAAATGCCCATATTTGTCCCCTCTAATTTAGTGTACATGACACTAAGGTCATGCACTGTCTTCATGATGTTGTAATGACAATTCAGATCTGCTAGCTTTTCAGGAAGGGAGGGGATTTGATACAATGGCGAATTCTGGCGTGACGCTGTGACCTTACGTTTGACTGTAACTTCCACAAACAGCCTCCGATTTGCCCGAGACTGAACATCACATCACCAGTGTGGTAAAGATAGAGTATCTCCTAGTGGTGAGACGTGTAATGGTGGGCTCAGAGGGGATGCTGAGTCAGGGTGAGGTGTGGACGAGGAGGCCGTTCACGGTTTCTGGTGTCGGGGTGGTTGACTTTCTGTTCTGCCAGACGTGCCCTGGTGCCCCCGGCTGCCGGACAGGATGGAGAAGCGCGGAGCTGGGTTTGGAGAGGGTCGGGGATGGAGCGGAGGGGGTGCGGAAGGAGGGCGAGCAGCTTCGCTGCGAGGGCCGAACGACGCTGCTTGCAGCTTTAATTTATTATTATTAGGCCCGAGCAGTGAAGCTGCGAAGGCCTATTGTATCTGCTCCGTTTATTATTAGGCCCGAGCAGTGAAGCTGCGAAGGCCTATTGTATCTGCTCCGTTTCTTCTTATTAGGCCCGAGCAGTGAAGCTGCGAAGGCCTATTGTATCTGCTCCGTTTATTATTATTATTTATTATTATTATTATTATTTTTTTTCTTCCGCGTCTTTGGGTGGCCTTTAGGGGGTCTTAGCATATCCAAAAACTCACCAAATTCTGGCCCAATATAGAAAGTGCGTGAAATTTACGTATTTCACTGGCGATGTGAAAGTTCATAAAAAAGTGGCTGAACAGCGCCCTCTAGAAAGTGAAAAATACCCCTCTCCATAAAGCTTAGTTTATCGTACAGTTATGAAATTTGGTTTACTTGTAGTACTCAACAGTCCGCACAGAAAAGTCTCTTGCAACCATGGTCAATATCAAACAGGAAGTCGGCCATTTTGGGTTGAAATGGAGATTTTTAGCCGTTTTGGCCATTTCTAGGGTCTACATTTGGTTGAACAGTTTGGTCATTTTTCGCACGATTGTCTCAAAAATAGTGTACTATCGAACAGAAGCGATGGACGGTTCAAATGAGAAAATAAAATTGACTTTTCGTAAATACTGAAGGGGCGGGGCTAGACCTCAAAGTTCGAGCACTCCCCAAAAAAATTCAAATTGCTATAATTTCATAAATGAAAGAATTAGAGTTAAAGTAACTTTCTACGGATAATTGTCATCGCCCCCCGAAGACAAATGAATGGTCGATTGATGATGTCACACAAGCCCCGCCCCCTCAGGACTTAAAAGGTCAAGTTTTACTGGGAAATTTTCCAAAATTCGCCCTTTCGAATAATCAGCCCAAATTTGTAGCAGTTAACTGAAGAGAAGGTGGCGTTGCTTGGCGTCACTTTATGGGTGTTTTCTGCAGAAGGCGGGGCAGTGGCGGCGCTGCGAAGTCAGGCGTACCGCTTAGGCCATACGTTTGCCTCCCATTTCGTCATTTCTAGAGATATCGCCACGACACTTCTTGGGAGACATCCTAGTCCGGCCCCCAAAAGAATCTGATGTGAACATCTGGTGGGCGTGGCCTATTTTCTGAAATAGCGCCCCCTAGGACCATTAAAACTGTCAGCCCCAAGCCATGCTTTGACTGAGGAGTATGAGATTTGGTACACTAATGTGGTGTCTCAGGACCTACAAAAATGTCTCTTGGAGCCAAGTGCAAAGTCGCACAGGAAGTCGGCCATTTTGGTCCAAGTACTCGATTTAGTGGTTTTTGCACACGTTGTTTGGAGAGTGATGCTCCATCACCCTTTTCACCAATCACCTTCAAACATCTGCTATACACTCTTAAGACATAGAAGAAAAAATTCAACCGTCGGATTTTAAATAAGTATAAAGGTGTGGGCGTGGCTAAGCCTCAAACTTTGACTTGTCGCCACGCCACTCTTTTTTTCACAGCTCCCTATTGGACTCCTTTTACCCAATCACCTGGAATCTCTGGTAAATAGCAGCTGACAAGTTGAGGTCACTTGGTCTACAGTACTGGCAGGTTTTGAAAAAAGGTGGGGCTTTGGGAGCATGGCGAAATTCGCCATCACGCCATGGAAATACGTTTGTCTCTCATTTCTTCAATCATTGTGACATCGCCACACAATTTCTGATGAGTGATCCTACTCTGACCCCTAATAGAAAAGGACAGCTGAAGTTTGTGGGCGTGGCCTATTTTCTGAAATAGCGCCCCCTATGACCATTAAAACTGTCAGCCCCAAGCCATGCTTTGACTGAGGAACACGAAATTTGGCACACTAATGTGGTGTCTCAGGACCTACAAAAAAGTCTCTTGGAGCTAAGTGCAAAGTCGCACAGGAAGTCGGCCATTTTGGTCCAAGTACTCAATTTATTGGTTTTCGCACACATTGTTTGGAGAGTGTTGCACCATCGCCCTTTTCACCAATCGCCTTCAAACTTCTGCTACATACTCTTAAGACAAAGGGGGAAAAATTCAACCATCGGATTTCAAATAAGTATAAAGGTGTGGGCGTGGCTAAGCCTCAAACTTTGACCTATCGCCATTACATTCCTTGACTTAACAACTCCCATGTGCATGATCAGATCTATATCCAACTGTGTCTGTGTGATCATTGACCACAACTCAAGACAATGACAATGTGGACAGCTGACATCACCTAAGCCCCGCCCCCTGACTACAGGAAGTCGATTTTTTCATGGTGAAATGCCCATATTTGTCCCCTCTAATTTAGTGAACATGACACTAAGGTCATGCACTGTCTTTATGATGTTGTAATGACCATTCAGATCTGCTAGCTTTTCAGAAAGGGAGGGGATTTGATGCCATGGCGAATTCTGGCGTGACGCTGTGACCTTACGTTTGACTGTAACTTCCACAAACAGCCTCCGATTTGCCCGAGACTGAACATCACATCACCAGTGTGGTAAAGATAGAGTATCTCCTAGTGGTGAGACGTGTAATGGTGGGCTCAGAGGGGATGCTGAGTCAGGGTGAGGTGTGGACGAGGAGGCCGTTCACGGTTTCTGGTGTCGGGTTGGTTGACTTTCTGTTCTGCCAGACGTGCCCTGGTGCCCCCGGCTGCCGGACAGGATGGAGAAGCGCGGAGCTGGGTTTGGAGAGGGTCGGGGATGGAGGGTAGGGGGTGCGGAAGGAGGGCGAGCAGCTTCGCTGCGAGGGCCGAACGACGCTGCTTGCAGCTTTAATTATTATTATTTTTTTTCTTCCGCGTCTTTGGGTGGCCTTTAGGGGGTCTTAGCATATCCAAAAAGTCACCAAATTCTGGCCCAATATAGAAAGTGCGTGAAATTTACGTATTTCACTGGCGATGTGAAAGTTCATAAAAAAGTGGCTGAACAGCGCCCTCTAGAAAGTGAAAAATACCCCTCTCCATAAAGCTTAGTTTATCGTACAGTTATGAAATTTGGTTTACTTGTAGTACTCAACAGTCCGCACAGAAAAGTCTCTTGCAACCATGGTCAATATCAAACAGGAAGTCGGCCATTTTGGGTTGAAATGGAGATTTTTAGCCGTTTTGGCCATTTCTAGGGTCTACATTTGGTTGAACAGTTTGGTCATTTTTCGCACGATTGTCTCAAAATTAGTGTACTATCGAACAGAAGCGATGGACGGTTCAAATGAGAAAATAAAATTGACTTTTCGTAAATACTGAAGGGGCGGGACCAGACCTCAAAGTTCGAGCACTCGCCAAAAAAATTCAAATTGCTATAATTTCATAAATGAAAGAATTAGAGTTAAAGTAACTTTCTATGGATAATTGTCATCACCCCCCGAAGACAAATGAATGGTCGATTGATGATGTCACACAAGCCCCGCCCCCTCAGGACTTAAAAGGTCAAGTTTTACTGGGAAATTTTCCAAAATTTGCCCTTTCGAATAATAAGCCCAAATTTGTATCAGTTAACTGAAGAGAAGGTGGCGTTGCTTGGCGTCACTTTATGGGTGTTTTCTGCAGAAGGCGGGGCAGTGGCGGCGCGGCGAAGTCAGGCGTACCACTTAGGCCATACGTTTGCCTCCCATTTCGTCATTTCTAGAGATATCGCCACGACACTTCTTGGGAGTGATCCTAGTCCGGCCCCCAAAAGAATCTGATGTGAACATCTGGTGGGCGTGGCCAATTTTCTGAAATAGCGCCCCCTAGGACCATTAAAACTGTCAGCCCCAAGCCATGCTTTGACTGAGGAGTATGAGATTTGGTACACTAATGTGGTGTCTCAGGACCTACAAAAAAGTCTTTTGGAGCCAAGTGCAAAGTCGCACAGGAAGTCGGCCATTTTGGTCCAAGTACTCGATTTAGTGGTTTTCGCACACGTTGTTTGGAGAGTGATGCTCCATCACCCTTTTCACCAATCACCTTCAAACTCCTGCTATACACTCTTAAGACATAGAAGAAAAAATTCAACCGTCGGATTTTAAATAAGTATAAAGGTGTGGGCGTGGCTAAGCCTCAAACTTTGACTTGTCGCCACGCCACTCTTTTTTTCACAGCTCCCTATTGGACTTCTTTTACTCAATCACCAGCAGTCACTGGCACATAGCAGCAGACATGTTGAGGTCACTTGGTGTATAGTACTGGCAGGTTTCGAATAAAGGCGGGGCTTTGGGAGCATGGCGAAATTCCCCTTCACGCCATGGAAATACGTTTGTCTCTCATTTCTTCAATCATTGTGACATCGCCACACAATTTCTGATGAGTGATCCTACTCTGACCCCTAATAGAAAAGGACAGCTGAAGTTTGTGGGCGTGGCCTATTTTCTGAAATAGCGCCCCCTAGGACCATTAAAACTGTCAGCCCCAAGCCATGCTTTGACTGAGGAACACGAAATTTGGCACACTAATGTGGTGTTTCAGGACCTACAAAAAAGTCTCTTGGAGCTAAGTGCAAAGTCGCACAGGAAGTCGGCCATTTTGGTCCAAGTACTCGATTTAGTGGTTTTCGCACACGTTGTTTGGAGAGTGTTGCACCATCGCCCTTTTCACCAATCGCCTTCAAACTTCTGCTACATACTCTTAAGACAAAGGGGGGAAAATTCAACCATCGGATTTCAAATAAGTATAAAGGTGTGGGCGTGGCTAAGCCTCAAACTTTGACCTTTCGCCATTACATTCCTTGACTTAACAACTCCCATGAGCATGATCAGATCTATATCAAACTGTGTCTGTGTGATCATTGACCACATCTCAAGACAATGACAATGTGGACTGCTGACATCACCTAAGCCCCGCCCCCTGACTACAGGAAGTCGATTTTTTCATGATGAAATGCACATATTTGTCCCCTCTAATTTAGTGAACATGACACTAAGGTCATGCACTGTCTTCATGATGTTTTAATGACCATTCAGATCTGCTAGCTTTTCAGAAAGGGAGGGGATTTGATGCCATGGCGAATTCTGGCGTGACGCTGTGACCTTACGTTTGACTGTAACTTCCACAAACAGCCTCCGATTTGCCCGAGACTGAACATCACATCACCAGTGTGGTAAAGATAGAGTATCTCCTAGTGGTGAGACGTGTAATGGCGGGCTCAGAGGGGATGCTGAGTCAGGGTGAGGTGTGGACGAGGAGGCCGTTCACGGTTTCTGGTGTCGGGGTGGTTGACTTTCTGTTCTGCCAGACGTGCCCTGGTGCCCCCGGCTGCCGGACAGGATGGAGAAGCGCGAAGCTGGGTTTGGAGAGGGTCGGGGATGGAGCGGAGGGGGTGCGGAAGGAGGGTGAGCAGCTTCGCTGCGAGGGCCGAACGACGCTGCTTGCAGCTTTAATTAGGCCCGAGCAGCGAAAGCGCTGCGAAGGCCTCTTGTTTTTGCTCTGATTATTATTATTTTTTGTTATTCCGTGCCCCCTTTGAACAGCTTTTTGGGGACCTTAACATACCCCAAAACTCACAATATTTTGCACACTTGTCAGGCCTGGTGAAAAATTTGATATTTTAAAGGTCCCAAAAAAATCGCAAAGAAAATGGCTGAACAGCGCCCCCTACAAAGTGAAAAAAAACCCTCTCCATAAAGCTTAGTTTATCGTACAGTTATGAAATTTGGTACACTTGTAGTACTCAACAGTCCGCACAGAAAAGTCTCTTGCAACCATGGTCAATATCAAACAGGAAGTCGGCCATTTTGGGTTGAAATGGCAATTTTTTGCCGTTTTTGCCGTTTTTAGGGTCCGTCTCTGATTGGATTGCTCGATCATTTTTCGCACGATCGTCTCAAAAATTGTGTAAAATTGCTCAGAAGGGATGGGCGAACAAAATGAGATAAGGATTCTGAGTTTTCGTATATGTTGAAGGGGCGGAGCCAGGCCTCAAAGTTTGACTACTCGCCAAAAAAATTTAAATTGCTATAACTTCATAATTGAATGGAATAGAGTTACCAAACTTTGTGTGGTCATTTGTCATCGACCCACAAAGTAAATTGAATGGTCGGTTGATGACATCACACAAGCCCCGCCCCCTCAGGACCAAAAAGGTCAAGTTTTACTGTGAAAGGTCCCAAATTGCCCCATTTCACTTAATCACCACAAATTTGGAGCTGGTAACTCAAGGCAAGTGGGGGTTGCTTGGCGTCACTTTATGGGAGTTTTCGGCAGAGGGCGGGGCTGTGGCGGCGCGGCGAAGTAAGGCGTACCGCCGTGGCCTTACGTTTGCCTCCCATTTCTTTATTTCTAAAGATGTCGTCACGAAACTTCTTGTGAGTGATCCTAGTCTGGCCCCCCAAAAAATCTGACGTGAACATCCGGTGGGCGTGGCCAATTTTCTGAAATAGCGCCCCCTAGGACCATTAAAACTGTCAGCCCCAAGCCATGCTTTGACTGAGGATTACGAAATTTGGTACACTAATGTGGTGTCTCAGGACCTACAAAAAAGTCTCTTGGAGCCAAGTGCAAAGTCGCACAGGAAGTCGGCCATTTTGGTCCAAGTGCGCGATTTAGTTGTTTTCGCACACGTTGTTTGGAGAGTGATGCTCCGTCGCCCTTTTCACCAATCTCCTTCAAACTTCTGCTATATACTCTTAAGACATAGGGGAAAAAATTCAACCGTCGGATTTTTCAAAAGTTGAAAGGTGTGGGCGTGGCTAAGCCTCAAACTTTGAACTGTCGCCACGCCACTCTTTTTTTCACAGCTCCCTACTGGACTCCTTTTACCCAAACACCAGGATTCTGTGGCAAACAGCAGTAGACAACTTGAGGTTACTTGGTCTCCAGTACTGGCAGGTTTTGAAAAAAGGCGGGGCTTTGGGAGCATGGCGAAAATCACCATCACGCCATGGAAATACGTTTGCCTCTCATTCCTTAAGTTATCGAGATATCACCTCGAAATTTGTTGTGAGTGATCCTAGTCTGACCCCCAATAGAAATGGACAGCTAAAATTTGTGGGCGTGGCCAATTTTCTGAAATAGCGCCCTCTAGGACCATTAAAACTGCCAGCCCCTAGCCATGCTTTGACTGAGGATTACGAAATTTGGTAAACTAATGTGGAGTCTCAGGACCTACAAAAAAGTCTCTTGGAGCCAAGTCCAAAGTCGCACAGGAAGTCGGCCATTTTGGTCCAAGTACGCGATTTAGTGGTTTTCGCACACGTTGTTTGGAGAGTGATGCTCCGTCGTCCTTTTCACCAATCTCCTTCAAACTTCTGCCATATGCTCTTAAGTCATCGGGGAAAAAATTCAACCGTCGGATTTTTCAAAAGTTGAAAGGTGTGGGCGTGGCTAAGCCTCAAACTTTGACCTTTCGCCACGCCACTCTTTTTTTCACAGCTTCCTATTGGACTCCTTTTACCCAATCACCAATAATCTCTGGCAAATAGCAGTAGACAACTTGAGGTCACTTGGTATCCAGTACTGGCAGGTTTCGAGTAAAGGCGGGGCTTTGGCAGCATGGCGAAAATCACCATCACGCCATGGAAATACGTTTGCCTCTCATTTCTTCATTTATCGTGATATCACCTCGACCATTGTTGTGAGTGATCCTAGTCTGACCCCCAATAGAAAAGGTCAGCTTAAGTTTGTGGGCGTGGCCTTTTTTCTGTATTAGCGCCCCCTAGGACCATTAAAACTGTCAGCCCCAAGCCATGCTTTGACTGAGGATTACGAAATTTGGTACACTAATGTGGTGTCTCAGGACCTACAAAAAAGTCTCTTGGAGCCAAGTGCAAAGTCGCACAGGAAGTCGGCCATTTTGGTCCAAGTGCGCGATTTAGTGGTTTTCACACACGTTGTTTGGAGAGTGATGCTCCGTCGCCCTTTTCACCAATCGCCTTCGAGCTTCTGCTATATACTCTTAAGACATAGAGGAAAAAATTCAACCGTCGGATTTTAAATAAGTATAAAGGTGTGGGCGTGGCTAAGCCTCAAACTTTGACCTTTCGCCACGCCACTCTTTTTTTCACAGCTCCCTATTGGACTCCTTTTACCCAATCACCTGGAATCTCTGGTAAATAGCAGCTGACAAGTTGAGGTCACTTGGTCTACAGTACTGGCAGGTTTTGAAAAAAGGCGAGGCTTTGGGAGCATGGCGAAATTCGCCATCACGTCATGGCAATACGTTTGCCTCTCATTTCTTCAATTATCGTGACATCGCCACAAAATGTCTGGTGAGTGATCCTAGTCTAACCCCCAATAGAAATGGGCATCTGAGATTTGTGGGCGTGGCCTATATTCTGAAATAGCGCCCCCTAGGACAATTAAAACTGTCAGCCCCAAGACAAGGTTTGACTGAGGATTACGAAAATTGGTACACTCATGTAGGGTCTCTGGCCCTACAAAAAAGTCTCTTGGAGCCAAGCGCAATTTCGCACAGGAGGTCGGCCATTTTGGTCCAAGTACTCGATTTAGTGGTTTTCGCACACGTTGTTTGGACATTGATGGCCCGTTGCCCTTTACACCGATCACCTTCAAACTTATGCTATGTACTTTTAAGTCAAAGGGGAAAAAATTCAACCGTCGGATTTTAAATAAGTATAAAGGTGTGGGCGTGGCTAAGCCTCAAACTTTGACCTTTCGCCATGACATTACTTGACTTAATAACTCCCATGTGCATGATCAGATCTAATTCAAACTTTGTCTGTGTGATCACTGACCACATCTCAAGATAACGACAATGTGGACAGCTGACATCACCTAAGCCCCGCCCCCTGACAACAGGAAGTCTATTGTTTTATGGTGAAATGCCTATATTTGTCCCCTCTAATTTAATGAAAATGACACTCAGGTCATACAGTGTCTTCATGATGTTTTAAAGACCATTCAGATCTGATAGCTTTCCAGAAAGGGAGGGGCTTTGATGCCATGGTGAATGCTGGCGTGACGCCATGACCTTACATTTGACTGTAACTTCCACAAACGGCCTCCGATTTGCCCGAAACTGAATATGGCAATGAACAATCATGCCCTTTAGCCAATGAGGCACAAACGGTTGGTGAATGTTATATAATGTCACCAAAGCTGACCTCAATGGGACTTTTCTGTAGTTGGTCACAGCGCCACCTAGATAACGTTATCCTTCGATAACTTTAAAAAACATGGTCAGAATAGCATTAAAGTTGGTCACTGTCATCACACCACCAGTGTGGTAAAGACAGAGGATTCCCTAGTGGTGAGACATAAAATATAATGGTGGGCTCAAAGGGGATGCTGAGTCAGGGTGAGTTGCGGACAAGGTGGCCGTTAGCAGTTTCTGGTGTTGGGGTGGTCGACGTTTGTGTTCTGCGGACGTGCCCTGGTGCCCCGGGCTGCCGGCCAGGCCGGAGCGGCGCGGAGCTGCGAGGGCCGAACGACGCTGCTTGCAGCTTTAATTATTATTATTTTTTGTTATTCCGTGCCCCCTTTGAACAGCTTTTTGGGGACCTTAACATACCCCAAAACTCACAATATTTTGCACACTTGTCAGGCCTGGTGAAAAATTTGATATTTTAAAGGTCCCAAAAAAATCGCAAAGAAAATGGCTGAACAGCGCCCCCTACAAAGTGAAAAAAAACCCTCTCCATAAAGCTTAGTTTATCGTACAGTTATGAAATTTGGTACACTTGTAGTACTCAACAGTCCGCACAGAAAAGTCTCTTGCAACCATGGTCAATATCAAACAGGAAGTCGGCCATTTTGGGTTGAAATGGCGATTTTTTGCCGTTTTTGCCGTTTTTAGGGTCCGTCTCTGATTGGATTGCTCGATCATTTTTCGCACGATCGTCTCAAAAATTGTGTAAAATTGCTCAGAAGGGATGGGCGAACAAAATGAGATAAGGATTCTGAGTTTTCGTATATGTTGAAGGGGCGGAGCCAGGCCTCAAAGTTTGACTACTCGCCAAAAAAATTTAAATTGCTATAACTTCATAATTGAATGGAATAGCGTTACCAAACTTTCTGTGGTCATTTGTCATCGACCCACAAAGTAAATTGAATGGTCGGTTGATGACATCACACAAGCCCCGCCCCCTCAGGACCAAAAAGGTCAAGTTTTACTGTGAAAGGTCCCAAATTGCCCCATTTCACTTAATCACCACAAATTTGGAGCTGGTAACTCAAGGCAAGTGGGGGTTGCTTGGCGTCACTTTATGGGAGTTTTCGGCAGAGGGCGGGGCTGTGGCGGCGCGGCGAAGTAAGGCGTACCGCCGTGGCCTTACGTTTGCCTCCCATTTCTTTATTTCTAAAGATGTCGTCACGAAACTTCTTGTGAGTGATCCTAGTCTGGCCCCCCAAAAAATCTGACGTGAAAATCCGGTGGGCGTGGCCAATTTTCTGAAATAGCGCCCCCTAGGACCATTAAAACTGTCAGCCCCAAGCCATGCTTTGACTGAGGATTACGAAATTTGGTACACTAATGTGGTGTCTCAGGACCTACAAAAAAGTCTCTTGGAGCCAAGTGCAAAGTCGCACAGGAAGTCGGCCATTTTGGTCCAAGTGCGCGATTTAGTTGTTTTCGCACACGTTGTTTGGAGAGTGATGCTCCGTCGCCCTTTTCACCAATCTCCTTCAAACTTCTGCTATATACTCTTAAGACATAGGGGAAAAAATTCAACCGTCGGATTTTTCAAAAGTTGAAAGGTGTGGGCGTGGCTAAGCCTCAAACTTTGAACTGTCGCCACGCCACTCTTTTTTTCACAGCTCCCTACTGGACTCCTTTTACCCAAACACCAGGATTCTGTGGCAAACAGCAGTAGACAACTTGAGGTTACTTGGTCTCCAGTACTGGCAGGTTTTGAAAAAAGGCGGGGCTTTGGGAGCATGGCGAAAATCACCATCACGCCATGGAAATACGTTTGCCTCTCATTCCTTAAGTTATCGAGATATCACCTCGAAATTTGTTGTGAGTGATCCTAGTCTGACCCCCAATAGAAATGGACAGCTAAAATTTGTGGGCGTGGCCAATTTTCTGAAATAGCGCCCTCTAGGACCATTAAAACTGCCAGCCCCTAGCCATGCTTTGACTGAGGATTACGAAATTTGGTAAACTAATGTGGAGTCTCAGGACCTACAAAAAAGTCTCTTGGAGCCAAGTCCAAAGTCGCACAGGAAGTCGGCCATTTTGGTACAAGTACGCGATTTAGTTGTTTTGGTACACGTTGTTTGGAGAGTGATGCTCCGTTGCTTTTTTCACCAATCGCTTTCACACTTCTGCTATATACTCTTAAGACGTAGGGGAAAAAATTCAACCGTCGGATTTTTCAAAAGTTGAAAGGTGTGGGCGTGGCTAAGCCTCAAACTTTGACCTGTCGCCACGCCACTCTTTTTTCACAGCTCCCTACTGGACTCCTTTTACCCAATCAGCAGGAATCTCTGGCAAATAGCAGTAGACAACGTGAGGTCACTTGGTCTCCAGTACTGGCAGGTTTCAAAAAAAGGCGGGGCTTTGGGAGCATGGCGAAAATCGCCATCACGCCATGGAAATACGTTTGCCTCTCATTTCTTCAGTTATCGTGATATCACTACGAAACTTCTGGTGAGTGATCCTAGTCTGACCCCAAGAGAAATAGACAGCTGAAGTTTGTGGGCGTGGCCTATTTCCTTAAATAGCGCCCCCTAGGACCTTTTAAACTAATAGCCCCAAGCCATGCTTTGACTGAGGATTACGAAATTTGGTACACTAATGTGTTGTCTCAGGAAAAAAAGTCTCTTGGAGCCAAGTGCAAAATCGTACAGGAAGTCGGCCATTTTGGTCCAAGTACTCAATTTAGTGGTTTTCGCAGACATTGTTTGGAGTATTATGCCCCATCGTCCTTTTCACCAATTGCCTTCAAACTCCTGCTATATCCTCTTAAGACATAGGGGAAAAAATTCAACCGTCGGATTTTTCAAAAGTTGAAAGGTGTGGGCGTGGCTAACCCTCAAACTTTGACCTTTCGCCATTACATTTCTTGGCTTAATAACTCCCATGTGCATGATCTAATCTATATCAAACTTTGTCTGTGTGATCACTGACCACATCTGAAGACAATGCCAATGTGGACAGCTGACATCCCCTAAGTCCCGCCCTCTACTACAGGAAGTCTATTGTTTTATGGTGAAATGCCCATATTTGTCATGATCTGAAAGCTTTCCAGCGGCCCTAGATAAGTTTAACCTACAATAACTTCAAACAACGTGGTCAGAAAAGCATTACAGTTGGTCTGTGTCATCAGATCCACGAGAGTCGTAAAGGTAGAGTATGCCCTAGTTGTGAGACGTGTAATATAATGGTGTCCTCAGAGGGGATGCTGAGTCAGGGTGAGGTGCGGACGAGGTGATCGTTTGCGGTTTCTGGTGTCGGGGTGGTCGACGTTTCTGTTCCGTGGACGTGCCCTATTGCCCCGGGCTGCCGGCCAGGCCGGAGCGGCGCGGAGCTGCGAGGGCCGAATGACGCTGCTTGCAGCTTTAATTAGGCCCGAGCAGCGAAAGCGCTGCGAAGGCCTCTTGTTTTTGCTCTGATTATTATTAGGCCCGAGCAGCGAAAGCGCTGCGAAGGCCTCTTGTTTTTGCTCTGATTATTATTATTTTTTGTTATTCCGTGCCCCCTTTGAACGGCTTTTTGGGGACCTTAACATACCCCAAAACTCACAATATTTTGCAAACTTCTCAGGCCTGGTGAAAAATTTGATATTTTAAAGGTCCCAAAAAAATCGCAAAGAAAATGGCTGAACAGCGCCCCCTACAAAGTGAAAAAAAACCCTCTCCATAAAGCTTAGTTTATCGTACAGTTATGAAATTTGGTACACTTGTAGAACTCAACAGTCCGCACAGAAAAGTCTCTTGCAAGCATGGTCAATATCAAACAGGAAGTCGGCCATTTTGGGTTGAAATGGCGATTTTTAGCCGTTTTTGCCGTTTTTAGGGTCCGTTTCTGATTGGATTGCTCGATCATTTTTCGCACGATCGTCTCAAAACTTGTGTAAAATTGCTCAGAAGGAATGGGCGAACAAAATGAGACAAGGATTCTGAGTTTTCGTATATGTTGAAGGGGCGGGGCCAGGCCTCGAAGTTTGACTACTCGCCAAAAAATTTAAAATTGCTATAACTTAATAACTGAAAGGAATAGAATTACCAAACTTTCTGTGGTCATTCGTCATCCAGCCACAAAGTAAATTGAATGGTCGGATGATGACATCACACAAGCCCCGCCCCCTCAGGACCAAAAAGGTCAAGTTTTACTGTGAAAGGTCCCAAATTGCCCCATTTCACTTAATCACCACAAACTTGTAGCTGGTAACTCAAGACAAGTGGAGGTTGCTTGGCGTCACTTTATGGGAGTTTTCGGCAGAAGGCGGGGCTGTGGCGGCGCGGCGAAGTCAGGCGTACCGCCATGGCCTTACGTTTGCCTTCCATTTCGTCATTTCTAAAGATATCGTCACGAAACTTGTTGTGAGTGATCCTAGTCCGGCCCCTCAAAAGATCTGATGTGAACATCCGGTGGGCGTGGCCTATTTTCTGAAATAGGGCCCCCTAGGACCATTAAAACTGTCAGCCCCAAGCCATGCTTTGACTGAGGAGTACGAAATTTGGTACACTAATGTGGTGTCTCAGGACCTACAAAAAAGTCTCTTGGAGCCAAGTGCAAAGTTGCACAGGAAGTCGGCCATTTTGGTCCAAGTACGCAATTTAGTGGTTTTCGCACACGTTGTTTGGAGAGTGATGCTCCGTCGCCATTTTCACCAATCTGCTTCAAATTTCTGCCATCTGCTCTTAAGACATAGATTAAAAAATTCAACCGTCGGATTTTTCAAAAGTTGAAAGGTGTGGGCGTGGCTAAGCCTCAAACTTTGACCTGTCGCCGCACCACTCTTTTTTTCACAGCTCCCTACTGGACTCCTTTTACCCAATCAGCAGGAGTCTCTGGCAAATAGCAGTAGACAACTTGAGGTCACTTGGTATCCAGTACTGGAAGGTTTCAAAAAAAGGCAGGGCTTTGGGAGCATGGCGAAAATCGCCATCACGCCATGGAAATACGTTTGCCTCTCATTTCTTCATTTATCGTGATATCGTTACGAAACTTCTGGTGAGTGATCCTAGTCTGACCACAAAGAGACATAGACAGCTGAAATATGTGGGCGTGGCCTAATTTCTGAAATAGCGCCCCCTAGGACCATTTAAACTAATAGCCCCAAGCCATGCTTTGACTGAGGATTACGAAATTTGGTACACTAATGTGGTGTCCCTGGACCTACAAAAAAGTCTCTTGGAGCCAATCACAAAATTGCACAGGAAGTCGGCCATTTTGGTCCAAGTACGCGATTTAGTGGTTTTCGCACACGTTGTTTGGAGAGTGATGCTCCGTCGCCCTTTTCACCAATCGCCTTCAAACTTCTGCTGTATACTCTTAAGGCATAGGGGAAAAAATTCAACCGTCGGATTTTTCAAAAGTTGAAAGGTGTGGGCGTGGCTAAGCCTCAAACTTTGACCTGTCGCCGCGCCACTCTTTTTTTCACAGCTCCCTACTGGACTCCTTTTACCCAATCGGCAGGAGTCTCTGGCAAATAGCAGTAGACAACTTGAGGTCACTTGGTATCCAGTACTGGAAGGTTTCAAAAAAAGGCGGGGCTTTGGGAGCATGTCGAAAATCGCCATCACGCCATGGAAATACGTTTGCCTCTCATTTCTTCATTTATCGTGATATTGTTACGAAACTTCTGGTGAGTGATCCTAGTCTGACCCCAAAGAGACATAGACACCTGAAATATGTGGGCGTGGCCTAATTTCTGAAATAGCGCCCCCTAGGACCATTTAATTTATTAGCCCCAAGCCATGCTTTCACTGAGGATTACGAAATTTGGTACACTAATGTGGTGTCCCAGGACCTACAAAAAAGTCTCTTGGAGCCAAGCACAAAATTGCACAGGAAGTCGGCCATTTTGGTCCAAGTACGCGATTTAGTGGTTTTCGCACACGTTGTTTGGAGAGTGATGCTCCTTCGCCCTTTTTACCAATCGCCTTCAAACTTCTGCTATATACTCTTAAGGCATAGGGGAAAAAAGTCAACCGTCGGATTTTTCAAAAGTTGAAAGGTGTAGGCGTGGCTAAGCCTCAAACTTTGACCTTTCGCCATTACTTGACTTAATAACTCCCATGTGCATGATCAGATCTTTTTCGAACTTTGTCTGTGTGATCATTGACCATATCTGTAAACAATGACAATGTGGACAGCTGACATCATCTAAGCCCCGCCCCCTGACTAAAGGAAGTTATTATTTTATGCTGAAATGCCCATATTTGTCCCCTCTAATTTAGTCAACATGACACCTAGGTCATGCACTGTCTTCATGATGCTGTAATGGCCATTCAAATCTGATAGCTTTCCAGAAAGGGAGGGGCTTTAATGCCATGGCGAATTCTGGCGTAACGCCGTAACCTTACAATTCAATTTAATGGTGAGCTCAGAGGGGATGCTTAGTCAGGGTGAGGTGCGGACTAGGAGGCCATTTGCTGTTTCCGGTGACGGGATGATTGACGTTTCTGTTCTGCCAGACATGCCCTGGTGCCCCGGGCTGCCGGCCAGGCCGGAGCGGCGCGGAGCTGCGAGGGCCGAACGACGCTGCTTGCAGCTTTAATTATTTTTTATTATTCTTAGCCCGCTTTGAACGGCTTTTTGGGGACCTTAACATACCCCAAAACTCACAATATTTTGCAAACTTGTCAGGCCTGGTGAAAAATTTGATATTTTAAAGGTCCCAAAAAAATCACAAAGAAAATGGCTGAACAGCGCCCCCTAGAAAGTGAAAAAAACCCCTCTCTATAAAGCTTAGTTTATCGTACAGTTATGAAATTTGGTACACTTGTAGTACTCAACAGTCCGCACAGAAAAGTCTCTTGCAACCATGGTCAATATCAAACAGGAAGTCGGCCATTTTGGGTTGAAATGGCGATTTTTTGCAGTTTTTGCCGTATTTAGGGTCCGTTCCTGATTGGATTGCTCGATCATTTTTCGCACGATCGTCTCAAAAATTGTGTAAAATTGCTAAGAAGGGATGGGCGAACAAAATGAGATGAGAATTCTGAGTTTTCGTATATGTTGAAGGGGCGGGGCCAGGCCTCGAAGTTTGACTACTCGCCAAAAATATTTAAATTGCTATAACTTCATAACTGAATGGAATAGAGTTACCAAACTTTCTGTGGTCATTCATCATCCACCCACAAAGTAAATTGAATGGTCGGATGATGACATCACACAAGCCCCGCCCCCTCAGGACCAAAAAGATCAAGTTTTACTGTGAAAGGTCCCAAATTGCCCCATTTCACTTAATCACCACAAATTTGTAGCTGGTAACTCAAGACAAGTGGGGGTTGCTTGGCGTCACTTTATGGGAGTTTTCGGCAGAGGGCGGGGCTGTGGCGGCGCGGCGAATTCAGGCGTACCGCCGTGGCCTTACGTTTGCCTCCCATTTCGTCATTTCCAAAGATATCGTCACGAAACTTCTTGTGAGTGATCCTAGTCCGGCCCCCCAAAAGATCTGATGTGAACATCTGGTGGGCGTGGCCTATTTTCTGAAATAGCGCCCCCTAGGACCATTAAAACTGTCAGCCCCAAGCCATGCTTTGACTGAGGATTACGAAATTTGGTACACTAATGTGGTGTCTCAGGACCTACAAAAAAGTCTCTTGGAGCCAAGTGCAAAGTCGCACAGGAAGTTGGCCATTTTGGTCCAAGTGCGCGATTTAGTGGTTTTCACACACGTTGTTTGGAGAGTGATACTCCGTCGCCCTTTTCACCAATCACTTTCAAACTTCTGCTATATAGTCTTAAGACATAGAGGAAAAAATTCAACCGTCGGATTTTAAATAAGTATAAAGGTGTGGGCGTGGCTAAGCCTCAAACTTTGACCTTTCGCCACGCCACTCTTTTTTTCACAGCTCCTTATTGGACTCCTTTTACCCAATCACCAGGAATCTCTGGTAAATAGCAGCAGGCAAGTTGAGGTCACTTGGTCTCCAGTACTGGAAGGTTTTGAAAAAAGGCGGGGCTTTGGGAGCATGGCGAAATTCGCCATCACGCCATGGAAATACGTTTGCCTCTCATTTCTTCATTTATCGTGATATCACCTCGACCATTGTTGTGAGTGATCCTAGTCTGACCCCCAATAGAAAAGGTCAGCTTAAGTTTGTGGGCGTGGCCTATTTTCTGTATTAGCGCCCCCTAGGACCATTAAAACTGTCAGCCCCAAGCCATGCTTTGACTGAGGATTACGAAATTTGGTACACTAATGTGGTGTCTCAGGACGTACAAAAAAGTCTCTTGGAGCCAAGTGCAAAGTCGCACAGGAAGTCGGCCATTTTGGTCCAAGTACTCGATTTAGTGGTTTTCACACACGTTGTTTGGAGAGTGATACTCCGTCGCCCTTTTCACCAATCGCCTTCGAGCTTCTGCTATATACTCTTAAGACATAGAGGAAAAAATTCAACCGTCGGATTTTAAATAAGTATAAAGGTGTGGGCGTGGCTAAGCCTCAAACTTTGACCTTTCGCCACGCCACTCTTTTTTTCACAGCTCCCTATTGGACTCCTTTTACCCAATCACCTGGAATCTCTGGTAAATAGCAGCTGACAAGTTGAGGTCACTTGGTCTACAGTACTGGCAGGTTTTGAAAAAAGGCGGGGCTTTGGGAGCATGGCGAAATTCGCCATCACGCCATGGCAATACGTTTGCCTCTCATTTCTTCAATTATCGTGACATCGCCACAAAATGTCTGGTGAGTGATCCTAGTCTGACCCCCAATAGAAATGGGCATCTGAGATTTGTGGGCGTGGCCTATATTCTGAAATAGCGCCCCCTAGGACCATTAAAACTGTCAGCCCCAAGACAAGGTTTGACTGAGGATTACGAAAATTGGTACACTCATGTAGGGTCTCTGGCCCTACAAAAAAGTCTCTTGGAGCCAAGCGCAATTTCGCACAGGAGGTCGGCCATTTTGGTCCAAGTACTCGATTTAGTGGTTTTCGCATACGTTGTTTGGACATTGATGGCCCGTTGCCCTTTACACCGATCACCTTCAAACTTATGCTATGTACTTTTAAGTCAAAGGGGAAAAAATTCAACCGTCGGATTTTAAATAAGTATAAAGGTGTGGGCGTGGCTAAGCCTCAAACTTTGACCTTTCGCCATGACATTACTTGACTTAATAACTCCCATGTGCATGATCAGATCTAATTCAAACTTTGTCTGTGTGATCACTGACCACATCTCAAGACAAAGACAATGTGGACAGCTGACATCACCTAAGCCCCGCCCCCTGACAACAGGAAGTCTATTGTTTTATGGTGAAATGCCCATATTTGTCCCCTCTAATTTAATGAAAATGACACTCAGGTCATACAGTGTCTTCATGATGTTTTAAAGACCATTCAGATCTGATAGCTTTCCAGAAAGGGAGGGGCTTTGATGTCATGGTGAATGCTGGCGTGACGCCATGACCTTACATTTGACTGTAACTTCCACAAACGGCCTCCGATTTGCCCGAAACTGAATATGGCAATGAACAATCATGCCCTTTAGCCAATGAGGCACAAACGGTTGGTGAATGTTATATAATGTCACCAAAGCTGACCTCAATGGGACTTTTCTGTAGTTGGTCACAGCGCCACCTAGATAACGTTATCCTTCGATAACTTTAAAAAACATGGTCAGAATAGCATTAAAGTTGGTCACTGTCATCACACCACCAGTGTGGTAAAGATAGAGGATTCCCTAGTGGTGAGACATAAAATATAATGGTGGGCTCAAAGGGGATGCTGAGTCAGGGTGAGTTGCGGACAAGGTGGCCGTTAGCAGTTTCTGGTGTTGGGGTGGTCGACGTTTGTGTTCTGCGGACGTGCCCTGGTGCCCCGGGCTGCCGGCCAGGCCGGAGCGGCGCGGAGCTGCGAGGGCCGAACGACGCTGCTTGCAGCTTTAATTATTTTTTGTTATTCCGTGCCCCCTTTGAACAGCTTTTTGGGGACCTTAACATACCCCAAAACTCACAATATTTTGCACACTTGTCAGGCCTGGTGAAAAATTTGATATTTTAAAGGTCCCAAAAAAATCGCAAAGAAAATGGCTGAACAGCGCCCCCTACAAAGTGAAAAAAACCCCTCTCCATAAAGCTTAGTTTATCGTACAGTTATGAAATTTGGTACACTTGTAGTACTCAACAGTCCGCACAGAAAAGTCTCTTGCAACCATGGTCAATATCAAACAGGAAGTCGGCCATTTTGGGTTGAAATGGCGATTTTTTGCCGTTTTTGCCGTTTTTAGGGTCCGTTTCTGATTGGATTGCTCGATCATTTTTCGCACGATCGTCTCAAAAATTGTGTAAAATTGCTCAGAAGGGATGGGCGAACAAAATGAGATAAGGATTCTGAGTTTTCGTATATGTTGAAGGGGCGGAGCCAGGCCTCGAAGTTTGACTACTCGCCAAAAATATTTAAATTGCTATAACTTCATAACTGAATGGAATAGAGTTACCAAACTTTCTGTGGTCATTCGTCATCCACCCACAAAGTAAATTGAAAGGTCGGATGATGACATCACACAAGCCCCGCCCCCTCAGGACCAAAAAGATCAAGTTTTACTGTGAAAGGTCCCAAATTGCCCCATTTCACTTAATCACCACAAATTTGTAGCTGGTAACTCAAGACAAGTGGGGGTTGCTTGGCGTCACTTTATGGGAGTTTTCGGCAGAGGGCGGGGCTGTGGTGGCGCGGCGAATTCAGGCGTACCGCCTTGGCCTTACGTTTGCCTCCCATTTCGTCATTTCCAAAGATATCGTCACGAAACTTCTTGTGAGTGATCCTAGTCCGGCCCCCCAAAAGATCTGATGTGAACATCTGGTGGGCGTGGCCTATTTTCTGAAATAGCGCCCCCTAGGACCATTAAAACTATTAGCCCCAAGCCATGCTTTGACTGAGGATTACGAAATTTGGTACACTAATGTGGTGTCTCAGGACCTACAAAAAAGTCTCTTGGAGTCAAGTTCAAAGTCGCACAGGAAGTCGGCCATTTTGGATCAAGTACGCGATTTAGTGGTTTTCGCACACGTTGTTTGGAGAGTGATGCTCCGTCGCCCTTTTCACCAATCTCCTTCAAACTTCTGCTATATACCCTTAAGACATAGGGGAAAAAATTCAACCGTCGGATTTTTCAAAAGTTGAAAGGTGTGGGCGTGGCTAAGCCTCAAACTTTGACCTGTCGCCACGCTACTCTTTTTTTCACAGCTCCCTACTGGACTCCTTTTACCCAATCACCAGGATTCTGTGGCAAACAGCAGTAGACAAGTTGAGGTTACTTGGTCTCCAGTACTGGCAGGTTTTGAAAAAAGGCGGGGCTTTGGGACCATGGCGAAAATCGCCATCACGCCATGGAAATACGTTTGTCTCTCATTTCTTCAGTTATCGTGATATTGCTACGAAACTTCTGGTGAGTGATCCTAGTCTGAGCTCCAAGAGAAATAGACAGCTGAATTTTGTGGGCGTGGCCTATGTTTTGAAATAGCGCCCCCTAGGACCATTTAAACTATTAGCCCCAAGCCATGCTTTGACTGAGGATTACGAAATTTGGTACACTAATGTGGTGTCTCAGGACCTACAAAAAAGTCTCTTGGAGTCAAGTTCAAAGTCGCACAGGAAGTCGGCCATTTTGGATCAAGTACGCGATTTAGTGGTTTTCGCACACGTTGTTTGGAGAGTGATGCTCCGTCGCCCTTTTCACCAATCTCCTTCAAACTTCTGCTATATACCCTTAAGACATAGGGGAAAAAATTTAACCGTCGGATTTTTCAAAAGTTGAAAGGTGTGGGCGTGGCTAAGCCTCAAACTTTGACCTGTCGCCACGCTACTCTTTTTTTCACAGCTCCCTACTGGACTCCTTTTACCCAATCACCAGGATTCTGTGGCAAACAGCAGTAGACAAGTTGAGGTTACTTGGTCTCCAGTACTGGCAGGTTTT
The DNA here is from genome assembly GCF_043380555.1 of Nothobranchius furzeri. Taxonomy (NCBI): domain Eukaryota; kingdom Metazoa; phylum Chordata; class Actinopteri; order Cyprinodontiformes; family Nothobranchiidae; genus Nothobranchius; species Nothobranchius furzeri. The sequence goes on along the minus strand of NC_091758.1, from coordinate 43,919,234 downwards.
GAAAAAAGGCGGGGCTTTGGGACCATGGCGAAAATCGCCATCACGCCAAGGAAATACGTTTGTCTCATTTCTTCAGTTATCGTGATATTGCTACGAAACTTCTGGTGAGTGATCCTAGTCTGAGCTCCAAGAGAAATAGACAGCTGAAGTTTGTGGGCGTGGCCTATATTCTTAAATAGCGCCCCCTAGAGCCATTAAAACTTTCAGCCCCAAGCCATGCTTTGACTGAGGATTACGAAATTTGGTACACTAATGTGGGGTCTCAGGACCTACAAAAAAGTCTCTTGGAGCCAAGCGTAAAGTCGCACAGGAAGTCGGCCATTTTGGTGCAAGTACGTGATTTAGTGGTTTTCGCACACATTGTTTGGAGAGTGATGCTCCGTCGCCCTTTTCACCAATCACCTTCAAACTTCTGCAATACACTCTTAAGACATAGGGGAAAAAATTCAACCGTCGGATTTTTCAAAAGTTGAAAGGTGTGGGCGTGGCTAAGCCTCAAACGTTGACCTTTCGCCATTACTTTACTTGACTTAATAACTCCCATGTGCATGATCAGATCTTTTTCGAACTTTGTCTGTGTGATCATTGACCATATCTGTAAACAATGACAATGTGGACAGCTGACATCACCTAAGCCCCGCCCCCTGACTACAGGAATTTATTTTTTATGCTGAAATGCCCATATTTGTCCCCTCTAATTTAGTCAACATGACCCTAAGGTCATGCACTGTCTTCATGATGCTGTAATGACCATTCAGATCTGATAGCTTTCCAGAAAGGGAGGGGCTTTGATGCCATGGCGAATTCTGGCGTAACGCCGTAATCTTAATATTCAATTTAATGGTGAGCTCAGAGGGGATGCTGAGTCAGGGTGAGGTGCAGACTAGGAGGCCATTCGCGGTTTCTGGTGTCGGGGTGGTTGACGTTTCTGTTCTGTCAGACGTGCACTGGTGCGACGGCAGACCGGAGCGGCGCGGAGCTGCGAGGGCCGAACGACGCTGCTTGCAGCTTTAATTATTATTATTTTTTGTTATTCCGTGCCCCCTTTGAACAGCTTTTTGGGGACCTTAACATACCCCAAAACTCACAATATTTTGCACACTTGTCAGGCCTGGTGAAAAATTTGATATTTTAAAGGTCCCAAAAAAATCGCAAAGAAAATGGCTGAACAGCGCCCCCTACAAAGTGAAAAAAAACCCTCTCCATAAAGCTTAGTTTATCGTACAGTTATGAAATTTGGTACACTTGTAGTACTCAACAGTCCGCACAGAAAAGTCTCTTGCAACCATGGTCAATATCAAACAGGAAGTCGGCCATTTTGGGTTGAAATGGCGATTTTTTGCCGTTTTTGCCGTTTTTAGGGTCCGTCTCTGATTGGATTGCTCGATCATTTTTCGCACGATCGTCTCAAAAATTGTGTAAAATTGCTCAGAAGGGATGGGCGAACAAAATGAGATAAGGATTCTGAGTTTTCGTATATGTTGAAGGGGCGGAGCCAGGCCTCAAAGTTTGACTACTCGCCAAAAAAATTTAAATTGCTATAACTTCATAATTGAATGGAATAGCGTTACCAAACTTTCTGTGGTCATTTGTCATCGACCCACAAAGTAAATTGAATGGTCGGTTGATGACATCACACAAGCCCCGCCCCCTCAGGACCAAAAAGGTCAAGTTTTACTGTGAAAGGTCCCAAATTGCCCCATTTCACTTAATCACCACAAATTTGGAGCTGGTAACTCAAGGCAAGTGGGGGTTGCTTGGCGTCACTTTATGGGAGTTTTCGGCAGAGGGCGGGGCTGTGGCGGCGCGGCGAAGTAAGGCGTACCGCCGTGGCCTTACGTTTGCCTCCCATTTCTTTATTTCTAAAGATGTCGTCACGAAACTTCTTGTGAGTGATCCTAGTCTGGCCCCCCAAAAAATCTGACGTGAAAATCCGGTGGGCGTGGCCAATTTTCTGAAATAGCGCCCCCTAGGACCATTAAAACTGTCAGCCCCAAGCCATGCTTTGACTGAGGATTACGAAATTTGGTACACTAATGTGGTGTCTCAGGACCTACAAAAAAGTCTCTTGGAGCCAAGTGCAAAGTCGCACAGGAAGTCGGCCATTTTGGTCCAAGTGCGCGATTTAGTTGTTTTCGCACACGTTGTTTGGAGAGTGATGCTCCGTCGCCCTTTTCACCAATCTCCTTCAAACTTCTGCTATATACTCTTAAGACATAGGGGAAAAAATTCAACCGTCGGATTTTTCAAAAGTTGAAAGGTGTGGGCGTGGCTAAGCCTCAAACTTTGAACTGTCGCCACGCCACTCTTTTTTTCACAGCTCCCTACTGGACTCCTTTTACCCAAACACCAGGATTCTGTGGCAAACAGCAGTAGACAACTTGAGGTTACTTGGTCTCCAGTACTGGCAGGTTTTGAAAAAAGGCGGGGCTTTGGGAGCATGGCGAAAATCACCATCACGCCATGGAAATACGTTTGCCTCTCATTCCTTAAGTTATCGAGATATCACCTCGAAATTTGTTGTGAGTGATCCTAGTCTGACCCCCAATAGAAATGGACAGCTAAAATTTGTGGGCGTGGCCAATTTTCTGAAATAGCGCCCTCTAGGACCATTAAAACTGCCAGCCCCTAGCCATGCTTTGACTGAGGATTACGAAATTTGGTAAACTAATGTGGAGTCTCAGGACCTACAAAAAAGTCTCTTGGAGCCAAGTCCAAAGTCGCACAGGAAGTCGGCCATTTTGGTACAAGTACGCGATTTAGTTGTTTTGGTACACGTTGTTTGGAGAGTGATGCTCCGTTGCTTTTTTCACCAATCGCTTTCACACTTCTGCTATATACTCTTAAGACGTAGGGGAAAAAATTCAACCGTCGGATTTTTCAAAAGTTGAAAGGTGTGGGCGTGGCTAAGCCTCAAACTTTGACCTGTCGCCACGCCACTCTTTTTTCACAGCTCCCTACTGGACTCCTTTTACCCAATCAGCAGGAATCTCTGGCAAATAGCAGTAGACAACGTGAGGTCACTTGGTCTCCAGTACTGGCAGGTTTCAAAAAAAGGCGGGGCTTTGGGAGCATGGCGAAAATCGCCATCACGCCATGGAAATACGTTTGCCTCTCATTTCTTCAGTTATCGTGATATCACTACGAAACTTCTGGTGAGTGATCCTAGTCTGACCCCAAGAGAAATAGACAGCTGAAGTTTGTGGGCGTGGCCTATTTCCTTAAATAGCGCCCCCTAGGACCTTTTAAACTAATAGCCCCAAGCCATGCTTTGACTGAGGATTACGAAATTTGGTACACTAATGTGTTGTCTCAGGAAAAAAAGTCTCTTGGAGCCAAGTGCAAAATCGTACAGGAAGTCGGCCATTTTGGTCCAAGTACTCAATTTAGTGGTTTTCGCAGACATTGTTTGGAGTATTATGCCCCATCGTCCTTTTCACCAATTGCCTTCAAACTCCTGCTATATCCTCTTAAGACATAGGGGAAAAAATTCAACCGTCGGATTTTTCAAAAGTTGAAAGGTGTGGGCGTGGCTAACCCTCAAACTTTGACCTTTCGCCATTACATTTCTTGGCTTAATAACTCCCATGTGCATGATCTAATCTATATCAAACTTTGTCTGTGTGATCACTGACCACATCTGAAGACAATGCCAATGTGGACAGCTGACATCCCCTAAGTCCCGCCCTCTACTACAGGAAGTCTATTGTTTTATGGTGAAATGCCCATATTTGTCATGATCTGAAAGCTTTCCAGCGGCCCTAGATAAGTTTAACCTACAATAACTTCAAACAACGTGGTCAGAAAAGCATTACAGTTGGTCTGTGTCATCAGATCCACGAGAGTCGTAAAGGTAGAGTATGCCCTAGTTGTGAGACGTGTAATATAATGGTGTCCTCAGAGGGGATGCTGAGTCAGGGTGAGGTGCGGACGAGGTGATCGTTTGCGGTTTCTGGTGTCGGGGTGGTCGACGTTTCTGTTCCGTGGACGTGCCCTATTGCCCCGGGCTGCCGGCCAGGCCGGAGCGGCGCGGAGCTGCGAGGGCCGAACGACGCTGCTTGCAGCTTTAATTTCTTCTTCTTCTCCTTCTTTTTTTCTTCTTCTATTTCTTCTTCTTTTCTTCTTTTTCTTTCTTCTTTTTCTTCTTTTCTTCTATTTCTTCTTTCTTCTTCTTTCTTCTTCTTTTTCTTCTTCTTTTTCTTCTTTTTCTTTTTTCTTCTTTTCTTCTTTTTCTTTTTTTCTTCTTCTTTTTTCTTCTTTTTCTTTTTTCCACTTCTTCTTTTCTTCTTCTTCTTCTCCTTCTTCTTTTCTTCTTCTATTTCTTCTTCTTTTTCTTCTTTTCTTCTTCTTGTTCTTTTTCTTCTTTTTCTTTCTTCTTTTTCTTCTTTTTCTTCTTTTTCTTCTTTCTTCTTCTTTTTCTTCTTTTCTTCTTTTTCTTCTTCTTTTTCTTCTTTTTCTTTTTCTTCTTTTTTCTTCTTTGCTTCTTTTTCTTTTTTCTTCTTTTTTCTTCTTTTTTTCTTTTTCTTTTTTCTTCTTCTTTTTCTTTCTTCTTCTTCTTTTCTACTTCTTCTTTTTCTTCTTCTTTTTCTTCTTCTTCTCCTTCTTCTTTTCTTCTTCTATTTCTTCTTCTTTTTCTTCTTTTCTTCTTCTTCTTTTCTTCTTCTTTTTCTTTTTCTTCTTTTTCTTCTTTTCTTCTTTTTCTTCTCCTTTTTCTTCTTCTTCTCCTTCTTCTTTTCTTCTTCTTTTTCTTCTTTTCTTCTTCTTTTTCTTTTTCTTCTATTTCTTCTTCTTTTCTTCTTCTTTTTCTTCTTCTTTTTCTTTTTCTTCTTTTTCTTTCTTCTTCTTTTTCTTCTTTTCTTCTTTTTTATCTTCTTCTTTTCTCCTCCTCCTCCTCCTGCTCCTCCTCCTCCTCCTCCTCCTGCTCCTCCTCCTCCATGCGTGCTACCAACACATTTAAAAGTGACGCTTTGAGAGCAGCATCAGTTCGTCTGATTCTCAGCGACGGAAATGAGTGTCGACCTCTAACCAGCATTCTCTTTACCCCAGGTCTGCCGGCCGTCTCTGTGCCAGTCTCGTTATCAACACGAGGCCTTCCTATTGGCTTACAGCTAATAGGCCCCGCCCTGGAGGACAGGAAGTTGCTGTCAATCGCTCAGTGGCTCGAGGAGAGGGTTGGCTTTCAGTCTATCAGTGACTCTGACGACTCACAGCAGAGCAGAAATGTCACGGGAAGGACTCAAAGGGAGCAGACGTCAGCTGTTTAAAGACTCAGATCAACAGGACAGACCAAGAAGACGTCCTCCTTTCTTCATCAGTCACGCTGTATGGTCGATCCAAGTCTCCTTGGAGATTTACATGAATAAAACATGCAAAAATGGCACTACTGTATAAAAAATAGCATTTTCCCTTTTTTCCTGGTGCAATTTCATCATTTCATAAGTGCTGTTTTAGGCCATCTAATAACAGAATTACAGTCCCAGCGAGACCAAAGCTAATGGCAGAGGGACGTGATGAAAACACCATCATGAATTTTAATTCAAGTCGTAAAATCTCACCCTGGCTTTTTCTGCATTTCTCTGTCGGAGAACCGGCACGTCAGAGTTTAGAGTAAAAGCGGCTTCGGTAGTTTCCTTGTCTTTAAAGAGTTGTTTACGCTGCTTTTACTGTAATCCTGCTGCACTTTGTTGTTCTGGTGGGATTTTCAGCAGAAACACCAAACTGCTCTCAGCTACACCGGTCCAGCTCCTCTCAGCTGTTAGACTCTTCTGTAACGTCAGAGTCCGTCATATCAGACAGATTCATGCTAATGAAAAGCTGCACACAAACGCACCACTGCCGCCTTACTGGAGCACAACAAACTACAAGAGAATCGCAGACTAACAACTCGATTTTTAAACTTTTTATCCGCAATTCCTAAATATTTTAGCACCTATCGCCTCTGAGAATATAGATATATGAGATATAGACACGTGAGGGGCAGAGGTGATGCAGAAACGGTGGGACTCGTTTGATTTAGGACGATTCTGATTCCAATTCCTTGTTTCGATTGTGTGTGTGTGTGTGTGTGTGTGTGTGTGTGTGTGTGTGTGTGTGTGTGTGTGTGTGTGTGTGTGTGTGTGTGTGTGTGTGTTCTGTCTTCTCCATCCCCAGTGAGTCGTGGAGGATGGCTGCTTATACTGAGCCAGGATTCTCTGGAGGTTTCTTCCTGTTAAAAGGGAGTTTTCCTCTCCACTGTCGCTGCATGCTTGCTTAGTATGAGGATTGCTGTAAAGACTCTGACACTAGTCAGTGACTTGATGCGACCTGCTGGGTTCCTTATATAGGAAACTTGTTACTGATTGGCTTAATGACCTGACCTGTGTTGGGATGTTTACTGTGTGAAGGTCCTTGAGACGAGTCTTGTCGTGGTTTGGCGCTTTATAAATAAACTTGAACTGAAATATAACCATGCACACACACACACACACACACACACACACACACACAGAACTTGTGTAACTCGAAACAGAGAACTGTGGGACAGAAGAATCCAAAACAAATAAAGCACCCGCCTTCGGAAGGTGAAGATTTAAGCGGAGGAACCGGACCGACCGGCGCAGGCGGAGGTACCTGGTCAGGACCGTTACGGACAGCTGGTACGAGAGCTCGAGATACGAAGTCCCCCACATTGTGGGCCGAGTCCCTTCATGAGGTCAACCGTGCGGAGAAGTGACGGCGCAGGGAAAAACCCCAACCCAAGAGAAAAACAGCAGTTGAAGCATGCAGTGAAGAATCTTCTGAGTGTTAGAAGATAGAAGAGAAAATCCACCTAGATGGTGGAATTAGCTCTAGACGGCCGGTCACTATAAAGGTCAAAGCCGACCCTTTCTGGACGTTACAACAGCAACAAGTATCTCATTTAAAGAGCAAGTCACTCCAAATCAACATTTTTTTTGCTGATAAACTATATAAATAAACTAAATAAATGTAGACAACTGTATTCAATAATTCGGCATTTTAGTTCATTTTAGTTAAAATTTAAATATTCTGCCTAAAACTCAGCGATGCACCGTCGTCAGGTAAAAACTCAGCACTGCGTTTGAATTTAAATCTGCCATCGCTATTGGCTAAGAGGTATACTATGATGTTAGATGGTACATTATGATGTCACAATGTCGTGAGTGTGTGTATTTGTTACTGACTCCACCCTCTCGGTCTGCTAGGCAACAGCATTTGTTGCATTTTTCAAACAGGAAGTGGGAGTTGAGTAAGAATCTGTAGGGGGTGACTTGCTCTTTAAGGGTTTTTTCCTTCCAAAGCAAGGTGTAAGCCTGTGAGTAAAGAAAACATTGGTTGTGGTTTTGTGAGTAGAGTTTTTTGTCTTGAACAGGATGTGGTGATTGAACTTCCTCAGTGGAAGAGCCCGCAGCTGCAGCAGGGCCTGAAACTGATAAGAGAGTGGTAGAACGTCTGTTGTGGCGCCGCCGTGGCAATCGTGCATCATGTTTCTGGTTATGTGATGAACAAAGCAGCATCCTGAAGTCTTTACGCTCTAACCAAACGCTCGGCCTGCAATACGAAGTAAAAGGGCTTTCTCAAGTCAATCGAAAGCTTTCATCACCATTTTTGCACATTTTCAACACAGAAAGTGTTTGTTTTGTCCTGAAACTGGAAGTGTACTCTGATTACTCAGACAAAAGCTGCAGCTGATTATTCCAGTTTTCATTCCCATTCAGGTGACAGATTCTGCCTGACAGCACGAGAAGCAACAAGCATTTTTTAGCCGAGAGTCTGAAGTGTTCTCTGAAAATTCCCCCAACGTTTTAAACGTCCACAGAGACGCTCTCGTTTTCATGAAGGAGGTGGAGAATGCCGACCTTTTTACATTTCACTTCCTTGAAATCTTTGTCTCAGAAGTTGACGGGCTACTGGTTGAACTGGGCAAAAGGGTTTGTTCTCCAGTTGGAGCTTCCTGTGGATTACCCACGCATTCATCTCAGTTAATTTCCTGCTTCATTTCCCTCTAACAGGAAATCCTCCCATGCGTCGCTCTTATACTTCCACTTTAGTCTGAATGTTGTGAACAAATGAAGAGCTGATCTGTGGATCGAACATCAGCGTGTGCCTGGAATCAAATCCAAACTCCTGTTGGAAAAGAGCTCGGCCTCCGGCTCTTCCTCCCTGCACCCACCCCTGATCTTTGTGGGAATCGAATTCCATCCGATATCCTGACAAAAGCTGTGTTGTCCAGCTTGTCTTATCAGAACCTGCACTCATCAGTCCTCACCTTCAACTACCCATCCTCTCTATCGGGAGACGCTCCATCATAAACGTCTAACAGATGTTTGTTTAGTAAACCTGGAAAGGTTTTCCTTAAACCCTGATGGAGCCACATTCCTGCCGATCAGCCCTGAAACGAGAGGCCCTTGTGTGGATAGGTTTGGGTTGACCGTCAGTGACCACTTAAAGCATCTACCTGGGGGAGGGGGGGGGGGGGGAGGAGAAGGGAAAGGTGAATTCCTGCAGTCTCACACAGAAAGACCCTTTGATGGCAGAGACCCCTCGGCAGGTGGGGGAGGAAGGCTCAGCGATCTGATTAATCGGTTCGGACTTCTTACATCCCTAAACGATGGTTACTCTTGAGGAACTGGTGCCAGGTGTGCTTTTGGCGACCCTGCAGCAACGTCAAGTTTCACTATGGATTAAAGAGTGTTGAACTGAGTTTTAACCAACGCAAGATGACTGGGCCTGAGATTAAATGTGAAAAATTAGATTGTGTCATCCTTTAGGGATATTCTACCCATGGCTGGAGGAATCAGTTTTCCATTTAGCACTATGAGTTTTTTAAATTATAATTCTGTATTCATGTTTTCCAGGTACAAGTGCAATCCTGACGTGGGGAAGCATCTGGAGTTCAAGAAGCAGGAAGGTTGACAGAAGTGTTCAAATGCAAGGATTATGCACAGACTTCATTTAATGCCACTTTAGTGAAAGTTGCATGTTAACCAAGGGTTGAGGAGTCAGTTAACAGATCTAGTGAATTTTTACTCATGAGTTCAGACACAAGTAATCAGAATCAGCTTTTTCTGCGCAGTAAGGATCAGACCTGCTGCCTGGTCCAGGTGTGACCCTGCACCAGTTTAGGTGGTTGAGAATCAAAAGTTCCAAAGTTCTGATCAGTAGATTTATTCAATTTATAAAATCTAAAACATCTTATTACAACCTTTTCATTCAAGGCAAAGAGGTGACTTCACACATTCTCACATTAACCCAACTACATCTCCCTCAAGCAGAAGTTTAGTCCATGAACCAGTGAAGACCGGGGGGTCCTGCGCGCGCGCGCGCGCTTCGGCCCGAACTACCCTCACCCAGCAGAAAACGAACAAAGATGAGCCACGCAGGTTAGGGTTATCCATCCACACTCCCAGCTGCGCAGCTCGGACCGGGCCATCACCCAAACCGGCTGAGGAGGAGAGCAGTCCCCACGGTGAGGGGGAGCAGGAGCAGGGTGGAGGGGGAGCCGTGCTCGGGGCTGGCGTTGCTGGAGTTGGAGCTGGTGCCGTTAGCCGCCCGGACCACCTAACGGAGAAGAAACCGTTAGAAGAGGAATCGGACATAACGAGGGAAAACGGTTGCAGGTTCAAACACCTAACGTTAAATTCTGATTATGTTGGAGGGTTGATCCGTAAACAGTTATGTTTAACATCCTGACTAATAAAGTAAAGAAGCCAACCTGAGCTGAGAGGTAGAAGGTCAGCAGGAGAGTTACGACCACAGCGACGCACAGCTTGTTCATGGTGATGATGTCTGGTGCAAACTCCGGACCCAAAATGCGCTTCTGGTGCTCAGTAGACGCAGAAGACGCGCTGGAACGGTTTTATACTCGCCGTGACATCACCAAGAAACGCGAATCACCTGCTGTTGGTTGTGCTGCGTTCAAGGACCCCATGGAAAACATCCCTTTTTACGCATTTCCCCCCAAAATAACGAAGTCTTGCTAATCTGGTTAAACGTTACAAGGACGGGTTATGGTTTGTTTAATTGTTCATAAGTTTGTCAAAATTAGCTTCCCCTGAAGTTTTATGTTGTGGATTTGTTCTATAAATAGACACATTAAGAAGATTTGTGGAATTCAAATGACTAAGTTGGTCTAACTAGTGAAAAGAGCGAGATCAGCACTGCCTGCTAGTCAGACCTGCAAAGGTTTGGGTCACTAGTCATCCGTAAGTCAGTCTTTTTTCCCCAAGTGGCAATCAGAAATAAAAAAAATGTTTTGCTTTCCGACATCTGACACTAACAAACGAGAAATGCATTTCACACGTTATACAATAAACAAACAAACACATTAATTAGTTAATCAATGAATAAATACACAAAGCACAAACATAAAACATTGATCTTATTTCCAAATATGCAAAACCATCATTTAGAAACTAACAGAAATGCATTCATCGCTGTTTCCGTGTGTCATCTGAATAAACAATAGCCTGGCAAGTCACCTCATATATCACATATTTATATAGGATGGCCAGCACAGTGGAATATTTTGCTTTTGTTGTGGTTACTGTAGATTTATAGGCTAAATAAAGACATTAAAGCATCCTAAATCATTTAGATTTTTTGTTTGAAACAGATGATAAACATTAAACTTCCCTTTGGGCTCTCACTGCTAGATTGGTCTGAGCAGCCGTGCTTTGTCGCCCTCTTGTGGTGAAAAGATGAAAATATCACAGTTCAGCAGAGCTGGTGGATGTAGTTTCGCTCTGCTGTCGCCAGAGGGCGCAGCTGAAGGCTCCCGCTTTATCTCATTGTTTTAATCTTAGCAACGCAGACATCCAGACACATCCACTGAGTTAACAGTAGTTTGTGTTCATGACCTTTCTCGTTATCTAGTCCAACAACGATGTTAGAGCAAAGGTAAAAACTGTAGAAATGTGAAAGTTGGGTTTCGGCTCCACGTGGATAGAAAATATAAATGTTTTTGAGAAGGCCAGCTTGTTTCCACTTCATCTTCTCCCACAGAACGAGTCAGGATTGGGTGATTATTTGGACCATGCATGGTTGGATATAGCAGTGTGGAGCAGAGGGAGCAGCAGGGAGAAGGAGCTCATCATCCCAGTGGATCCACTGTTGCTAGCCTTCCTGGTGGTAGAGACGATGGTGAGGACTGCGGGGCTGGCTGTTGTGTTGGCAGCCCAGACCTGCAATAAAAAACATACACATATATATGCCAACGTAAGCTAGAAATGAGGTTCTTGAATAGACTCTTTCTGATTTCAGTGGTGGGCTGGTTCTACTGAAAACCCGACACAAGGACACATTCTTCTAAAAGTGAACATAATTAAAGAAACCAACCTGTGAGGGACAGCCAGCAGGTAAACTGCCAGGAGGGCAGCTGTCATCTTGTTTGCCGTTGAAGCAGACCACCAATGAATTATTTCAGCTGGTTTATTTAATGACTGAAGAAAAAGTACCTGCCAAGATATTTATACGCCTATAAAAAATTCATATATGATTTCCCACACATGTAAATCTTTGGGTCATCTTTTGTGGTATTTGCATGGCAAATGGTCTCACTATTGTTATTACCTGCAGCAAAAATGTCGTATTGGTTCCATTTACAAGACAACACTTCGACTTCCTTAGAAGAGAAGCTGGAAAATATCCCAATTTTTGTTTTTGTCCACTTGGGAATAATATAATAATAATAATAATAATAATAATAATAATAATAATGAGAAGAAGAAGGGGAAACTTCATTTCTAAAGTTTTCAGTAGAAAATAGTAAATTATTGCTAAATAAAACATGTTGTTTGGTGTTAGCAACAAGGAAACTCACTCTAACTTTGCTTTTCCTCTTATTATTTAGTTAAAAACACGGTAAAATGCATTTCTGTAACACAGTTAAAAGCGATGATCTCACTATTTCTTCTAAATGTTTCATCAAACCAACGTTTCAGCTCGTCACCCATTGAGCTGTGGCAGGAGCTTTAAGTAGCCCTCTAGCGGCCAGAGCAGGAAAATACAGCAACTGTAAAGATAAACATATTTAGTTACATAAATTAACCAGCATGACTTTGTGATTTCTGATCAATCATGTCAAATGTAAAACTATTGGTTATTATTTCAAGACCAAGAAACACAGCTGCTGAACCGACAACCCTTTGTTCACCATTTTATTTATTTATTTCTACTCTGTGTGGAAGAGGATTAGAGCCACTGACAAGAAAAAAGAAAGATAATTCTTACTTATTTCTCAGAATTCTGACTTTTTTTCTAAAAATTATGATATTTAAAAAAATCAGAATTCTGACTTTTAATCTCGGAATTTTGACAGAGAATTCTGAGGGAAAAATCAGAATTATTTTTCTTTTCTTTTTCTTTCCAGTGGCCCTAATCCTGTTCTGTACCTCTGACTTTACAGAGGGAACTGACCTTTGTTTAATACTAATTTTCTTTTCGTGTGGAAAATTTAACATCCCTATTTAACTATTTATTTTTTTAATTTGAAAATTTTCAAACATTACAACCGTTATTATGGTACAAATACTACACTAAACTAGACAAACAAAAAAAAAAACGAAAAGAAAAAACAGACAATGAAAGACACCAAATGCGAGTTACAGAGTGATATTACATGCATTATAAATTCTCATAGTTTGTATGGCTTTCTTATTGGTCGAATCTGTTATTGTACTTATATAAACTTTGAGATCAGCAGCGAATAATTTGTAAAAAGGTTTAGTATTTGTAACATCCAACTTTCCTGACTACACTCAAGTTTAGCTAAAGATGGCGGCCCTGGTTTAAGGGTTTAGAACATGTTCCTTTATGTCGACGGTTCCTTTACGATATTTATGTAGAAGTCGTGAATCTGTGAAACATTTAACTGTAAACGTTTTATTTTATTAATAAAAACATTAAACTCCACATATTAGTTTACTAACAGCGCTACGGAACAACAGCTGAATGCAAAAAAAAAAAAAAATCTGCGTTGTCCCTACTGGGATTCCGTAGTAGTGTTCACTCGAATTTCTTCCGGAAAAAACATACGCCCGCCCGGTAGGACGTAATATGAAGACACACCGCAGAAACTAAAAAGTGTACTACGTTATTATTTATTATTTTAGACATTATATCGGCTAAGGAGCGTTCTCCTTCTCCATGCTGCTGTGTCGAGTTTCGGCCGTGACCCACACGCTTGCGGGATGGGCACGGAGGTCACACCGGGGAGGTGGCCTCCTCCTCAGCCGCGCCGTGTCCATCAGCTCCGGCCGCTGTCATGGTGTCAGCCCCGGAGAAAACAGCGCTCAGCCCGCAGAGGGAGGCTCCGCTCAGGCTCTGTACCGAGACACGGTGCTCCTGCCCCGGACTGAGTTCCCCATGAAACTAACCGGACAGAAGCTTCTGGACCAAGAACTTCAAATTCAGCAGGTTAGTCTCACCATAACGTCCGTAAAACTCTCGCATTAGTTCAGAATCCAATCGGGAACTAGGAATAGTTAACATTAAAATAAACTGAATAAATATTATCTTGGATCTTGGTTTCATCATGTCAGCATGAATACATTTAAAGAGTATATAAGCCTCACTGCAGCTCACAAGAGCTTCCACATCTAAAACGGTCAGAAGTGAGTTCAGGCCACATGTCCTTTCCTTTCTGAACTCTTGCAGGAATGTGGGTTTGCAGAGTTGTACTCCTGGCAGAGAGACAGGAAGGCCAAGAAGGGGTTTTGCCTTCACGATGGACCCCCGTATGCCAACGGAGACCCTCACGTTGGCCATGCACTCAATAAGGTCAACCAGTCTCATTTGATCCCCACTTGTGTGTGATTGTGTTGCAGTCTCTTTAAGTCAGAATTCCTGTTTTTTTTTCCAGATCTTGAAAGATATCCGGAATCGTTTTGAGATGCTGAGAGGACGACAGGTCCATTACATCCCAGGCTGGGACTGCCACGGCCTGCCCATAGAGATGAAAGCTCTGGGCGATCTGGGCACCAGTGGCCTCGGCCCGCTGCAGATTAGACGAAAAGGTGAGGATGGACAGGCGATCACCTGATCGTCACCTGGATTTGCAGCAATAGTGCCCTCAAAGGGTGGCTAGAAAATGGCTGGCCCCCAGGAAAAGCCGTTGTTAATAAATCACATTAATGTTCCCTCAAATAATAAATTAGTCTTATTTATTCAAGACGTAAATGTAGCACAATAAAAATGGTAAAAATAATGAGTAAAGAAATAACCAGAATAAAAGAATACATGTTTCTGCTGCTCACCATTAAAAAAATCATTATTTCCATAGTTTTCTGTAAATGCAGCAACAGATGTATAAAAAAATAATTAAATAAGTGTGGAAATAATTTAAATAACTGAAATGTTTGTGTTTGTAAAATTTGACTTCAGCGTTTTGGAAGCGTACAGTTTTTTTTTTAATAATAACGAATAAACGAGCGATGCGGTGCAGGCTAAACTCTCCCAGAGTTACCACAAGGGCCAGTTTGGCGTGCCACCCCCAAAAGTTTCTATGGCCCCGCCCGGCGCCCCCTACCAAAATTCTCTGGAGGCGCCCCTGATGTGCAGCTGCTGTAACGGTGTGTGTTACTCTCTCCCAGCGCGAGAGTTTGCAGAAGGGGCGATCGCTCGGCAGAAGGCTGCCTTCCAGCGCTGGGGGGTGATGGCTGACTGGGAACACTGCTACTACACGTACGACGGGGCGTACGAGGCGGCTCAGTTGAAAGTCTTCCTGGAGATGCACAGCAAGGTGGGAACACGCGCTCCCCAAGTGGACGGTGCTTGTTTTCTGACTGTCAGCTCAAACGGGCTGTGCCTCTCCTCAGGGTCTCGTATATCAGGACTACAAACCCGTCTTCTGGTCTCCATCGTCCAGGTATGTCATCTGCAACCTGTTGAAACGCCTCTACCTGTAAACCCTCACGGTGTTTCTGCGACGGCACAGGACAGCCCTGGCCGAGGCGGAGCTGGAGTACAACCCCGAACACACGAGCAGAGCCGTTTACGCCACGTTTCCTCTCGTCACGCTCCCGCCAAAGCTCGCTTCAGAAGAAGGTGATTCGGTCACGCTCACATCGCCGGCGTTACAAAAACACTGCGAGGAATGTCCTGACTGTCAAGGAAATGATTTGCAGGATTGGAGAACGTCTCGGTGCTGGTCTGGACCACCCAGCCATGGACCATTCCTGCCAACCAGGCTGTGTGCTACATGCCAAACGCTCAGTGAGTAAAACCCACAACCTGCCATCAGAATCCGATCATTTAAAGTTACAAACGTCATGCATCAGACTTCTGTTTTGGGGTTTAAACTCATATTTAGAGCCTCCACACCAAAAAGCTTTAACTTACGTGTTAGCATCTTGCAGGAAAGTGTGATGGTTTTGCTTTTTAATACAAGAAGCTCGTTTCTGTTTTGCAGATACTCGGTAGTGAAGCGGGCGGATAATTCTCAGCTGCTGCTGGTGGCGACTGAACGGACGGCTAGCCTGGCAGCGCTGCTGCACACAGAGCTGCAAAGCATCTGCACCCTCTCAGGTAAGGAACGAACGCCACTCTGTCGGCAAAAGCGACCGAGTTTCATAAACGATGCTGAAGATTCAAACACATTCAGAACCTCTTGTGCACAAATCACCGGTTGGTTATTACCCCGTGTTCATATTTATACCAAATGTTGTTTCCGGTGATGCTAATTGTCACGTTCAGCCTTTAAATGGTCCCTCAGTGACAAATAAAGTTAATTCAAATGGATTCTTTTACCTTTTTTTGTAACAAGGCTCCCAGCTTCAAGGCGGATTATGCAAACATCCCACAATCCCAGACAAGCAAGTCCCGCTGCTCCCAGCCAATCATGTGACGATGGCGAAAGGAACAGGGTTGGTCCACACGGCGCCAGCTCACGGCATGGACGATTACAGTGTGGCTTCACACTTTAAACTGCCAGTGGTACGTTTGGTGATTTTTGGTTTTAAAACATCCAGAAATAAACAAAAAAGGAGATGAGGTCCTGCCCCAAGTGGAGGAGTTTAAGTATCCCGGGGTCTTGTTCACGAGTGAGGGAAAGCTGGAGCGTGGAATCGATAGGCGGATTGGTGCTGCGTCTGCAGTGATGCGGGCGTTGTACCGGTCTGTCGTGGTGAAGAGAGAGCCGAGTCAGAAGGTGAAGCTCGATCTACGTTCCTACCCTCACCTATGGTCATGAGCTTTGGGTAGTGATTGAAAGAACGAGATCACGGATACAAGCGGCCGAAATGAGTTCCCTCCACAGAGTGGCTGGGCTCTCCCTTAGAGATAGGGTGAGAAGCTCGGTCATCCGGGAGGGGCTCGGAGTAGACCCGCTGCTCCTCCTCATCGAGAGGAGCCAGTTGAGGAAGCTCGGGCATCTGGTCAGGATGCCTCCAGGACGCCTACCTGGTGAGGTTTTCTGGGCACGTTCAACCGGGAGGAGACCTAAAGGAAGACCCAGGACACGGTGGAGGGACTATGTCTCTCACCTGGCCAGGGAACGCCTTGGGATTTCCCCGGAGGAGCTGGCCCAAGTGGCTGGGGAGAGGGAAGTCTGGGCCTATCGCCTTAGGCTGCTGCCCCCGCGACCCGACTCCGGATAAGCGGATGAAAATGGATGGATGGAGTTTTGTTTAATTGTCTGAATGGATCTGTCCTTTCTAGTGTTACGTTTAAAGATCAACATAGACGTGTCTCCTGGTTGCATATCTAATTTAAAGATTGTATTTCGGTGCCTTTCCTGTGGTGGAAGGACTGTATGGTGGATGAAGATGGGAAGTTCACAGATCTGGCTGGACCTGAGCTCCAGAACCTGCCTGTGATGACCGAGGGAACTGATAAAGGTAGACATTCAGCCTTCTGGACCAGCGTTTGTGTGCTTCTGTTGAAGTCATCCTGCTTTTCTGCTGCTTTAGTGATTTCGCTGCTGAAGGAGAGCAGCTCTCTGCTGCTGGAGGAGCAGTGCGTCCACAGTTATCCATACGACTGGCGCACCAAGCAGCCTGTGGTCATCAGGCCCAGTAAACAGTGGTTCATCAACACGGCGTCGCTCAAAGACAAAGCCAAGGTAGATCTGTCGTAGTCTGAAGTGCATAAGAGCGCTCGACTCCAGGAAGTGATGTGGTTTAGGTTCGTTTGTGTTTCTGCAGGAAGCGCTGCAGAAGGTGACGATTCTGCCAGAGTCGGCCAGAAGCAGCCTGCTGGCCATGCTGGACAGTCGGACCTACTGGTGCATCTCCAGGCAGCGGAGCTGGGGGGTCCCCATCCCGGTGTTCTACCACGGAGAGAGCCGAGAACCTCTGATCAACAAGTGGGCAGACACCACACACACACACACACACACACACCGACTTCTGCACCGATTTTAAAACACATTCCTGATATTTAGAAAGATTTGTTCAGTTTGGCGTCTCCTTATCTGCAGATACACGGTGGCCCACGTCGCAAAACTCTTCAAAGAAAAGGGCAGCGACTGTTGGTGGGAGCTTCCCATCGAAGCTTTGCTGCCTCCAGAAGTTCTCAAGAAGGTAGTTTTCTAACGTCGTGTTTGTCGTAATCAGAGTTGGAACAGAGCAGGAGGTGAACCGACGACTGGAGAAGAGGCTGGGAGAAGTGTCACGTTTGTTTCTGACTTGATTTACAAACCGGGAATTAAAATGTCTCCGTGGCTGCTCCCAGCAGCTTTTCAGGCGTCTCTGATCATGTTTTCGTTCCGTCAGAGTAAAGCGGGACCGGCGAGCGACTACGTTCGAGGAGAAGACGTTTTGGACATCTGGTTCGACAGCGGAGCATCGTGGGCAGCCGTGCTGGAAGGTCCGACTCACGTTTATTTGGTGTTGTAACGTAAAGCTGGCTCGTGCAGCTCGTCCGTTTTACTGCTGCTCGGAGGGATCTGATGGTTCTCCGTAACAAGGACTTGCAGTCCAGGATTAGAGCTTTCGTTAGACTAGCGGTTCTGATTGGAAGATGTTTGGTTTTCCGACTGATCCATCTTTTAATACAAATGCTTTTTCTGTTGTTTTGGACGCGAGATGATTTGTTTTCACCTCCAGAAGATCAGGAGGACATCTGAGGAGCCGGAGTCTCATCTGAGCTGGTTCAGACGTTCACCTGCAGGGGGCGACACCGCAGCCTTTCCGCTGCTTCTGTCTAGTTTGATACCAAAGATGGAGCAGGAGGATAAAAGCTCCTCTTTTATTTGTCAGCGTGACCTTTGGCCTCTCAAAGGAAGCACCTTGGCTGTCTCTGCAGATCTTTGCCATCACTTTCAGAGCAGCTGTTTCTCATCTTCATCCTGGTATCTCGCTCAGACCCCCTCACCACCTCCTCTCCTGCCTCCCTGCAGAGTCGGACCCCAGAGCAGACGCGTATGTGGAGGGAAAGGACCAGCTGGGAGGCTGGTTTCAGTCCTCGCTGCTCACCAGCGTGGCGGTCAGGAACAAGGCGCCTTACAAGTCAGATTCCTGCCTTTGTTCTTTATTCAAATCTGCAGAAAAGCAGATATTGACATCAAGGAAGTGAAGCGCTGAAGTAAAAGTTCTGTGATGTGTCGCAGGTCTCTGGTGGTTCACGGCTTTGCCGTCAGCGAAAAGGGAGAGAAGATGTCCAAGTCTCTGGGAAACGTAGTCGATCCTGATGAAGTCATCAACGGGACAAAGGTGGGCCACGGAGAGGGACTGGCACTTTGGTTTTAATCAGAATTATTCAATCCAGACCTTTTCTGAACAGTTTTTTGGGTTTGGACTAAAATACAGTTTAAATAAACGTTTTCTGAATCTGCGGGTCTTCAGCGGTCTCGCTGCTGCTGCTGGACTCTAATGTTTAATGTTTTTCTAAAATCAGCGACGTCCTTAAATAGAGAACCTGAAATAGTCTCCCGTGTTTGCGAAAGAGCTCCGAAACTCTAATAAATCAAGTCTAAAGCGTTGAAACCAGGATGATGACATCACGCACAAACCCCCACCTTCCTCGTGTCTCCGTCAGGATGGCGGTCTTCCGGCTTACGGAGCAGACGTGCTCCGTTGGTGGGTCGCAGAGTCAAACGTCTTCTCCGAAGTCCAGATTGGACCCAGCGCCCTGAACTCTGCGCGGGACAGCATCAGTAAGGTACGGGTGCAGAACGGAGGCGTGCTTTTGCCACCGCTCCTCTTCATCACCTCTTGTTCGTCTTCCAGGTGAGGAACACGCTCAGGTTCCTGCTCGGGAACCTGCACGGGTTCGACCCGCGACTTCAGACCGTAGACCCGACGCAGATGCGCTACGTCGACCAGTACATGCTGCACCTGCTGCGCGAGTTCGGCATGAAGGTGTGTTTTCGCAGCGGACTCCTGTTTCACGCAGGATTCCAGGCGTTTAGGAACGGTTTTGTGTGTTTAGGTCACAGACGCCTACAGCGAGTTTGACGCCGGCAGGGTGGTCCGTATCCTCCAAGCCTTCATCACCAGAGACCTCTCCAGCTTTTACTTCAGTGTCATCAAAGACAGGTGAAGGCTCGCCACGATGAAGGCACAACAGATCACCTCCGTTTTTATCTCACTGACCGCTTCGTTAACCAGGTTGTACTGCGATGCAGAAGACTCGCTGGGCAGGAGGTCCTGTCAGACGGCTTTAGAGGAAATTCTGGACGGGGTAACCCGATCTGTGGCTCCCATCCTGCCACACCTAGCAGAGGAGGTCTACCTGCACACACCGGGACACGAGAGTACGCTCCACACTGGTTTGTGACGACAGTCTGAGTGTTTCATCTGCTGCTCGCTGACTAGAGACTTCATGTTGGCAGCAGGAGAAACGTTATTCAGAAGCGGATGGATCAAAAGCAGCTCCGTGTGGCGGCGACCAGGTTTAGAGGAGGCCGTGGAAGGAGCTTGTGCCATCAGGGACTCCTTCCTGTCCTCCATTCCCGGGAAAAACCCCAACCAGTACGAGCTCACCATCGCCATCGAGCCCGGTCTTCTGTTTGAGCTCATGGAGGTGAGAATCAGACTCGTCGTGCACAGAAGCTACAAACAAACTTACATCTTCCTGACGTTGGCTTTTAGTCTCTCCAGGAAGAGTCCACCTCCACCACCTCCCAGCTGGTGGAGCTAATGATGGCGGCGCGGGTCAACCTGGCCAGCGACCTGCCTCGAGACCTGCACCCAGACGCCCTGCTGAACCATGGGACCTTCCTCATCAACCTGGAAGGTAAGAACCTCTCAGTCGCCCGAATCCTTGTGGAGACTGCGGTAGAAAGGCCTCTCTTCAGATGTTACACCCAGAGTTTGTGTTTGCTAGGTGGGGTCATCCGAGAGGACAGCCCCTACAGCATCGCCGTGACGCCCACCTCTGCTGCTCGCTGCCCACGGTGTCGCCGCTACACGGCAGAGTCTGCAGACTGCCTCTGTCCGCGCTGCAGCGGCGTCGTCTCACAGGCTCACTGACACGCCCGTCACCGTGGCAACCAAGGCACGCCATGCTGGATGCAACGCAGATATTAAATAAATACTCTGAAACTGTGACATGCAACTTCAAAAATCTGCCTGTTAGCACAGCATGTCGGCGTTTTTACTGTAAATATTTGTTTGTTTGGAGCGTAGAAGCGATGCATGATGGGACTTTCTTCTCTGTAAGCGTTCTCGATGAGTGTCACCATGTGACCACGGTGGTTGCTGCTCCTGAGAAAACGAACGTAACATGGCGTTTGTATAATAGCCAGTTGTTTATGAGGAAAGCGAGATGAATCTGTAATAAAAGTATTTCTCCGAGTCCGAGCGGAGGATTCTTACGGGGACGCTCCACGCAGCCATGTGGGCCTCTGCTGTTTCTATAAACACCCCAAACATGAAGAAAATCCTCCACCGCGTCCGTCAGTGTTTGGTTTAAGAAGGCCTAAAACAGGCCGCTTCTAAAAGTCCCCTAGTGTGACATCACAGCGAGGGAAAGCAGCAACATAGGGACAATAGCTCATTCTGTCATGTATTAAACTGCCGAGACGTGCGATGCACACGCTTCGTATTGATCTAGTCTGACTAGAAAAATTATAATACATCTCTTGTTGCCTCCACTCTTCCATCTCCCAGCACATTCTCTGCTTATGAAGTGAATGAAGCCACTGACTCACTCTGCTCCACACTCGGCTCTTGTCTTAACAACTTGTGCTCTTTAGCCACTAGACCTGCTAGATCCTCTCAGTCGCACCCTTGGCTAATTGATACCCTCCGGTCTCTACGCACCAACCTTAGAGCAGCAGAACATAAATGGCGCAAAACAAAAGATCCTGGTGATCTATTGAAATTTCAGGAATTACTGTCCTCATTCTCTGCCAGCATCACTGATGCAAAGAAAGCTTTCTACACTAACAAAATACTCAGCTCTACTGACTCTCAGAAACTATTTTCAACATTCAAAACTCTGCTCACCCCTCCGTCTCCACCTCCTACCAACAATCTATCAGCTGACACCTTTGCCTCATTCTTCACTGACAAAGCGACAGCTATAAGCAAACCGTTTACTCAGCTGGCCACTCCTGAACATTCACTAACACAATCTCCATCAAGCCCAACCATCTCAGACCCTGCTGCTTCATTTTCCTCTTCATCCCCTCTCACTGAGAACTGTGTGTCCAAGCTTCTCACGTGCAGCCGCCCTACTACATGCCCACTGGACCCCATTCCACCTAAGCTGCTCCAAGCTATTGCTCCTACAGTAGCCGCAGCAGTCACACGTGTGATCAATGCATCACTGACATCCGGTACATTTCCCACCTCTCTCAAGCATGCTCAGGTTAAACCGCTGCTAAAAAACCATCTCTTCCTCCAAATCATGTGGAGAACTACCGACCTCTCTCTCCTCCCTTTTCTGTCCAAAATCATTGAAAGGGTGGCTTTCAAGCAGATCACAGAATACCTCTCACAAAACTGTCTGCTTGACCCTTACCAATCTGGGTTCAAGAAGGGCCACTCCACTGAAACTGCTCTGTTAGCAGTGACGGAATCCTTAAAAGAAGCTAGAGCGACTGGCAAATCCTCGGTGCTTATCCTGCTCGACTTATCGGCAGCATTTGACGCTGTCAACCATGGCTTCCTTTTGTCCACACTCTCTAGCATGGGCATCACAGAGAAAGCACACTCCTGGTTTGAATCGTACCTCACAGGACGATCATTCAGTGTATCTTGGCTTGGACAATCCTCTACCGTGCACCATCTTGCCACAGGAGTCCCCCAGGGCTCTGTACTAGGACCTCTTCTCTTCGCCATATACACCACCTCACTGGGTGAGATCATTCGATCACATGGCTTCTCCTACCACTGCTATGCAGACGACACCCAGCTCTATCTGTCATTTCCGCCGGACGACCACACTGTCTCTGCACGAATATCAAACTGTCTCTCTGACATATCAAAATGGATGAAATCCCACCGTCTCCAACTCAACCTCTCTAAAACTGAACTACTTGTCATCCCAGCAAAACCATCCATACAGAAAACATCTCAATCCAGAATGACTTCCTATCTCTGGCTCCTTCAAAGGCAGTTCGAAATCTGGGTGTTGTGATTGTTGAACACCTGACCTTTAAAGATCATGTTGCCTCTGTTGCTCGTTCATGCCGCTTTGCGCTGTATAACATACGAAAGATCCGACCATACCTAACACAACATGCCACCCAGCTCCTGGTGCAATCTACTGTCATCTCCCGCCTCCATTACTGCAACGCCCTTCTAACTGGTCTTCCAGGCTGTACTGTGAAACCTCTTCAAATGGTCCAGAACGCAGCGGCGCATCTGGTCTTCAATCAGCCAAAAAGAGCACACGTCACCCCTCTGTTCATTGAGCTCCACTGGCTACCGCTAGCAGCACGCATCAAATTCAAATTGCTAACACTAGCATACAAAGTCTGAGACGGTACGGCTCCCATCTACCTGAATCCTCTTGCAAAGGCTTACGTCTCGGCCCGGCCGCTCCGGTCATCACAGGATGGTCGGCTAGCAGTGCCTACACCACGCTCAGGACAATCCAGACTCTTCTCATGCATCGTTCCACAAATGTGGAATGACCTACCAAGCACTACCAGAACAGGAGCTTCCTTTTCAATTTTCAAGAAACTCCTGAAGACCCTGCTCTTCAGAGAGCATCTTCTAAACTAGCACCCCCCCTGCACCCGTCCCCCCTCTCTACCGTCCACTCCTTGTTCCCTCCTCTCCATGATTGATGTCAAGTTGTTGTTGTTGTTGTTGTTAGCCTCAAGGGCAACATGCCGGTTATCACGTGTAAGTCGCTTTGGACAAAAGTGTCTGCTAAATACATAAACATAAACATCCCGTTACAAATATCCCCAAAGTTTCTGAGAAGCCTCTTTAATCTGCGTAAGAGCTTTGTCCGAGCATCTGGACGTGGAGTTACAGAAGACCCAGCAGCACATATTTAAATAATAACAACTTCCGTATTTCTTTATGATACATGTCTAGTCTGAGCGAGAGAAACAGATTCAGCGTGTGGCATGAGAGCAAAACGAGAGAAAAGCAGACCCGCTCCGAGTCCCAACACAATAATTCAGCCATGATGTGCCCGGAAAACAGGAAGAATTAAAAAAGGTTAAAAGTTGCCGCGTTAAACGCCGTTCTCTAAATGATCCGAAGGTCAAAACCTCCATGAAATGGAGGAGAGGCTTTTTAGTGCAAAGTCAATAATAGCCTTTGCCTGCTTCCGTCTCCAGGTCAAAGGTCAGTCCTAAGTGGTGAGGACGTCCACCGCTTCCTGTAGGTGCAAAGCCAGGGTGTACTGGGCGTGATTCTCCGGCAGCATCTCGATCAGACGGCTCACCAGGCGGCTGGTCTGCGGCAGAGAGACTAGCGGGCACCTGAGGTCGCTGGGGTCCTGCAGAGCACAGCGATGGATTTACCCTAACCCTGCTCAGATCCAAGGATAAAACATGGGTGGAGTGTTGTGGTTCTTACCATAGCCTTCAGCCATGTGCAGAGGGTGGGGGGCAGGCGGGCCAGCAGCTCCATGGCAGCCTGGGTCTGGTCCTGGTTGTGGAGCAGAGAGTAGCTGAGCCGCTGTCCAGTCAGAACCAAGAGCTGGGAGCCAAGAACATCCTTATCTTCTACCTCTAGCATCACCTGGGAGGAGGGCGAACACACGAGAGGAGAAGCCTTCGCGTTTACGGAACTGTGCAAAAGTCCAGAGTGACACTTCATAAAACAGAGCTGCAATAATTAGCCGAACAGGAAGTGATTCCAGAGCTGGGCTAGCTAGTGCACCGGACAGAACTGGTTCCGTTTGTGTGTGACGGACCCGTTGTCTGTGACCGCAGCTGTCTCAGGTTGTTGCCTTGGGGGGGGGGGGTGCAGCTGGTTGCAAAGCTGATGAGGTTCTGGTCGGGTTCTGGAAATTTTGCCCAGTTTCTCCGCGGGGTTACACCAGAATCTTGGTGGTGCTGAGCTGCCGTGATTTCAAAGTTAAGAACGAACCAAGAAAGCTAAAATCTGCCTCAGTTTCCACCCTAACAGCACCACGTGCTGCATCAGCTGGTCGTGCGTTAGGACTCACGGCAAAAAAGTTCAAACAACAGCTGAAAAAGGTCAAACTGACAACACCGCTTCACGGGTTCCCCGAGTGAAACCGAGTCTGCAGCGATGACCCGTACCTCTTCCGCCCGCAGGTCCAGGCCTTGGTTGTAGAGCTCGCAGACG
The DNA here is from genome assembly GCF_043380555.1 of Nothobranchius furzeri. NCBI lineage: Eukaryota > Metazoa > Chordata > Actinopteri > Cyprinodontiformes > Nothobranchiidae > Nothobranchius > Nothobranchius furzeri. The sequence continues at coordinate 43,894,575 of NC_091758.1, read as the reverse complement.
AGGTGTCGGCGCAGGATGTCCGGGTTGACCTGCAGCAGGGAGCCCAGCTCCAGACACAAGGAGGGCCACCAGTCAGCTTTGGGCCCAGCAGAAGGCAGAGGCGGAGCGGAGGCGGAGCTGGAAACGCCATCTATCGCCTGCACCCACGCAGTCAGCACCCGGAAGAGAAACTGAAGCGCAGCAGAGAAATACACATTAGGAAGCATTTAGAGAACCAGTTTCTCTCGAGTTCCTCCCACCTCTTGACGCTGTGATACTAAACCGGGGTCCATGTCTCCACTGGGCATCAGCTGGATGGTGGTCAGATCTCTGAAGAAGGCGTTCTTACCCTAAAACATAGACAAACTCAAGCTAGAATGCACAAGACAACTGGGTGTATATCAGGTGTCAGTTTGCTCACCTTGCTGTCAAACAGACTGAGAGGTTTGACTTTGACACCGAAGCTCATGGCAGCATGTAGCAGGGACGCTAACAGGCAGTGGTGCTGGACCAGAGGGAAGTGAACGCCTCTCTGGTCCAGGGCGAGCTCAGCGATGGAGGCGGGGCCCTCAGCTCCACTCCACACTTCCTCCACAGACGGCTCCGGAGCTGGAACGTCCTCCGTGGAGGAGTCCGCCTGCAGGTTAAAGCCCGCTTTAGCGATCAAAGGGACGCCACTTAGCAGCGATTCATCCTGTAGTTCTACCAAAGCCGAGCAGCATGCGCTGGCCATACTCCATGCTTTCTGTTCTGCAGTCTCTACAGTCACTTACATAGAAAGGCATAAAAGACAAAGAGCTCTGGCTCTTAACCAGTAACGCAGTCACCTCCATGAGGATCTGCAGCAGCTGCATGCAGCAGCTCAGGAAAGCCGTCATGGCTTTGTCTCCCATCCCGACATCCTGTTCACAAACACACGACGTCTGAGTCCGCGCATCAGATTCATCCGTAAACAGCATCTAAAGAAAATCTCACCCGTCGACATAAGCGATCTTTGGGAGCTTTCCCCACCTTTCAAAATAAAATGCACGCGTTACGTTTAGTAGAGACAACAAAGCCCGTCAGCAATGACGACCTGAGAGTGGGTTTACCTTCTCCACGAGGTAGGCTGCTGCTGAAAAACGCTTGACTACGAACGTGCTCCACATCATCGTGGAAATACCTGCAGATGATGCCGTGACACCATAGTGACTCCACAGCCTTAAATCCTAAACGCGGCGTCTGCCGCTGCCTCCTCATCATTGGTCAGATCAAACAGAAGGCGTTACTGACCTAGCTGGATGTGGGGACTGGAGATGAGCTTTAGATGTTCTACAGCGCAGGATAAACGCTGGGCCTCCTAGAAGGAAAGCAATCAGAGTTTTAAACACAGATTTAAAAATTTCTTCGTATAAAATAAAATAAATTGGGAGAAAACAACTATAAGAGAATTAAAGCTTTATGTACTCCTAACTAGGGATGGGTACCTTTGACATTTGAATCGATACCAGTAGTCAATGGTACCAATTTTAGATACTTTTGAGTGTTTAATATTTTAATTCTCTTTTATAATTAAATATATATTTTTCTCAATATATAACCATATCTGATAAATATCACGATAAATAACACACAACTGTTTGTATTTTAACATCGTCCTTGTAGTTTTATAAGCTGATAATTAAACTGAAGCAAACATCTTTACTGTGAACTAAATTTACTGTGTATCTTCATTCCTTTTGCCGTCCTTTTTCTTTTGATTTTTCCTACTGGGAAGTTAGAATTTCCGAGGTGAAAGCGAACGCACCATTAGCTGATAACAATGGTGGCAATGGAAGCTAAAATATCAAGCTAACGTTATCTTTAACAGTTTATTTAGCTGCTGGAGCAGATTAAAGCGATGATGCCTCACACTTAGATCGTTGTCGCTGGTTTCATCTTCACCCAATCACCCGTCGCATTTAGTAAAGTGAAGCCAAACTTTAGAGCGCGTTCATGTTCTTCTAGTTGGAAAATCGGAGTTCCGAGGAGAACGCCAACGCACCATTAGTGAAACGGAAGCTAACATATCAAGCTAACGTTATCTTAAACATTTTATTTACCCACCGGAGCAGATTAAGATGAAGATGTCTCACTTAGATCGTTGTCGCTGGTTTCATCATCACCCAGTTACCCATCACATTTAGTGAAGTGGACCCAAGCTTAGCGTGCGTTCTTTCTACCATGCTGCTCTGTTTACAACTCGCTCGCAGCGACCGACATAACGCTCTTGCGCATGCGCAGCTGTCTAGGCAAGTTCTCGTTATGAAGGACGGGTACCGAAACGAGGCACCGTTTCAAATGACGTGAATCGGTGCTCAGTCGGTCCTATGGAATTCGGTCGGTACCTTAAAAAGTACCGAATTTGTTACCCATCCGGTTCCAAAGTATAACTCTGAGGAACTCCACATTCCGGTTTTATAAAGTAAAAATAAAAGATGTGCCATCCCACCAAAATCCCAAATCCTGCCCAGAATGAAGAGACCAGCTGAGTCAAAGTCCAACAAAACCTAAACGATGAACTCCACACAGCCTGCAGCCATTACTATCGCATCGGCCCATACGAGAAAATCACGCCGTTTTCTAGCACTTTCGCTTCATCGCTCCTGTTCGTGTTGATGTGTTTGTTGTATTTGTGGACCTCTGGGTCTTTGTTCCACTGCACTACATATTCCCAGCAGCAGTGAGCAAAGAGCAAGTCAGGAGCGAGGGAGTGTGGGAACCGCTGACAGACCGCCACCAACAGTTCTGGGAAACAAAAGAGGACAGAAACAGATTTTTTATTTAACACATTCATGTGTGAAGGTGGCCCAAACGGGTTTCGTCTCCCACCCGCTGTTCTGTCTTCGCTCTCATCGGTCTCCTCAGCTCCTTCCTGCTCACACGTTTCCTTCTTCTGGAGGATTTCCTTCAGCCGCTCTGGCGACATGTTTTGCCTGAACACCCACTTGGAAACATGGTCTGCGATGCCGCCTTTACAGAGAAATTCAAAAACAGCCCAAACATCAGATTGATGTCCACATAATCAGAGTGTGATGTAGGGTTTGGTGTATAAAAACACATTTTATGGTTCGTCACCTGTTCCTCCCTCCAGTAGGGTTTTAATGGAGCACTGAGCTGCTGCGCCTCCTGCTGCTCCCTGAGGAGGAGGTACCAGCAGTAGAGTCTGCAGCACCAGCACATCCTCCAGCTGGCGAACGCACACCGCCCACTGCTCCAGCTCCAACGACACCGCCTCCCACTCCGACTGCAACTGCCACAAAACAACGTTTACTCGTCCGTCCGTGGTGGAATTACGCACATTCCCTCTTTACCTTGCTATCGGCTCTGCTTGCGATGGCGGCTTTGGCAGCACGATGAGCAACCGAAGCAGCCAGCAGCGCGGCAGCAGCGTTGTGAGACTGGATGCACGCGGACCGGACCTGCTGCCACCAGGGGGACACGGACTGCGGGTCCCAGGACTCGTCAACTGCCCCTGAAACAAACAAAAGCTGAATTATTGCTCGGTGCTACTGGCCGTATGAGCAGCGCTTTGCTGAAAGCGGCATAGAAGCTGAGAAAACGAAAACATTTATTTCCTTTCGTGGAGATTTAATCGGCTTTTTTTCTATCAGACGAGCCAATCAAGCTTCTTTCATCTCCTCTTTCCACCTTGTATCTGTTTAACTTAAAGGTAGGGTAGTTGATCCACAAAAAGGCTGGTAAAGCAAGCTACTATTCAAGGGTCCATCCCTCTTTATTCAGGCTCCGCCCCTAAACCACGCCCCCAGATTACAGGGGAATGCCAGATCCAATGGATTTGGTCAGATTACCATAAAAGAAAACATCATCTTACCTTTAGACTTGTTGCTGCACCCTTTCTGCCTTGATTCCTACATAACGCACCTACGTAAAACCCAAGAGCCTCGGGCTGACGGACTCAAAAACATTCCGGTGCCAGTCAGGACCTCTCTGGACTCCAACCCCCTTAAAAGTTTAATAGAAAGAGGCCACTGGGACCTAGACCGAAGATCCAGGGGCAGGACTGGAATTATTACGCTGAAAACGCCCTTCGTCACTTCTGCTCAGGCTACGTAACCATAAAACAACATAGCATGTTAGCTACTGTGACTTCACTTCCTGTTCAGCTGCTCTAAGTACGCGTGATTCGTGCACATAGAGGGGTATGTGCAGAGGGGTGGGGGGTCCTTTGCAGAAAAGCTCCAGAAAAACATCTCCTAGCCCACCTTTAGTCACAATCCTGACATGTTCTCATCACATTTATGCTAGAAAGTAGTAGAAAAGGAAGTCAAACCTTTCATTTCGCTAAGAGCAACAAGCAGTGAGTGCAGGTTTCCAACGGTTTCTGCAGGTTTCTGCAGCACCTCCTTCTCCCTCTGCAGCCACACGCTCAGCAGCAAAGACTAAAGTCAAAGCATCAAACAGGAATCAGTTCCTAAACACAGGGAAGCATTTTTGTTTCAACTGGGATTAAGTCCTGACCAGTAGCTGCTGTGGACTGAGGCCCGCCTGCTCCAGTGTGTCACACACTTTATGGATGGAGCTCTGACCACATAAACAACCCCAGAACACGAAAGTTCCTGCAAAACAAACGACATCATAAGACAGCAAAGTCCGTGTTCACATTAAATAAGGATATAAATATGCAAATGTTAGCTTACCTAGCTGGTTCCATTCTGCATCGGACCTGCGGACCACCTTAACCTCGCCTCCCTCTGTACACTCCAGCAGGGACAGGAAAGTGTGGGCAGGTAAAGGTGTGTCGGGAGAGTCCTGAGCAAAGGAAACGCTGGGTTTGGCGTTAAAGTTAGCGTAGCGCCGCAAGGCTGGTTCAGCGCGCGACAACTCCTCCCCCATGCCTTCAAGGGAGTCCCGCTGTGGGAGAAGGGAACGTTACCCGGAGAGCTGGAACTTGGGTTTATGTTTCGTCACCGTTTCATCCACACGCACATTTCCAGAGCAGGCCTCGGTGTTTTCAGCCAGCTGCAGCTGCTGGATGTCTGTGAAGAGCTGAAGAAGTTTCAGCTGTGAGGAGCAGAGCTGCAGCAGCGACGCCTCCACTTCATCAGCAGCTGTGGGACAAAAACACAAAGAAGGGGACTTGACAGTCTGTCCGGTTTTCCCTGATAGCAGAACGTTGGCTTTACCCTGCTGCTTTAAGGTGTCGTGTAAGGCCCTCGTGATGTTGGTGAGACAAGAGACAGGCGTGCCCTCGTTTGACAGCAGAGACTCCAAAGCCTGGGGGAGACGCAGACTGGAGTTAGAGACGCGACGTACGCCTTAACCCAGTTTTAATGTTCTGTTATACCTGTTTCTTAATAACCGGGTGTTTAATTTCCAACAGGACGCTTTTTGCTTCACTCTCCAAAGTTTCTGTAACAGAGAAGACAAAATGAAAAGTGGAATCTTGCACCGTGATTCCTTTAAGCTTTCACGGATCTGTTACCGGGATCCTCGTCGCCGCTCTTCACTAGAGCCGTCAGCCTCTTTAAGAGGTGCATGTCCTTGGCCCGCTCGTTTTTTTTGTCACTGAAACGGAGAAAAGCGGATTTTCATCAACATTTCAGCTCTACTTCTGTTTTGTCCTCAAACGCAGCAGAGAGCTTTCAAACTGGTTTCAGCCATTCCCGAGGCAGAAACTTCACCGCCTACCCGCGGGACCGCTTCTTCTGATCAGGAAGTGGACCCAACCCCGGTTTCACACTGAACGCCTCAGCGGAACGTCACCGTTTCACATAGAGTCCATTATAGTCTATGGACCGTTCCAAACCAGCAGCGATGCGGCGATATCCAGGATCATTCGCTCACAACATCGTTCCAGAAGTGCAGCAGTGTTTTTTCCACGGCTTTGATCCCGGCAGTGGAGAGGATCATCATATCTGGCATCAAACAGCGACATAAAACAACATTTCCTCCTTTTTGGTTTAACGGCGGATTGAATAAACAAACCGCGGCCTGAAGTGTCGAGGGATCGTGCGATCTCGTGAGCACAGCGAGGAAGCCGCTCCGCTGCTTCCAGTGTGAAACCGGGCTAACAGTTTTGTGGCGTGGGTAGGAACACTACTAGGAGATCGCCGCCTGCTTTACGGTAATAGCTGTTTACGGTGCAGGTAGCTAGTATAAAGAGCATCAGGCAGCTTTGTTCGTTTGCCAACCAGCGATAAAAAGCACAAGAAGAAGAAATAGAAGAAGTCTGAGTTTTTTGTTGGTATCACAGCGAAGCCTGGGAGTAAAAGTAGGAGGGTAACGTCTTTGGAAACGAAGTAACGAGCTAAAACCAGAAAGAACATTGAGTTAGCTAAAGGAGGCTACAAAATCATGGACCGATGGTGACCTGGCTTTGTTGCTGCTGGACGTGTAAGTGATAATGTGTACCTTTTACTTCGTGGCTTATTTTGGAATCAGTTGACTCGTGTTAGCGTTAGCTCGCTAGCTACAGCAGGGCTGCTGCTGCAGCTGTAACTCAGCTTTCAACCAGTAGGCGGGAGAAGTGGGCGGACGTATTTAGCGTTGCTTTAAAGCAAAATCACTGGAAATATATCAAAATCTTGTCCCAAAGTCAGAGTCTTGAATTATTTCCAACTCTGGCCCGTACCAACCTGAGAGCCAGGTGGAAGGGAATGTTGATGCTCCTCAGAGCTCCTGTGGTGGGATCCAGCAGACACACCTGCTGCGTGTGGAGCTGCCAGCCCTGACTGGTCACACTGTTCACCCCCATCAGACGGTAGCCGGCAAACAGCAACCTGCAGAAACCACCAAAAGAATCTGATCTCTGACTCTGGTCAAACAGACATGAAGCACTGGCTCCTTCATGCTCACGCTGCATACCTGCACTGCTTGCCCACGGTGAAAGCGCCGACCCGAGGGCCCCGCTGCATGGCCCACACTTCCAGGATTCCTCTGCGAGGAGCGTAGATGATGAGGAACAAAGCGTGACGTCTGGGAAGGGAGGCAGACGGGGAGAACTCCCGATCACCACGCTCCTCCTGAACCTGCAGCCAGCCCAGCTGGGCGTCTCTGTAACCTGTAATTAAAGAAAATCCTTAAAGGTCTCATTCCTGTGATACATGTACCGCCGTCTCCAGAGTTAGCGAACGCCTCGTGAGTCATTGTCTGAGGAAAAAAAAGCTCTGGCGCTTCTGTTTCAAGGGCTAGAAGTTAGCTAGAGGAGTGGGGGTAGCATTAGCATCACCACCACCCAGCAGAACTCCTCCAGGCTTGAGCTGCAGAGCAGAGTCAGTGGTAGAGTCGTGTTGCTGTTAGCCAATCAGAGGAGAGATGTCCAAATGTCAGGAAGTAATGGCGCTTTCGCATCTGGCCCATTCCCGGCCGGTCCTTGTAGCGTTGGTCCCACCGCAAGTGGCCGGGTTTTGTTCACACAGCCTTCTCGGGAACATGGAGAGCTTTGAGCGCGTGGGCGGGGCTAGACACACGGAGAAGACCGCGGCGTCCTCCTCTAGTTAGTACACAGAGGTGGCGTTGTCTGATACGAAGGACGCCGTTTCCTCCTCACGTCCAGCACGCACGTGCAACTCAGAGTTCTCCATTTGATTTTAGGGGTCGAACTCGTTCCTTCGTACCTTTCCACATGCGGATGGCGATGCCCCTGGCCAGGTCCAACAGCGTCACTCGACCAAAGTCATCCGTCACTCCAGCGAGCGTGTTGCAAGGAGACAGACATATGGACTCTCCGTGGCGCCGGGAGTCCGGAAGACCAAATCTGCAAGAAGGAGAACTTCCTGTTAGCGACGTCGCCGGGACTCACCTGTGGAGGAGCGGAGTCAGCCTGAGACGTACCTGATCCCTAAGGGGGTTGCGGGCTCCACTTTGGGTTTCTGTTTCTGAGCAGCTTCCTCTTCGTTCTTATTTCTGTTTTTGCTCCAACCCAACCAGCCACTAAGACAAAAACAGTGAGTGCGACGAGTGAAAGGTAACGGTTACCTGCTACAGAACAGGTTTCGTACCTGGCAGCACTGAAGAGGGCAGAGGTGAGTTTACTGGCCACAGCCAGAGCCACGTGGGACAGGAGAGGCTGGGAGCTGCCCTAGAAACACACCAAACGGCTGAACGTGCTGGCGTTGCCGCGGGTTTGTGCCGAAACTCCAGCGTTTAGGAGCAGAAACACACTGACCTCCACAGCGTAGTAGAAGCCCGTGAACGGTCCGGCTCCCACCGTGACAAACTGGCTCATGGCGGGAGGGCTGCCTTTCACCGTGGCGCTGAAGCCTCCCAGGGTGGAGGCGTTTTTCATTTGGTCAAAAACACACAGCGTTGTAACGCCTACACACAGAAAACACGCCGTTAGCCCAAACCGTTGGGCGTTTGACCAACCCAACAGAAGCGGTAGACATGCGGCTTCGACTACTTCCTGATTATCTCTCCTGCTGTTTCGTTACACATCAACCATTTCAATGATCTTTAATGAAAAAGTGGGCCTATTTTCAGCTTGTTTGTAAAGAAATGTTTTAATACAACGTTTTTGTTTTGTTTCTTCTCCAACACAAATTTTAGAAACACAGCTTAAAGAGCAAGTCACCCCCTACCAGAGTATTACTCCGCTCCCACTTCCTGTTTGAAAAATGCAACAAATGCTGTTGCCTAGCAGACCGAGAGGGCGGAGCCACTAACAAATACACACACACAGGCTCACAACGTCATTGTGACATCATATGGTACCAGCTAACATTCTAGGGTACCTCTTAGCCAATAGCGATGGCAGATTTAAATTCAAATGCAGTGCAGAGTTTTTACCTGACAACGGCTCAACACTGACAGTTTTAGGCAGAAAAACAAAATTTTAACTAAAATGCACTAAAGTGCAAAACTATTGATGACACGTGTCTGCAGCACAATTAGACACGCATTTATATAGTTTATCAGAAAAATAAGTTGATTTGGGGGTGACTTGCTCTTTAACATAAAACCTGCCCAGTCAGTGGAGATTCCTGCGGAGAATGGCTTACCCACACTGCTGTGGTCCACAATGGCGTCCATCTCCTGCAGCCCCCACTTCTTGTAGGCCAAAGGGGGAGGAGGAACCACATCACTACCAGCTGCTGCAGCTGTGAGGAAAGAGAGCGCAACAAAATCTTCACTACAACACTTTAAGGTGTTTACTTTTCTTTACGTGGCACGAAAACGGCCGCTTTAGCTTGTGAAATTCAATAGAACTATTAGAAATGATTCAGGTGACTCGTAACTTTTTGAGGTCGCCACAATATCTGTGATCGCCTCCGTTGAGCCGTCCAGCACAGCTGAGAGAGGCAGACCCCTCCAAGAAAAGAGAAAAGACTCCCGGGATCAAACAAAACAAGGTCGGGATCCCGCTCACGATTCAAAGCTAGGATCTCCCAGAACCAACAAAGGATCTGGCTCAATAAACGAAGGAGCTCAGCAAACACCGTCGGGAGGAACCTTTGTGTCCCTATGTCTCCCTCTGGTGGCTCAGTAGCTAATTTACTAAAACGAGTAACTTCTCTCTTCTGTAAAATGTAAAAGAATCAGTTTTAATGTTTTAGAAACCGTCACACACTCGCGGATACAAGCGGCCCAAATGAGTTTCCTCCGTAGGGTGGCCGGGCTCAGCCTTAGGCCCTGTCCACACGTAGCCGGGGATTTGCCAAAACGTAGATATTTTCCTACGTTTTGGCCTGTCATCCACACGAAAATGGAGTTTTTTCACACGAAAACTGAGTTTTTTAAAAACTCCGGCCAAAGTGAAGATCTGCGTTTTCTCCGTTTTGAGTGTCTGCGTGTGGACGGACAAAACCGGAGTTTTAAGGTCCGCAACGTCACTTTCCGCGACAAAAAAATGCTGACATCACGTGTGCGACCTGTGTTTACACTAGCCGACAGCATGGATCCATCAATTGTCCAAGCGCTTTCTGCTTGTTTGTTTTTGCAAGCAGAATTACTGCTCCTTGCGGAAGACCACAGACGAAGGACGAGGTTACGAACGGGGGAAGTACTGCCGCCTACAGGTCTGGCATGTCCTTAACAACGTATTTATCCGGGTACGTGTGGACAGAGTCTGTTTTTAAAACGCGGTGGTGTGGATGCAAGTTTTTGGAGGGGCGGATATTCGTTTTTAAAAAACCCGGCTACGTGTGGACTAGGCCTTAGAGATAGGGTGAGGAGCTCGGACATTCGGGAGGGACTCGGAGTAGAACCGCTGCTCCTCCGGATCGAAAGGAGTCAGTTGAGGTGGTTTGGGCATCTGGTCAGGATGCCTCCTGGACGCCTCCCTGGGGAGGTGTTTCGGGCATGTCCTGCCGGCAGAAGGCCCCCGGGTCGACCCAGGACACGTTGGAGAGGTTACATCTCCAATCTGGTCCGGGAACGCCTTGGGGTCCTGCCGGAGGAGCTGGTGGACAAGGCCGGGGAGAGGACGGTCTGGAGCTCCCTAGTTGGGATGCTGCCCCCGCGACCCGGACCCGGATAAGTGGAGGAAGACGATGACAACGATGACGTCACACTTAAATCATATGTCTAACCCCTACAACACACACACACACACACACACGTTTTTAACTAGCAATATCATTTCTAATGTAGGGAATCCAACTGGGTCACCAGCGCCACGGCTTTCCAGAGGGCTTCGAATGAAGACAGCTGCCTGCACTCGAGCCTCTTTGGAGGATCCAACGCTGCTCATTGAACACCAAGATCACAACCTCCACGAGTACTTTTGTCTCACTCCGGGCTCATGATGCAAAGTTCTAGAGACGGACTTTCTACAGCTTACAGAATTATCTGAAACTTGAGCGGAAAGAAGCTCAAACACAGAGTCCTGCTGACTGAACTCTAAACGCCGTGTGTGTGTGTGTGTGTGTGTGTGTGTGTGTGTGTGTGTGTGTGTGTGTGTGTGTGTGTGTGTGTGTGTGTGTGTGTGTGTGTGTGTGTGTGTGTGGTAGTAATGGTACTAGTACAGCACGTCTTTGTCTCACTTGGACCTGAGTGTCTTGAAGCAAACGCTACAGCTGGCAGAAGACAAACGCAGTAGGGCATTTCCAGCTGGAACCCATCTGCGGTTATTGCTCGTGCTAACTGGCAGCAGTACCTCTGGCCACCTGGTTCCTGCAGGCGCGCAACGACTGGAAGAGGCTGAAGCCGTCGATGGTGACCAGAGCAGCGGGGTACAGGATGCTGAGCTCCTCGTGCTGCAGAAGAAGATAAACACATCTTAACATTTTAAGAACTTTGCTGATTCAAACAGTGAATTGCACGTTACCTGCTCGGTTACTCCAGGGTGGCGAGGAATCTCATAAGTACGGCATTTGAGTCTCAGTACAGGGTCCAGGTGCAGCAACTGGGCCAGGAGCAGAACCCCGTTCTGGTGTGACACAATCCATGTCACTGTTGTTGTTAATGGGACACGAAGCTAGGGATACTAGTTAAAGGTGGTTAACAAGAATAAGAACTGTACCTCTGTGTAGAAGCGGACATAGCCAGACGTGAAGCCCACAACCACACAGGTCCAATCAGGCCGCCCAGTGGAGCTCCTACACACACCAAACCAAAGCGGTTCTAAACATTTAGTACTGCTACACACACCTTTAGTAAGCAGAGCATTTCCTGACCTCTTCTGGCTGGCCAGAGGGATGGCAATAACGCTGTTCACACACTCCCTGGAGAGAAAAAGCAGTCAGGATGAAATGTTGCACCAAGATGTACTAAAAGGAAAAGAGTTTTACTGAAACTTTTGGTCATTTTTGTAGTGATGAATGTCTTTTTTACATTAGAATTGGAGTTTCTTCTGCATTTTGGCTTTTAAAACCCAAAATAAAATAAAAAATGCATCAAGAAAGCATCCCGTTTTTACGACGGCTCTGCTGTCTGTTCACACGTTCGCATCGTTTTCTCACCCCTCTTCGGCGCTGAGGGTTCCGGTCCAGGACACGGCCAGCGTCATCGCCTCTCGGCCACTTCCGTCCGTGCACCATTTGGCTGAAACGACCCAAAATACATTCAGATTCAAAGACGACCACACGGAAAAGGTGGAAATGCGTGAGCTGGTGTGAAAATCCGACCTGAGAGAAAGACGGCCTTCTGCTCTCGAGCCACAACCAGCAGGTCGGCGCAGGGCGACAGGGACACGACGCAGTCCTGCAGCCAGGGTTCACTCTGACCCGAGGTCTCCTCCTCCACCTGCACAGGAGACACGTCATAGCTTTTGGAACAACATGGAAATTACTCCTGGAGATGTGAATATTTAAAATAGTCTGATGCTAAATTTTGTTGAGAGTAAAAGCAAAAAAAAAAAAAAAAGCACGACTGAAACCGTTTTGGCGCTAGCTGATCCTTCCTCTTTCTTCTCGTCCCATGCTGCTTCCCAGTCGGAGGTGTCCCAGGACAGCTCGTTTTCTGCCAGAAACAAAAGCTCAAACTAAATGTAACAAACAGGAAAAAGTGGTGTGTGGGAGTCCTCGTGTTCACATGGAGCGGCCACCAGAGAGGGTACAGCGCAGGGCTGGACCATAAACAAAACGGATACTGATCAATGTCAACAATTATTGATGACTATAAAAAATTAGAAAACATATTTAAGTGCAGCCTTGGCAATTTCACGTTATTACAAAAAAAAGCTGCTTGTGTTTTCAGACTTGGTTTAATACTCAACGACTTTAGTTTATGGTTAAAAATCTAACTACTGCCATGCTGGTGAACTACTCAAACCTTCTGCTGGGACAATGTCCTCCACCTCTCCTGGTCTTGCTGCCTGTTTAGGTTTGAGAGGGGAGGGCTTGGTGGCGGAGCATGATCTGTGTTTTGATTGGTTGGGAGATAGCAACGACTCTAGTATTAAGCTATTATGAAAAAAGAAAGCAAACGTCGTCGTCTTCCTCCGCTTACCCGGGTCCGGGTCGCGGGGGCAGCATCCCAACTAGGGAGCTCCAGACCGTCCTCTCCCCGGCCACCTCCACCAGCTCCTCCGGCAGGACCCCAAGGCGTTCCCGGACCAGATTGGAGATGTAACCTCTCCAACGTGTCCTGGGTGGACCCGGGGGCCTCCTGCCGGCAGGACATGCCCGAAACACCTCCCCAGGGAGGCGTCCAGGAGACATCCTGACCAGATGCCCGAACCACCTCGACTGACTCCTTTCCATCCAGAGGAGCAGCGGTTCTACTCCGAGTCCCTCCCGAATGTCCGAGCTCCTCACCCTATCTCTAAGGCTGAGCCCGGCCACCCTACGGAGGAAACTCATTTCGGCCGCTTGTATCCGCGATCTCGTTCTTTCGGTCATTACCCAAAGCTCATGACCATAGGTGAGGATTGGGACGTAGACCGACCGGTAAATCGAGAGCCTGGCTTTCTGGCTCAGCTCCCTCTTCACCACGACAGATCGGCTCAGCGTCCGCATCACTGCAGACGCCGAACCGATCCGCCTGTCGATCTCCCGATCCCTCCTACCCTCACTCGTGAACAAGACCCCGAGATACTTAAACTCCTCTGCTTGAGGTAGGACCTCTCCCCCGACCCGGAGTTGGCAAGCCACCCTTTTCCGGTCGAGAACCATGGTCTCAGAATTGGAGGTGCTGATCCTCATCTTGAATTTTCTATTGACCCATTTTTTCCTATTGCACCACATGTCTATAGGTGAGTGAGGATTTTTAGGATGTGCTGGGCGTTTCCCCTCTGTGATCTGACGCTTCATCACAAAACATTAACTCTGGGTGAAATATCAATAGATTTCCACAAGATATATAAGAAGATAAAGGTTTAAAATAGTAATAATGGATGCTGTAAGTGCTTGCTTTTGGTTAGTTCATGTGTTCATAATAAGAGATGGGTGGTGGTGGCAAACAAGAAACACCCTCTCTTCCCTTCATGGATCTTCTAGTGTTGCATACAGGAAAAAGCTCCAACAATGAATTTCTAGCCATCATTAATAAAGAAACAACACCCTGAACCTCTGAACCCTCCCATAGCAGACATCTCAATCCTTCTCACCACAAACTGCATCAGGGTCTGAAATGAGACCTGATCAGAAAACAACCCTTTTTGTTTATTTTTATTCTATTTACATCAAATCGTGTTTTGTTTGCTGTATTTACTGTCAGCTTCTACTCCCAGAGGTGGCTAACTCCACTGCTTGGATCCTGCTCCTTCATCATCTAGCACCAGTAAGTACCTGTTTGATTCTGCTCCGCAGCCGGTCCTGCTGTTTGGGTCTGAAACAAGAAGTCCCGAACCGTCCTGAGTTCTTGGATCCTACAAAACTCAAACAAGCTGCAGGACATCCCTCTGCCCAGTCAGGAGCCAAGAAGTGGAAACAGCCAGTTAGCTTTCTTTGCTAACAGTACAGAACCCACGCAGCTTCGGTTCGTTTTCTCGTCCTTTGCGACTTTTTGTCAACTTCCTCACAAAAACCCAAACTTCCTACTGATCTTCTGCAACGAACTACACAAACATCAATGCATATCCTCTAGGCTTTCTCTGTCTAACCTATAGTTTCCACCCCAATGTGTTGACACATTAGCATAATAACACTTTTGTGCTTCCGGGTTAGAGCTGCGTGCAAAACGTCAAAATAAAAGCAGTTCCTGTGTACAAAGAAGACGGATTTATTTAGTAATAAACACTCAAATAACAAACAAATACATAAAATAAAATATAATATAAATGATAAATTTAATTGACACGTTTTCATGCTTTCATAAAAATGCAATGACCTAACTTTTTTGCTAGAGGGCGCCAAAGCAACATTTTTTGTAACGTTTAGAGCTTTTTTTTTTGTCATTAAAGACTTGGGTTGCATTTGTATGACATGCTAAACATTCAGCTTGCTTTCTAGAAGTTAAATCACACTCATCTATGATATTATATCGGTTGTGTTGGATTTAGATTTGCAGGATTTATGTAAAATTAGTAATAGCAATAAAAAACACACTCTGATAAAATAAAAACAAATAGTCCTCTGAGATTATTTAAAAGAAAAAGATGCACCCAGCAGGTTCTAACAGTTGTACTAGTTTGATTTTTTAAAACATGTGCCATCAATCATTTTATCTGAGTGATCCCAGATTGCACTTTTAAAAACTGTAAGAATATTTTTTTATTTCATAAAATATGAGAAGATCTAGGCGGAAAGTTATAATAATAACTCTGTTATTCTTCTTGGCTGAAAACACCGGCCAACGCTTTGTCCCTGGGGCTTTTTAGTAAAGGAAACAGGTAATGGCTTCAGCCGTGGTTGTTTGTGTTTCCACTGTGTCTCTGAAACGGCTGCTGAAGATGGTCTGGGAGAAAAGATGGGGAAGACATTATTTAAGTAACAATAATCCCTTAACTTCACATAATTATCTATTTAGGGGAGTGTCTCTCAAAAGCGTCATTCCATTTTCAATAAAAGATTCGTTTTGTGTACATTTAAAATCAGCAAGATAGAAAACACCAGATCTGTACTTTAATTTCTTCTTATTTTCATGCATTGAGATTTCCCAGAATCAGAAATTATTGCAACTTCCTTTCCTTTAGTGATATTTTACTGGTGTTTCATTTCAAAACAAAGTGGGAAAAAGTTGAAGGTAGAAGAAGATCTCTTTAGTGCGCAGCCCTCAAAGGCAAAACCTGTTTCCAAAATCCCGAGTGCATTTTTTAGCATGAGTCACAACCACTAAATATGTGTTTATTTAGTGATAAATATGCTGGATATTTCCTTCTGACGTGGGAATGTTTGTGAGAGAAAATGGTCCGTGTGTAGTCTCTGATGTGCGGACAACACACACCGCAAGACCAAAACTTTTACATCCGGATTGTTTGATCATGACGTATTCAAAATCTTACGACAATTCTTAAAAATCCTGCCGTGTGAACTGTCTTAGAAATATTGCATTACATAATAAAACCTTAAAATTATACAAATAAAGAGCGTAAAATGAACAAAAGAAATCATTTTATCATTATAACCTTCTAAAAGTCTATTCAAACACAGCAGATAGTGTTAAAACTTAACCAACAAACTCAGTTTTGGCTAATTCTCTGTGCCAGCTGTTTAGGTCTGCTGCAAACGCGATACCCTTGCTGTTTGTTTCAACCGGGTTCTTTATTTATTCACAATGATTAAGGGGTTTCTACTCATAAAAACAATCATTGTTGTGGACTTTTATTTTGTTAACCTCAAGAAGAATCTATTGAGATGGAGTCATGTGGGGTCAAAGGTCAGTGTTAGGCTGAGAACATAACACAGCTGCAGCTGCTGCTGCTGGTGGTACTGTTAAACACCGCTCCACGTCTTTCCTTCCTATCCTTTTAAAACAGCAGTGGGCAATCTGCCAGCATACACACACACACACACACACACACACACACACACACACACACACACACACACACACACACACACACACACACACACACACACACACACACACACGACCGCACAAATAGAAAACCATCCCCAGGGGCTGCCCAAAAGTTTCCGGTCCGGAAGGCCGGACACAGAAACTCGGGAAACAATCGGGTGTCATGGAGGTCCTTTGGATGGTCGTGATTTCCCTCCCTGGGCTGCTGCTTTCTAGCCCGGCCCGCCAGACTCCTCCTCTGTTTGATTCTGCACAGAGAAAGGGTCTGGCAACGCTCCTATTCAAATAACCCCGCCCCCTGAGAATTTTAACCGAGCCAATCAGCTCTGAGCAGCATACATCACACACCACAACGCCGAGCCTGTCGAACATGGCGACGGAAGCGGAGTTCGCTGCGGCTCTTTCCTCTGGTCTAAATGACTTGAATGTCTTTAAAACCACAAGTAGAAGCGCTAAAAGCCTTTCTTCTAAAAAAAATTAGTATTGCTACAGCTAAAAAACTACAGCGTCGTGTTTCCGTCTTTTTTCTGATTGGTTATTTTTAAGCTGCTAGTCCCGCCCCTCATGTGCCGCTCCGCCTGTGAGTTACCAGACTCTTTCTCTGTGCAGGATTAAACAGAGGATGAGTCTGGCGGGCCAGGCTAGCTGCTAACTGGGCCGCTGCTGCGCCTGCAGCAACACGTCTCCATCTGGCTCCCCCAGGCTCTTCCTTTGCTGTCATGCTCCTCCTCAGGACGGACGCAGCGCCGGTGCACAAAGCGGGATGGCCTTGATCCATTCAAACACCCGGAGTTGAAAGACCCTGGCTTTTATTTTTATTTGCAGCTTTTAGGACAAAGATTAGAGACGCCATTCCAGACCAAGTGAACTCAAATGTTATGAATTCTATTTAAAGAATGGATTCTGAGTTGGCTGGAGACTTGAAGCGTCCTCCTGAGGTCCAGGTGAACGTCAGAAACGTTCTCACGCTGAGAAGAGCCTGCAGCTCACTCAGACCAACGTCGAGTTTCAGAATAAACGTCAAAAAGTCAAAGAGCATTTTCCTCTCGTCTCATGTGACTACAGCTTTGGTTGGTTTCTGCTGGCTTCGCGCCGCCATTCAACAGGACTGTGTAAAATTTCAGCAGCTCATCACACCGAGGGTTAATTTCCCCACTTATGCCTCCTTCCAGCTGAATACGCCGATTTCTCGGCTCTCGTGCTTTTTAATTTGCACACAATCAAATGTTTAAACTTTTTTTTTTACACTTTAACTCCGTGACATTTCCTGAGTAGTTGCAGTGAAGAGGAGGTTGGGTTCAAAGGTCACAGAGAGCTGCTTTCTATGACAAATCAAATCTTTTCCTCTGAACTGTTCAGCACACATAATGAATGCGTTCATTAATGAATAACCCGTTTGAGCTTCTGCAGAAACACAGTGAAGTTCAAGCTCTGGTCTTGGGTGCGCGTCTTTAAGAAAAGCTGAGCTGCGTGCAGACGGTTGCCGCCGACACGGTGAAACGTGAGAAACGCCGGGAAACGAATGGGACTCCATGATTATGCTTCACCTGTTGGTGCAGAATGAGTGCGAGGCTCTAACGGCCAAAAGCAAAAGCATCTCTGAGTTCCTCCAAAGAGAAATCACTCCTAAAAAAGCCAATTATTTCTAAATAAGGAGGGTTTCAGACATTAAAGTCCCGTAGAGAGACGTCAGCACCGATAAGGAATTCCTTTTAGCTGAAACTCTTTCTTATCTTGTTTGATTCAAACTTGCAAAGAGAAACCTTCATAAATAAAGTAAATCTTCTGTCTTTTGTTCACGTGTCATAAATGCTTTTAAACCAGTTTTGTCAGCTGACTTCTTCCAGCTCTTTCTGGTTTGAAGCTGACAGAATTTCATCAGAAAATGTGATTCCAGGTGCTTCCAAGAAACAATTCCCAAGAGTAACTTTAGAGTCTCAGCATACCTGCTTTTACTCATGAGGAGACTTGTGTGGAACAACAAATCACAGCCTAATTTGATGCTCTACGGGGTTTTCTGCAGCTTTTATGCACCTGATTTTACGAGGGAAGCTGTCCAAATGTTCTGATGACAGATTTTTGCTTTTTAGCTTCCTTGTTTTACATTTATCTCTCTTTGAAAACATTTAAACTCAGAATTACCACAAAAAAAAGATGATAATCCAACATTTATCCAACCAATTCAAAACACATTATTGCATCACATTACTGCTGAGGGCCAACCACAACGAATGACCGAAGGCTCCCTGATGCTGCCGCTGCTTTGCAGCAAGGTGGAGCTGTTATCAGCAACGGTGGTCCTGGAGGGCCACTATCCAGCATGTTTTAGTTGTTTCCCTGCACCATCACACCTGATTTGATGATTTAACCACCTTTTTATCATCTCATCAAGCTTGGCAGACTCACATTAATCACCTACTGATTAACGCCAGGTGTGTTGGAGCAGGGACACAACTAAAACCTCCCCCTGCAGTGGAGTGTTTTGTGATCTTTCCAATGCAAAATTTTTAATTATTTGACGTTTAAATCTTCGTTTTTGAGTTAAATCTTTTGCACAAACTGCATGAACTTGGCATAAATGGTAAATGGCCTGTATTTGTTACAGCGCCTTCTAGAGTCCTAGTCCTGTTGAATTGCAGCTGCTTGGGTGAGCGCTCAGCATCTTACCTGCAGCAGGCAGCAACAGAGCAATCTCTGAAGAATCAGGAAGTCAAGCTAAGAGCCATCTGCTGATCTGAAATTCACCTACTTTCTTCACACAAGAGTCGTTCACTAATACTCAAATGATGCTCGTGCCGCTGCCACACAGACTCACTAACGAGTGATGATGTAAAGATCCTGACACCTGATGCAAAACCAACAGCCTGCAGGCAGCAAAACGGAGTCAAACTTCACATCTTTTCAGAAAACGGACAACATGTCAGCATTGTTGTTTAAATAAAACAGTGTTTTGTGATTTCTCTGGATCCTGATGATGGCCGAGGAACCTGAAGATTGTAGATGAGTGTGTCTGGAATCCCACAGTAACAGGAGACGTCCCGGTTTCCACCAGACTCAGCACATTTTCTGCCTTTCTGCAGACTTCGTCGGTAATCACGAGTTCCTGCACGAGGACAAAGGCTCTCAGAAAGGTAAAGCAGTAGGAAATGTCAGCTTTAATATCATTTATGTCAATTTTATGTCAGATCTATTCAAATAAAAGCATTAATATTAAGTACAAAATATAAAAGTATAATTGTTTAGCTATTTTTATATTTTTGTTTTGTACCAGACTGATTAAAAATAACTGTCTACTGATCCATGATTCTTCTGCATGAGTATCACTAACCAAGCGGGTCAGGAAGCTGAACAGATTATTAATTGTACTTTCCTTCATCTAACACCTGTTTTGTGTGAAAAAGCTCAAAGCTAACCAGCAGCAGCAGATTTTCTCAGAAAAAAGTTCTCGCGTTACGTAATACGTTATTTAGATTTGTCACTAGCAAATCCAGACCGGCCACACGTCGGATATCTGATGTAGCTCTCTAAAAACATTCAGACACGCTGTGCTGTAAAGTTAACGTTGTGATGCAGGCAAAGTTATTCTGGAACTGAACTTTGACCTTTGACCCAACGATTTAACGTGTAACTGATGATGAGCAGCAATAACATTGCCTCTTAGCCATGAAGGCAGATAAGACGGTCTGATAAGCTTCTTTAAAAGGTTTTATGGAGGTTCGTGCTACCTGAAGCGAACACACCTCTGTCAAGGAGAAGAGCTTCCTTGTTAGAAACTGCATTTCAAATGTTATAAATGGAGTTTTCCCCTCCCCGATTGGTCTAAAACTCGGTCGTTTATCTTCTCCCGTCAAGACAAACTTGAGGAATTTGGGTGTTATTTTTAACCAATCAGTGTCTCTTGAAGGCAACAACGTTGGTCCCAAACTGTTTTTATCTCTTAAGTAATATGTCCAAACTGTGAAGGTTGGTGTCCAAACATGAACCTGAAATGGTTCTCCATGCCGTTATCTCCTCCCGTCTAGATTGCTGTAACACACTCTTCACATGTTCTAACAAAAAGCCCTTGACCGCCTTCAGCTGGTCCAGAACTCTGCAGCGAGGCTCCTAACTGGAGCAAACAGAAGAGCTCACATCGCTCCTGTTCTGGAGTCTCTGCACTGGTTACCCGTTAACTTTAGAGTTCATTTTAGAGTCCTGACTAGAACTTTCAGGGCTCTGCATGGTCAAGCTCCTCCCTATATTACTGACCTTCTGCTCCAACCCGAGCCCTCAGGTCCACCCACCAGAACCTTCTAGAAGTTCCAAAGACCAGATACAAAAGTGGAGGTGATCGCTCCTTCCAGACTCTGGAATGATCTTCCTTAATCCGTACGCAGCGTTGACAGTCTGGACACTTTAAACAGCTGAAGACCTTTTTATTTAAAGCTGCGTCTACCTAAACCTTTTATTTTCTTATTTTTAACTCAAATGTTTAATCTTTCACCTGTTTATGAAATGTTATGATTTTATGACTTATTTTTTTCTGATTGGTTAGAGATCATTATGATTTTATGACGGTTTAATTTTGTCTTGATCCATGTCTGTGATATGTGCTATACGAATAAAATGTACTTACTTTTTACTTGAAAAATATTCAACCCTGCATGCAGTTCAAGTTGTTGGGATTTGTTTTTTCCGGTCGTGCTGCAGGAAGAACTCACAGGAATTTTTAAGGTTTCTTTCAAACTGGGTCTGGTTAAGAGGTGTTGTTGTGCTGCATTTCTGTTCATTTAATAAAAATATGACAGGAATTTTAAACAAGAGCAGGAAATGTCTTTTTTGAAAAATCACCTCAAGATCCAAAAACTGATAAAAAATATTCCATGACATCAAATAGCATTCTGGTTCAAGATGGTGGGAAAATAATGGCCTGAGCACAAAGTTCAGGACGGCGTTTTGTTGTTTGTTGTTCAAAAGCACGACTCGTCTTCCTTACCCCGCTGTGACACGAGGGCGGATGGGTTCCTGCTTGTCTTGCTGCAGGCTAACTTTCATCCACAAGAGCATTCCAAGACAGGACACATGTATTTCTGCAGAGTCACTTTCCTCAACCCGACAGTTTGGATGTAGAGGCTGCAGAAGATCTGAATTACGCATCAAGGCTGTGCAGAAATGAGTCAGGATAATCCGAGATCATCCAGATGAAACTGACCGAAGGGTATGAGTAAACATCAGCACAGCTGCTCTGGGAATGTCTCAAAGAAGTGGCTGCAGGCTGCTTTACGGGTTAGTCAGCGCCTTTAGAAGATGTGGAAACTGCTTTCTGTAGCATGAAATTTTAGGTTATTAATGCAAAACTATTGTAAGATCTTTCCCGACCGAGATGCAAGCGGACAACCGGCAGCTTTGTCTTTGTGCTTCTCAACGATGGGAGCAACACCCTCGCTGCTGCAGACAAAGCTCCAACCAGTCGGTTCCTCTCTCTCCCCTCATCCTTCTGTTCTTTGTGGACATCGTACCAACATGCATCAACTCCTCAAATCCAGAAAAAGCCTTTTCCCAGTCAAAAACCATGGCTTCAAAGTTGGAAACGCTAACCTTCATCCCTGCACATAACTGCTCCGGTGCACACTGAAGGTCACGGCTTGAAGACAACCAAACCGCAGCTCGTCTCTGTGCAAACACCACAACCAGGACCAGACGTGGGCCACTCTCCCACTTGAATGAGCTAGTGGTAGTGCATTAAATGATACAATTGTCTTCCTCCTGTTTTACAGACACAGAGAGAAATTGATTTTTTATTTATAATCAAACCTTCTGCAGAAATGAGGATTAAATCCAGAATGAGACCCTGGATTTGCAGGTGCACGCAGGTTTTCTGGCTAAACTTTGCACGAACGTTGATTTCTCGCCGTTGATGCTGAAATAATCACCCAACTATTTACTAATTGTTTATTTTACAAGAAATACACAATTCACATTCAAACGTTCAACATACAAATAATTTAATCATATAAAACATGAATGTTGGGAGTTTTCTCATGGTGGATAAACAAACCAGTCGAACGTGTTCTGGTTCAGAAATGTAGCCCAGATGAGTACCTTTACTTGCTAAAGAACTGGTGAAAGAAAGGCTCACAAGCCAAAGTGCACCAGTGATGAAAGAGAACAGAGCGGGAAATGGAAAAACCCCAGGTGTAAAAAAAAAAAAAAACATTAAAAGACCTCTGTGAGAGTACATTCAGCAGAACGGTAGTGGGCGTCCGCTTTGCAGTGGATAAGGCTCTTCCTCCAACAGTAAGGCAGAAGCTGCAGTCACAACGTGCACAGAGTTAAAAAAACAACATTTTTTAGAAAGTTTTTAGCACTAAAAAACTTGGCTAGAACAACAATTGAAAGTAGCCCTTCGTGTTGCTTAATCACCCCGAGCAGCACCATTCTGGATCTGTGTGCAAGAAGCTACGTGCAAAAGGTGAATGATTTCAAAAGTGATGTGGAAAACTATTTTTTGGGGGACTTTTCGTTCGTCTAAAAACTGAAAAGAGGTGCTAGCACCATTACAAATGACTTGGTCGGATGGCTCAAACATACGTCAAGCGAGCATCGATCTGCCACGACGTAACCTTTGCGGCGGCGCTTCATTCATCCACGTCAGTGCGAGCCCCCCAAAAGCAAACATGAGCAGCGAGGTCATGTCCCGAGCACAGCTGGGTCTGTGGCTCCCGGCGGGCTCTCCACCAACGTTTACACGGCAAATACAATCAAGAGAAAGAGTGCTACACGGCCAGAAGGCGAGAAACGTCGCTGCTGTTAAGGTTCCATCCCCATTTAAGCCCCAAAATCACAAGAGCTGAAGCTTCAGAGCTGTCAACCGGCTCGCGGACAGTAACAAAACACAAATGCATGAGAATTTTCAAAGAGGCATCTCCTAAAAGTGTGCAAAAGTCAAGAGTCATCTCTCCTTTTTTAGATTTTTTTTAACCGCCAACTCTGTTAGGTAGAAAACGCAGATGACAGGAAGTCTGGAAACACTGAAAATCAAGAAGTCATCGTTTCGGTCGCTCATAACGTCAACAGAGGTGGTTCCGAGAAGGTTCTAGTAAAATAAGCGGAACAACAGGAGCGCTGGTGTTTCACTCCGTTGTCTTTAAGACACATGGTCGGCTCAGGTCACGGAGGGACGGTCAAATCCGGAGTGGACTTTGATTTACCCTCGTCTGACTGATGTGTGCAACGACAGACACGTAAATCCACGTAGCAGCCCAACAGAAGCTACCACGTCCTTCATAATAAATATCGTTAAAACACCAATATGGTGAACAGCAATCGTTGAAACTACGGGAACTCGAGCACATTTCCACATAAAGTTTCAGCCCTTAAGAAGGAACAGAAATCACTCATGGACAACGTTACGATAAAACATGCGAGGCTTTGATTTCGTATAAAAATAAAGAGAATCAAGGAGAGCAGCTGTTAAATACTCCTAGGGCTACAGGCGGTGCTCTCTAGTCCGTGTGCAGAGATCTTAAAGATTTGATCACGAGCTTACAGGAAGTTCATTTCTTCCACAGATTTTCACAGATCAGCGGTTTAAGTTCGACTTTAGCTTGGCAGACTCCTATCCTATGAAGTGGTGAATGCTACAGGACCAGTGAACTGTTGGGACATGAAACAGGTGAGGCTCAAGCATCCGTGTTGTCTTCCTTCGCGTATTCCTCCACCAGTTCCTCGTAGGAGTGGCTGGGAGCCGAACCGTCACTGGTGAAGACGGATCCTTCTGATTCAGAAGTCTGATCCTCCTTAATGTTTGCCTCCATGTTTTCATCACAAGTCATGATGGAGATTTTTGCTTTAGAGTCATCATCATCATCACCATCGCCTTCATCATCATCATCATCATCATCGCTGCCATCTTCTTCCAGCTCCTCTAAGTTATTGCTGAGGAAGTTTTCCTCATCAATAAAAGTAATGTTTGCGTTTTGGATCGACAGAGGGTGGTACTCTTTAGAGTCCCACGTCCTCAGACTTCCTGCTCCACAGTCTCCGCCTCCTCTGTTCTCCACATCCATGTCCTTATCCAGCTGGTTCTCATACAGCTGGTCTTTGTCCAGCTCTGGGTCACCCTCCATGTGGCCCTCTGTTAGCAGCAAGCCATTGTCAGAACCAAGAAGGTAGTTCTTAGACTTTGAAAAGGCCACCGTGACGCGATCGCTGAAGCTGTAGCGCCTCTTTTGGCGAGGCGAGCGGTCCAGGCGGAGGATGGTGTGACCGTTAAACATCGGCGCGTCGGTGCAACTCTGAGAACGGCCAATGTCTTTCATCTTCTTGTTGGCGCTGCCAGCGGTGCCGTTTGTTCCGGCGTTGCCAATCTGCTTTATTAAGTCGTTGTAGCCCTCCTGCTTCTTGGACATGAAGCTAAAGATGTTGAGATCTTCGGGAGAGGGCGGCAAACGAGGGGAAGCTTTGTGAGACTCCTTGTAGTGCCGCATCTCTTCCAGGGAGAGCTTCCGAAGCTTGCGTCGTTTCTTCAAGGCCTTGTGGGCTTCGATGACCATCCGTACTTTCCAGTTGAAGAACAACGAGAGCCAGGCCAGACCCAGATAAATCCACACTTCCACGAAATAACGATACAGCGTCGGATACTCTTTAGTCGGTTCCACTCCTGCAGGAACGAGGAAAGTGTCAAACTTCGGAGTCTGAAGTTCAGTTAAAGGGTATAAAGTAGTGTTTTATTTCTTCACATCTTACCTGCCACCAAGTCCCCAAAACCAATAGTGGTCAAGGTGACAAATGAGAAATACAACCCTTCAATGTATGTCCACCCCTCCTGGGACATAAACACGAAAGGTGGAAGGACCAGATGGACCAGCACACCCCAGAGAAGAAAGATGGCCGTGCAGGTAAACTGAGCTTTCCTCTGGAAAAAGAGAAAACATGGATTTGGAAATGAGCAACTCAAAGAAATGCCCCAAACTGTAGGAAAAGCAGAAGTATGAACACACCAGCGAAAATCCCTTTCTGGTTAAATACTGGCCCAGGTGCTTGGCTCTGCCGCCAAAGAACTTCCCGAGCTCACTGATCCAGGTGAAACACAACGGCACTCCAAACAGCCCGTAGAAGATGCAAAACACTCGGCCGGAGGGCGTTTTGGGGGCGATGTTCCCATATCCTGTAAAAATGGACAAACAGACAAAAACGGTTGAAACAACTGTTCAAACTCAACTGAATGAAAGTTAAATTTCAGATTTGGGCAAAAACAAACTCCGACTTTGAGAACAGCTTAGACTTGGCTGTTGGTGAACATTTGGGAACGTTGGATGGAATATTGAAGCTTGCTTAAACTGGTGACTTAACATGGAATAAAAACATGAGTGCAAGGCTGGAAAGCAGCGGGAATTCTGGCCTAAACATGGAAATACACACAAGTTCCTGCACAGCAAAGAATGTCTGAAACAAAGAAAGCTTGATCCTTTAGAGAGGTTTTAACCCTCCCGCTGTCTTCATGGGTGACCCCGCAAGGAAAGGTGACCAATGAGCAGGGTTGATGGTTTATCCCTTGGGTCCACGTGGCAGGGGCCACCCATGAAGACAGCGGGAGGGTTAAAGGACATTAAAGCCATCACATACCAATAGTGGTGATGACTGTAGCAGCAAAGATGACGGCATTTGGCCAGTTCCAGTTGTTAAACGTCTTCCTGCCCGTTATGGTAACGCCTTGGCCTGCAGCGTCGGACACCACCTGAACAAAAAGAGACAACTCAGTCTGGGACGAATCTTAGTGGCACTTTGTGAATAAACTGGAAGGAAATATTCAGACTGGGCAGGAAGTGTGTCATCTGTAAGCTTCATGTCATTCACCACATCCTTCCTGTGACAGACCAGCTAATGACCTGAAACGTTTAACCAGAGGCGCCTTTTAGCTCCCGTCGCAGCTGATTTTGTCAGAGAAACAGGAAACCTGCTGCTGCTGCATCCCTAAACAGCAGTTTCCTAACGACGCGTGCCGAGAGGTTCCCCACCTGAAGTTCCATCCAAAGTTTCACTCAGGCTGAAGAAAAAGCTCCTAGTTCATCTCCAGGGGGGTTTTTGGTGCTGAAATTCAAAGAATGAGACAAAAAGTGCTCATCCATCGTTCCCAAACACACACGTGCTTCAGCGGCCACAACAACACACGACTTCAGTCTCCTGAGAATGGCCACAGCCGGCCGGGACAATGCTTCACCCCCAGCATGCTTTCTCCAGCGTGAGGAAACGTGCAGACATTGGCACAACGTAAGCCCTGCAATCCTGGAAGATGCTTAGTTCTTTAATAATAACAGGTCCGGCGACAGTTCAGCTCTGTAATTACCAAACTCAGGGAGGCCGTTCTTCTGCAAGAAGAATAAAACTCTCCTTGGTTGGACTATTGGGGTGGGGGTGGGGGGGGGTGTCAACACCAGTGATGATTGCGTTCATGTTTGCTTAACATTGCTGTTGGTAATCAGGCGAAAATCTTATTTTTGGACAGAAGTTATATTAATGTTGGCAGAATTCAACATTTTACAACAGAAAACCGGAACCCCGACCTTTTATTCTTTTTTTTGGATGAATAGTAAAAAAAAAATCCCCACGAAGCATGCAACACCCACCCCTCACTTCAGCGTTTACGCTTAAACAGCTGTGTTTACTGAGCTGTGCAAAAGTCCTGATGCAACTCATTTCTTCCGTTTGCACCATGAAAACCCAACGAAGCTCGCTGAAGACAGTTTAAATGTTTACATGCATAAATGTTATTTTTGCGTGTGTTTACATGCATAAATGTTATTTTTGAGTGTGTTTAAATGCATTAATGTTATTTTTGCGTGTGTTTAAATGCATTAATGTTATTTTTGCGTGTGTTTACATGCATTAATGTTATTTTTGCGTGTGTTTACATGCATTAATGTTATTTTTGCGTGTGTTTACATGCATAAATGTTATTTTTGCGTGTGTTTACATGCATAAATGTTATTTTTGCGTGTGTTTAAATGCATTAATGTTATTTTTGCGTGTGTTTACATGCATTAATGTTATTTTTGCGTGTGTTTACATGCATTAATGTTATTTTTGCGTGTGTTTACATGCATTAATGTTATTTTTGCGTGTGTTTACATGCATTAATGTTATTTTTGAGTGTGTTTAAATGCATTAATGTTATTTTTGTGTGTGTTTACATGCATTAATGTTATTTTTGCGTGTGTTTACATGCATAAATGTTATTTTTGTGTGTGTTTACATGCATTAATGTTATTTTTGCGTGTGTTTACATGCATTAATGTTATTTTTGCGTGTGTTTACATGCATTAATGTTATTTTTGCGTGTGTTTACATGCATTAATGTTATTTTTGTGTGTGTTTACATGCATAAATGTTATTTTTGTGTGTGTTTACATGCATAAATGTTATTTTTGCATGTACTTCATTCAACGCGACACTAAGCTTTTTTGTTGCAGCTCATGATTTAAGAGCTGCAACTCAGAACTCTAATTTCTGCGCAGCTCTGTCGAAGGCAAACTAAAAATGACAAATCCATGATTCATCGACTCCTCTGCTGGGACTAATTTGACGTTTAACCTCAGAAATGTGAGATGCGTGACGTTTCCTTTTGCTATTCAAAAAACAGATGTGTCAGGTTTTGCATGTGGGGTCTTTGCACGTTTAGCTCGGCAGCTTTAGCCCAATAAGGGTACGTGAACGTCTTCAGTTTGTCTGCCTGATTAGAAAAATGCTGAAAATCGACCCAATCTGAAATCACACGACACGCGGGAGCTCGTTTGCTCTCTAAAGGACGTGTTGGTACCGCTGAGCCCACTTTACGCTGCACAAGGTGGAGAAGGGAAGAGTTTCTCTCCACGGATGAAAAGCTCCGTATTGCAAAAGTCAAAATAAAGGACAGAAAGGTCATTCAGAGGTCAAGTCGTGGCTGCCTGAAAACAATGAGATGTGCATGCTCAGGTCCAAGCCAGCTGTTCCTCTGGACAAATCACAAGTGAATAACTAACAAGAACATTAGTGAATGTGTCAGCTGTGCTGCACCAGTTACACAGAACTGGACGGGTAGAGTAATCTCATTACTATGAAAGGGCCCTTTTTATTGGACACGACCAAACGGGAGCACGACTCAAACTTTGGCTGATGTTGGCGTGAGCATGTGCCTCGCTGAGATATCAGAAAGAACAGCTAAACAAAACCACAGCGACAAACGGACGTTATCAACGCAGCTGCTCCGGCCTCGTGGTACTTTTCCACTCCAGCAACAGTCCGCGCCACCGAGTTACAGACAGACGGCGTCACGTGGCCTCGCCCCCTCCGAGTCACCAGGAATTAAAGCCTCTGTGTGGAATGACTTCATTTTGTTTTAATTGTTAGCATAAAAGGGAAAACTCGGCGTTGTGTTAAAGAGGCCGTTTTACTTAACGGTGCAACTTGTTTCTGTTCTTTCATTTATGCTAATTAACATTTATGTAACTAATAAAAGTAAGATCTTATACGGATCTGAAGGATCTGAGGACGTTTGCAGCTGTAAAACACTTGAATCCCTGTGGGTACGCCATAAAATCTCAGCAGCGAAGAAGCGCTCCTTCAAACTAAACGCTCTGATTTCATTTGTTAGAGAAAGACGTGACCATTACGGGTCAGAAACAGCAGATAGGTCACGAGGAAAAACCCACATCTTCCTCAGAAAAGGTTTCGCTTCATCCGTTTGTCCTTTTTAAGAGGAAGGTGGAGGTCACGCGTGGTTTTAAACCTCTGACGCCGGAAACAAGTCATGTGAAAACCACTTTTGCCACCTTGCATAAAACAGCTGATGAGAATCTCCTGCAGCTCATCAGCAAAAGCAGGAAGAACGAGAAAACGGACGCATCGCCACGTTTCTCTGAACTGGCTCAGATGCTGATTTGCAAACATCTCACCGACATCTTTTTCCATCTACTTTGGCGACGATGAGGATTTTTGATGGTTTCCATGAAGGCGGCGCAACATTCAAAGTGACCAATCAGAACCACATCCCTGCTGCTCATGCTTCCTTTAGGTTTACTGAAGCGCCGCATCATTCAGTAAACTTCTTCATGCTTGTGTGCGCCTGCAGCTTTACTAGAAAAAACAAACACAACAGGACAGCCAGGTGTTTAATCCTCACCTGCAGGAGATAACCCCTCACCCTTTCAGCACCACCTTTAAGCTACTTTCGAGCGCTTTGACGGGCTATAAAAGCCAGTCTGAACTGTGCCCACTTCAAGGATCCTGGAGTTAATAGTAAACTTCTCGTTAATGAAACAGCGAGGACTGACTTTACAAGCTGCAGCGGAGGGGGGAAAGTTTCCACCATGGAAATCTAACTAAACCCTGCCTTCAGATACTCATTTTGCAACCGTTTCATTTATAGCAGCTCCAACTCATCTGCAGCAGGTGTTTTCCCCTCTCCATTCACCAACACTGGTCCAACCCGCTGTGGAGCGGGCACAAAGGATGGGATGCTCAACAGGCAACTCCAGAGGATCCTTTGTAAGTGGGATGAAAACTGAACAGATGGCTTAATATCGTCTTTGTCCCCAAGAGGGGACACGATAGCAGGACGTCCCAGTCTCACAGCTTCACAGAAACCCCGCTGCAGGTGATCTACAGAAACCCAAACTGGGAGATTTCTGAAATCGGACTAAATGGATTAGGCAGCAGGTGTTGGGGGAGGTTCTGGGCAAGTTTCCCTTTTCCAGTCCCCCCAAACACAAAGAGGAGAGGCAGAAGGGGGGGGGGATGGGGAAATGAACCTCCCTAATTCTGGAACCAGGGGTACAGGTCGGGGCACGTCTCGGGTCACACAAACCCTGTGACGTCAAACTGTGGAAAACTCCAAATTCCTGTCACTTTCAAACATCCTGAAGAATCAAGGTGGAAGAGCTCTGACATCAGAGCAAAAACAAACAGAGAGTCATGCATGGGGCAAAAAACCTGCAGGAATCGTGTTGATTCAAGGCTGGCAGCCAGACCCGGGAGGGGTCAACGGCACAGATCTGAACCCTGGAGGGAAAGCGGAGGTTCAGACCGCTCCTCTGCAGCCCTTCAGCACGAGGACAAAAGATTCAGGGGAACTTTTTCCATCAGCAGCAGGTAACAAAAGAAGTATCATTCCGGAGATAGGACTAACTTCAGCTAGAATTCAGGCCTTGAGGCTTGCCCTGAGAGGGTGTGTTGACCCACCACTGATGAACCCTGGACCAGAACCTCATTCCTGAGAGGTTTGGTATCAAAAACCAGCTGGAGCTCCTCTTGCGTTAACACCCTTCTCCATTTAAACACAGCATACCTCTAGTATCCTGTCCAGTTCCTCCTTGGACAGACAGGGATGGTCCTCCAGGATTTTGTCTTTCTGGTCTCTGTACTGCTTTGCTGCCAGCTTCCAGTTGGGCTCCTCCAGGACCTGGAATATGGCTGCCCCGACGGAGAGGTAAAATATGACGGCGGAAGTCAGCAAGGGGCCTTTATCCACCATGCTTCTGTGCAAAGAGCGCGGGGAGGGGGTGAGATAACAACAGAGCCACGTTAGGCGGCGGGGTGCATCCTCACAAAGTGTTTCACGCTTCTGAGTGTGTGCGGTTCCGGCACGGGGGAAGCCGAGGAGCGCGCGGCGGCTGACTGCATCGGGCTCGAGACATAACCGTTTTAAAAGGAAACGCCGGGCTGGGCCGAGCGCGCGGGCAGTTCATCCACTTGTAGTTCCACGTGCGCGTCTGGCGATCAACTGCGCCCTGAAGTAGAGCGCTGCTGAGGGGAGTGGCGCAGAACCGCCCCGCGCTGCCGCAGAGGGAGGGGGAACTCCTCTGCTGCTGCGCCTTCTTTGGTTACAGGTGCGCAACTCCCCCAAAGTGACCCAAAACTCACCATGACGCGTCTTCTGTGCGCTAAACCCAACAGCTGATTCAGTACAGGAGAGACTTCTGACAAAGGTCTCGAATACAAAATAAACTACAGAATCACAACTATTCTCAAGGCTGAAAAGTTGCGTATGGAAAAAAAAATCAGGTTTCTGCATGGGTGGCTTTAGGGGAGGAGCCAGAGGGGCCCCAAGCCCTGCTGAAACCTGATTGGTGACCAAGTTCACTACTTTGTTCTAGTTGTAGAAGAAAAACACATTTATCAGCCAAAAACTAAAATATTCTCATCAGCTAAACACATCGGTAGACCCAAACAGACATCATTTTGTACGTTTGTGAAAAAAATCTTTTTAAAAATACATTTTTTGTTTATTAAATATCTTCAATATTCTAATGAAAAACAACAACAGTGAACACGTCAGCAGGCGGCTTCAGCTTCCACATCAAAACGTAGATCGGTTAAAACTCACAAACGAGATCTTCCTCCCAGTTCCCCCGTTCACCTCCACACACACACTAATGAGGACGGGTCCGATTAAAGACATTACTGGGATGATTCATGTGCTGCAGAGGAAACCATCTGTTCGAGTAAATGTTGTCAGCTGACGTCACATTTAGCCTGAGCCTGCTTGGTTTTTGCAGCCTGAGGCTAGCTGTTTGGGAAGATTTCATCAGTCTTGTGCAGTTTGACCGGGTTTCATTCATGTGCTAAAGTGTTTGCTTAAGACGGCAAACAGGATTTTATTTGAATTATTGATTTGCGTGATCAGCGGGACAGCCGAACCTCAGACAATCACCGGTTTGCATTTGCGTTGCAGTAACCGGTGAAAGAAAGTTGATTACTTTTGTGAGAAATTGGTGCACCAGTGTGAATTTGGCTCGTTTTACAGAGGAAATAAGATGTTGGTCAGCGGCGTGCTGGGCTTGACTTTTTCCCTGTTTGGCTTACGCAGCAAGCCCTAGTTACGCATAAACCCTGTTAATTTTTACACAGTTGCTCGCTGGGCTGCAACCCTCCACTGAAAAACATCAAACTATTAGAAACCTTTGCTGTGTGCGATGGGAACGAGTCGTTTCTCTGCATGCAGCAGCATGAAATCACTGGCAACGCTTTGCTGATATCAGGTGTGGGAAATGAAGTGAAACCAGTTGCAGCTCTAAGCAGGTCCTGGTTTACAAGTGATGACCTGCTCTTTCACACACACAGAGCAGAATGGCCTGCATTTATGTAGGGTTCTGCAACCCCCCAAAATGTTTTACAACACCAATCATTCACCCATGCGCACACAGTCAAACACTGATGAGCTACGTGGTAGCCACAGCTGCCCTGGGTCTCCACGACAGAGGTGAGGCTGCTGAGCCCCTCCAACCACCTCCACCTGGAACCAGCAACCCTCCGGCTATGACCTCAATTGTGACAAAGTACCTTTTATTCTGGCCATGAGCGAAGGATAAGAGCTGCTCTGCAGCAGCATGCAGCAAATTATTCATGAAAACAAGACTTGTTTAAAAACTACTGATTGTACTTTATTGTGTTTATAAAGTGTGCTTTTGGAAACATGCATCTGAGCAAAGGTGTTGCAGCTTTTCTGTCTTCACCTCCTGGTTTGCTGTTGTCCCAGATCACTCAGAGAATTCCCCGTTGCAGGAAAAATGGAATGAACTTTCCTGCCTTTGCACAGACTTCAGTTTGGCCGCTTCCTGGTTGACGTGGTGTCTTCTTCAAACTCTCGTATGAAAGCGTCTCCATGAATGTGTGAAGAATTGCTGACCTGTCTTTTAGTTAATCTTTTCATGAATTAACGTCTAGAGCAGTTCTGCAACATTTGCAGTAAAGAGGAATTTGCAGGGTGCGCGTTTTAATCGTTCACTTTGAAACAACGGAGACAGAGGTGATGTTCTCGTCAGCTGCCAACGAGTGTTGGTTTAGTTATCACGCATTCACCCGTTTCTCTGTATTTGGGTTCATTTGAACCATTTCTCACACTTCAGCCTCTGCAGACGTCAAACCAACAAATGTTATGTGACGTGTTGGATTTCAGCGCCTCTGCTTTGCTGAAATGATGCAAAACGTCCTGCTTCAGAACATGTTGATTAAAAAAATATCTGCAGGAAGTTTCTTCAAGCTACAAAAACCCAGAAGAAGAATCTTTATAGCCTCGCCTCTAAATAACATCGATGTTTTCCATGTCATCTTTTCACCCGCATGCTACAACCGACAAGAACAAACCATCCAGGTGGAGGTGTTGAGATAAAAGTAAACATTTCAACAGAAAATTTTAATAAAATAACAATAATAACAATAGAAAAGAGTTTGAGGCTCCTTTTGTGAAAGATTGGAGGCAGTTCTTTGAGTTCTGCTACAGAAACAACCAAACGACAGCAGCTTATGGTCAAAAATGCTTCATTTGCTTAGTTTACTCAACAGAATCACCTCCAGAATCCGGAGTTACATACGCAACAAATGCAGATGGGGTTGGGAGCACTTGTGCTACTCTTGATGCAGGATATGTTTAACTTTATTAGTTAAAATACAAAACAGCCTTTTGATTCTTTTTGACATTTCGTTTTTCATCTCAACTCTCTCAGTGGCCTGGTGGTAGCGTGTTCGCCCTGAGGCTGGGAGATCAGCGTTCGATTCCTGGTCGGGTCGTACCAAAGACTGAAAAATGGAACCGACGCCTCCCTGCTTGACACTCAGCAATAAGGGGTTGGACTGGGGGGATAAACCACCAAATGGTTCCCGAGCGCAGCCGTGTCTGCAGCTCACCGCTCCCCCAGGGGATGGGTCAGATGCAGATTCAGTGTGTGTGACGACTAATGGGACTTCAACTTTAAAGTGAGGGTCAAGGCTTGGGTGGAGACGCGTTTCATCCACACTTCCTGTTAGGAAAACGCTTCTGAAAGAGGTGTGGCCTGGCGGACAGAGAGAGCGGCACTGAGGCAGTGGTAGACCGCACCCCCTCAACCCCCCCGCGTGCGCTGTCGGAGTTTCTCAATCTAAAAATGTTAATGAGCACGCGCGCACTCGCACGTGCACACACTCACACAAGACTTACCGCTCAGGAGAAGAGCAGACACAGATTCTGCAGCATTCTGGAGGATTTCCTGTCAAACGCAACCATTAAATGGTAAATGGTCTGTATTTGATATAGCGCCTTCTAGAGTCCTGGAACCCCCCAAGGCGCTTTACAACACAATCAGTCATTCACCCATTCACACACACATTCACACACTGGTGGGGATGAGCTACCATGTAGCCACAGCTGCCCTGGGGCGCACTGACAGAGGCGAGGCTGCCGAGCACAGGCGCCACCGGTCCCTCTGACCACCACCAGCAGGCAACGTGGGTTACGTGTCTTGCCCAAGGACACAACGACAGACTGAGCGGGGCTCGAACCTGCAACCTTCCGATTACGGGGCGAGCACTTAACTCCTGTGCCACCGTCGCCCCATTTCATTAGGTGAAAGGGGGAGGCGAGCAGCTCAGAGCACTAATGTGTCATATCGGCAGGTGAGTGGCTGAGCCAGGTGGAGGTGCGGCTGCCTCACCTGGAGACCGGTGCGGTGCAGCCACGTGGTAACTTGCTGATAACGTCACGTTTTCCAGCGTAGCCATCAGCCACCGCTGGTTCTGCATGAATGTGGAGCAGAGTTTAACCTGAGGATGGAGACAGAATTATGGTTTAGGGCTGAAATGTTACATTTAAAGTAAGCTGCACTAAACTACCACACTAATGATTACACATGTGTGCAGCACCATTAGACACTCGTCTATGCAGGTTATCAGCAAAAACAAGTTAATTTAGGAGTTACTTGCTCTTTAATTTCCTCTGGGTCAGGGTTGCTGGGCTGAGTGATTGCTGTTTTCTTGTGATTGTTGTCTCTTCCATGAATCGGTTAGCTCAGAAAGCTAACTCCAGGTGTTCACAACGTCTCACGGAGAAAACAAAAGTTTTTCCCAGCATGCATTGCAGCATGTTAGCTGAAAAAAGTGAAGAAAAGAAGAAGAAAATATCTTTTCTACAGCGCCTCTCAAGGTAAAAATCACGAGGCGCTTCACAAAAACAAAAAAATTAAAAATATAAAAAAGAATTCAGAACGATTAAAAGTGATTAACAATGTTAAGAAAGAGAGAGAGTGACTAGGAAAGAGGGAGATCAGTGGAGTTTGGTGTGAGTCAGCTGTTTGTGAGGCGGGCAGCGTGACCGCGAGTGAGGTCAGAGAGACGTGTGATGCCGTGCTCACGTAGGATTCGGGTGTGTTCTGTCCCTTTAAGCTAAAGATGCACCATTTTCTAGTCTTTCACACGTCTAATAATTTAGTACAAATGATCCTCTGAACACTTCATCCTCGGTCACGCTCAGCTATGGAATTTTACCACATTAATCCACCTTGAGAAGAAGATGTTATGTTTTTATGTGCTGCAATGAAAATGGGAGGAAACTGATTTTAACATCAAATTAGCTTTTTTCTCCAGAGTTTTAAAGCGATGACTCGTTTCCATCAGCAGCGATAAAGCCCAGAACACAACGGGGCTTCTGAACACCATCATGGTGGTTTTAAGGGAAACGTCTGATGGGATAAAGGCGGACTTCCGTCTCCTGGAACTTAGATAAGACAACGGAAAGACGCGCATCTGATTACCCACGTTTTATCTGGTGACCCGTGGTCTCCAGAGACGGTCCGATCTTCAGGGAGATCTCGGAAACTCCTCTGTTAGCCTCTCACAGTCACGGTGGCATATTTATGCTTTATGTTCACATATTTGGACGATTCTTTGTTCAGAGCGACTCATAAAGGAGGAAGTAACAGTGCAGCTGCTGTTGATGCTGACAATAAGCTAGTCAGATGCATGAAAACACCAGTCAGGCTCTGTCAGAGGTGGAGATGTAGGCAAAGCATTGACGGGAGTGCACATGACAAATCTGGGACAAGTGTTTTTCTATTCTAAATACCGCCTCTGTTTCCAGGAAGTCTTTCATTTCAGGAAATACCCTCACTTTTAGGAACAGTCAGATGTTTTGTTTGAATAGAATAAAGGAAAGCAGCCTTGGGATTCCTAGTAAAAGTGGGTGCACCGCTTCATCGGGGAGGCGTTTATCTCTGCACAGCGCTTGGTTGTGAACAAAAAAACATGTTTGTAAAGTTTAAATAAACTCCTAAATCCACAGTATAGTTCAGACACGTAGAAATGGATCAGGATTCCCTCGGTTAAGTCAGCAGACATCACTGCTTAGGAGCGCTAACGTCTGGTTGAATATCTAGGTTGTAAAGCATCGTCACCACGACGATGAACGAGACCGGGTTCAGTTTTTATACTTTTTATTTTTCTAGATGATTGGCCGCTCTGAGTTTAACACGCAGGCTAAATGTGAAAACAGGCTTCTACCCCCATGTGCATTAGCCGCCAACAGAAAATAAACGGGGAAACGTTTGCTTTAGAAAAGCTAATCAACATTGTCAAATTAGCGCGGAGTTCAGCTCGCGACGGGGAAGGCTGTTGCTGATTTTACCTCCAGGAGAGAGCAGAGCACATCTGGGCTAGTAGAAGCTAACTGTTAGCATTAGCAACTCCACCACACAGCAGAACTCCTCCAGGATTGTGTTATTTGTGGAGATAAAACATCAGCGTTGCAGAGCAAACAGAGTCGGTGGCAGAGTCGTGTTGCTGTTAGCTCCCTTCTAGCTCCTGAAACAGGAGCGCCAGAGCTTTTCCCCACAGAGGTCAGCATTGACATCAGAGACCAGTGCAGATGTAATGAATTAATGAGTGAACTTGTTTTTTTAAAAGATACCTCAAAATCCTGTTTAAAGCGTGCTCTTCCGGTTTGTGTGCCGCCCCTTTGTGGTGGGATAATTTTAGCCGTGTAGGTGTGTGAAGACCTTATTTCCTAGTCCCATTGTTTCATGGTGGTCATTTTCTTACCGGGAGGAAACGATGGTCATCAGTCAGATGATGTGTTTAATACTGGTACGTTATGTCCTCTGATTGTTCACTTCTAAAGATATACCACATAGGAAGTGTTTCAGGTGTTATTTGGTTCCAGTTCTTCTGCAAAGTAACCTTTAGATGTGCAGAATAGAGTCAACACATTTCATCAGCATGCACGGAGGATGAGGACACCTCAGACTCCTAAACCTGTGCAGCACGTTTCTGCACTGATGCTGCCATCAGAAGCAGGGAGCCCTGACTCAGCCCACAGAGACCAACCTTCAGGACTTTTGGTCTCTTCTTATCTCGTGTGTCAAGCACACAGCTCTGCAACTGTAAATAAGACTGAACATACCTCCACATCCGTGTGTTTGAGAGAATCTTCCCAAAGTCATCTCTTGCCGGTTAATTCTTATCATGAGTGATGGTTCTTGACTTGGTGCCGTCTGAACATTCAGAGATTCCAGCTGTCACGCTTAGGCTTGCCTCTTAACGTGGAGGTTTCTCAATAAATTTCTTCTTGCAGGAATTCTTAGAAATATTTTACAATTCCAGTTAAATTTTAATCCTTGAAATGTTTTCAAACCTTCGCTGTATTCTGGGAAGAAAATTTTAACCTGATTTGTAGATTTTAGTTATCGGTGCTGACCGTGTGCAATGCAAAATGGCTTTTTTCCTTCATTTGTGTCATTTCACAGCAGACATTTTCACTTGCAAGAGCAGGAAATGCACAGGTGTATTAATTAGGGCTGCATTCCATTTAGAAGCAGTTCTGCTCATTTGCACTGAACAATCAGCGCGCACAGGCGCAGAAGTGGGATGCGGCCCTCATTCCCTCACCAGGGTTTATAGTCCTGCAAGTCAGAGGTTCTGATATAAAATCTGCCCACCAGTTTGCACGTGTCTGATAGGCTTACAGGGAATGTCCGGTGCCTTTGCAAAGAGCCAAGCCGCACAATCCTGACAAACATCCTCTCCCGGCCCTGATACTTCTTCTTTATTACAACTCAGGGATCGTGTTCTGGAAGCAGACAGCATTTACGTTTTCCTGACTAAACCACACAATCACACTCTGTGTCGTGTAACAAGGAGAGTCTTTGTCACTTGCGTGTGTTGCAGCAGTGCTTTTGTGCGGCCTCGCAACATAATCACTCCAATCTGGCTGCAAAGACGCCTTTTCAGAGTTCAGACAGAGCGGGGACTCACTGGGCGGGAAACCCTGGCCATGGGTTAGGAACACATGATCAGCAGCGTCCACCCTCGGTCGCTTTGCTCGACACAAAATGAGGTCCAGTCATAAAAATGCATGGCTGCAGACTAAAGGAGGCCGACGTTTCAAATGAAAAGGTTTCATCAAACTGAACTGATTTTATTTCATAGATAGCAACACATCCTGAGCAGGCAAAAACTATGTTTTAATCAAATCAAACGCAGGAAATCATGCAAAAAACACATCATCAGCTAATGAATCCAGAGGGTTCCTGAGCCTTTAGATGGTCTCTCAGTCTGAGCTGGATCACTGATTCTAGTTTTTCCAGCTTTACCCCTGAGCACAGACCATTTACAAATAACCACTAAAACACAAAATAAAATGTGTTCTTGGACAGAAACTTTTGCTGAAGGCCCAAATCAAAGATCATTTCCACCCCAATCAGCTGTGAGTCACATGTTTGCTAAACGCCTTGAGTTTCTCATGGTTTTTTCTTGTGCATCTTCCTCCTCCTCCTCAGCCTTGGGCCTGATTGTCTGCATCACAGAGACAGGTGGAGCTGGTGAAAAGGAAAGCATCATGGATGCAGGCATGGAAATTCTGTCAGTGAGGGAAAAATGAGAATTTTCTCTAAAAATGACACATTTTCTACACGATGAAGAAGAAATGGAGATGACTTGATATATTTGAGATTTTTGATAAAATCTCCAACAGCTTCATGTCAGGCGAAGTTTGTTACATTTTACTGCATCGCGTTTCCAGATGTCCTTGTGACAAGTTTTTCTGCTATGTCAAAATTTTCCAGCAGGAGCTTGAAACGGCCTCTGACCGAACGCCGTGGGTTGTTTATGCTGCTGCTCACCTCCTGCAGGCTCGCCCCTGCAGCCGAAAGCCTGTAAGCCAGAGAGGAAGTGCTGCGATGGAGAACAAAGGCATGCCACAGGCTGGCGGTCCCAATCCCGATGTCATGGTTCAGCGATGCTTTTACCAGATCAACTGTTCTAGAAACAAAGATTACCGAAGCGCCGGAGCTTCTCCTCATATCAGAGTTCAAAGTTCACTTTTATTATCAGCAAAGATAATCTCTTGGTTCCATCACACGGGTAATCTAATGATGAGTGATTAATCGGCTATCCACATAAACAAAAGCGTGTTTCTTTACTCTTCCGAGGAGATCAAGTAGAACTTTATTAGATTCATGGGATCCTTTTATGATTTCACTTCTAAAATGTCCTGTTTCATTCTGTTTTCTCCCTTCAGAGCTTTCATTCAGCAGTGGTCTTGGCCATAAACTAAACACATCAAGCTGTTTATTACAGGCTCATATAACAAGTCACAAGTTTACAAGTCTGAGGACAGTCACTGTAATTCTCTCTCAGTAATTAGCAGAAACAGCCTTTAAGAATATCGTGTCCTGCTAGCAAAGGGAAAGAAATCGTTTGAAGTGGTTTTAAATTTAGAATAAAGCTGCTGAAAGTTGTTCAAACCCAACATCAGGAAGCCAAACAAATCACATTTGGAGGGTAAAACAATAAAGTTGAGTGTGAAACACTTCGGCACGTGGGCTTTGGATTGTTTCTGCCACGAAAAGGCTCTGGCTTGGACTCTGTGGGGCGTTCGACTGATCACATCTCCAACACCAGGATGGAAGTTTTAAGGAGAATGGGAAAAATGTGGGATCCTTGCATTTGCGTTTTATTTCTGATGGCAACAATTCCAAATTTTGACTTGATGAGGTGCATTCAGCCACACATGAAGGTCCTAAAAAAACTTAAAAGAAAGAATTAAAAACCAAAAATAAAAGCTGGGAATGCTTTTAATTTGTGTTTCCTCTAGCTATTTCAGATAAGGACGAGTATCGGCCAGTATCATCCTCCCAAACCTCCAGTTTGTCCACAAATGTTTGATGCAATCCTTTACTTTCCTGCAGCTTCCTCAAATGATGCAAGAATATTTTCTAAATGACAAGTCTGAGCTTTAGATGGGCGTTTGTGAACTCTGACCCTTCAGATGCATTAAAAACATTACTCAATGGCAGAAAGAAAGGGGTTGTCACAGATTAAGAGGCTCACCAACAAAGTCACACGTCTTTTTCGGTTTTGGAAGGCGAGAGCGTGACTAAAGAGTGGTGATAACATCTTATTTTGTAACTTTTGATTCAGCGGTCTCTGTGCATTAAAAGGACTCGTCTACACATTTTCTGTAATAATAAATGCCAAAAGCTAATTCTCATAGCTTTTTTTTTCATGCACTACTTTTCAAAAGCACGTTTGGCAAAGTGTCCAGCCTTCCCGTGTGTTTTTGCAGTCTGCAGGAGAACTTGCAGTTGCAGGAACTTCATGTTGCTCGACTCTCGGGGTCTTCAGGTCTTTCTGTTGTTGTTTGGATTTGGGAGGACTCGGCATTTTGAGATGCGGGGTTCAGGAGGAGTTCACCAAAGCTTTCCTCAGCAAGTTTAACATGGAAGGAGACCATGAAGGCATCGACCACGTCTCAGGAAGCCAGAAAGGCGCGTTTATAACCAACAGCTGCTGTGCGGGCGGGGCTGTCAAGACCAACACACCCGGGGTGAACGTGCACAAGTTTAGAGGGTTCTTCTGAAAAGTTTCAAAGCATTTTATTAAATGCATGAACATTCATTTAATTTGATTCATGCAGAACAGATGATGTGTAATCTGCCGTGCACCTCTTGGGGTGTTTTCTGTGTCCATGCCGCAGGAGCCTGCAGTGCTGGACTCTGCAGAAGCGTGTGTTATCAGCGGTGTGTAAACTGACCACAGTTTACATGCATGCGCTGACGGCCCGATCACCGGACACACGGCGGCGTCTTGAAGCAGATGGCAGCTTGTTAATCAACTTCCACAAACAATTAAGACAGATTTTCACCTAATTTACTCACTGACAACGCAAAAAAATGAATAAATCTGGTAAACATAACACACTCAACCTGGAGGTAAGTGGAGAAAATTTAGAAAATTTGCAAATATGTATTGACGAGGTTTTTGAGATTTTTGTCATGGGACCGAAGAAAGCAGCAGCAGCTGAGACGGAAACACCTGGGACCAAGAGGAGCCGTCCCCAGGACTCGCCCGAGGCCTCATCTCCCCATAAGGATGTCCTAGATTTACTACAGTCCATAGATAAACAGCTTCTGGGATTTGAGGGACAACTCCACCTGCTAGAGTTGCTTCACAAGGAATTCCAGGACCTCCAAACATCTCTGGAGTTGAGCCAGGAGCAAGTGGAGCGGCTCGCGGCTGAGAACGCGTCTCTGCTGGAATCGGTTTCCTCCTTGACTGCAGGATTAGATCGGATCTCCCAGGACAACAAAGTTCTAAAGGAGACGGTTCTGGATCTCCAATCACGCAGCATGAGAGACAACCTGGTGTTCGCAGGCCTTCCAGAGCAGAACGGAGGAGAAGCGGAGGATTGCGAACAAACCTTCAAGAACTTTCTCCACACCCACATGAAGATACCTGAGGAAACGGTTAAAAACATCACCTTTCATCTGGTACATCGCCTTGGAGCCAGGAGAACAGACAGCAGAAGACCTCGTCCCATCGTGGCTAAATTTGAGCACTTTAAGCAGAAAGATCTTGTTGAAAGCCGCGGGAGAGAGCTTAAAGGTAAAGATTACAGCGTTAACGATCAGTTTCCTAAAGAAATTCTGGATCGCCGCCGAGTTCTCTTCCCGTTGCGCAAGAAGTTCATCCAGGATGGGAAGCGGGCTGTGATCTCCGTAGATAAACTGTTTGTTGACGGTAAGATCTACAAAGAACGAGGAGTACCAGACTGGCTTTATTAGACAAACTTCATTTACAACTTTATTGTTATTAAAAGCACTCACTGGGTTTGAACATGTCAGGATTTATAGCTGCTAGACCTGTTTAGAAATGTTCACCTGTTCCCTCACCACCTCACACCCACAACACTTTTCTTTTCTTTCTTCTTTTTTCCTCTTTTTAACCTTTATAATTCATTTCTTTCCCTTTTTTATCTGCTTCTGGGTCTTTACATCTGCACGGCACAATTTTTTTTCCCTTTCCACACTGCAGCACACAACTTGCGTGCGCGCGGGCACACACACACACACACACACACACACACACACACACACACACACACACACACACACACACACATAGACTCCATACGCAGTCACACAGATAAGTAGCCTAAGGCATTTCATTGCACAATCAAAACACTGTTGGGCTTGTCTTGTTGTTGTTATTATTATTATTATTATTATTATTTAATTATTGTTTTTGTTTTTTATTATTTATTTATACTTTATCATTATCAGCATTAATATTTTTATATTAATGTTGTAGGAAAGAAAATAATAAAAAAAACAATTATTATTATTTTTTTGCTGTTGCTACTATTATTGCTATTATATTTAATGTTGCGAATGATAATAATGATTGTAACAATACCCTTATTATTATTATTATT
Source organism: Nothobranchius furzeri (assembly GCF_043380555.1). Lineage (NCBI taxonomy): Eukaryota > Metazoa > Chordata > Actinopteri > Cyprinodontiformes > Nothobranchiidae > Nothobranchius > Nothobranchius furzeri. The sequence goes on along the minus strand of NC_091758.1, from coordinate 43,851,803 downwards.
TACTATAAGATTGATGTATGCATTTAATTACTTATTTTATCTCATACACATGAAGGCGTCATGTTATAGCTACTCACACACACATCTATGGGTGCACTAAGGTTTGTCTCATGGAACGTACATGGAGCTGGCTCCAGAGAGAAGAGTTAAATTTTTTTTGATCAGTCAAAGAGAGTGCAAGCAGACGTAATATTATTACAAGAGACTCATAGATCTGCCACATCTGCAGATGAACTTAAGACACCTGAGTTTCCCAGCATGTTCTCTGCCTGCTATAACTCTAGGCAAAGGGGTGTAGCTATTTTAATACAGAAAAACATCAATTTCACAGTATTGGACACACTTTCTGATAGGTATTTTCTGTATTTAATGTACCTTTTTGAGGCCTAAAGAACGTTGCAGTATTTGTTTAAACGAAAGGTCATCGATCTTCTTTGATCACATTTTAGAATGGTGAAGAATGGCCTCTGTGATCACTTCCTGAGACAAGATGAATGTCCAACAATACCCCGGTCAGATGATTCTGAAGAATGTTGATTAAGTTACCGGTCAGCTGAAGAAATTGTGTAAACTTCTGGGTGTGTCTTCCTAAATAAAAGGAACTCTAAGGCTTTGCCTGGTGTGTGAGCAAACTGCCGTTGTGTCTGGTGTGTTTGATTCTCTCACCCTCTGCAAAGTATTTTCACTTTGCAGAGTATTTCGATGTTGTATGTTTAAGGGTTGTTTACAATTTACCAAATTATGAATCTGATCCCTCTGTGTGTGCTCTGACTTTCTTTGAGGTAATATAGAAGCAATATTAGAAATTACCCAACAATTTCAGATCCAGAGGGTAGATTTATAATGTTAAAAATATCTGTACAAAACCAAAGCTTCTTTATCGTCAGCATATACTGTCCAAATATTGATGACCCTCCATTCTTTCATAATTTTTCCTCTGTACTCTCCGAACACTTGGACTGTCCACTTATACATGGAGGTGATTTTAATTTTTGGATGGACACTTTAACAGACTGGCTCAGTACAGCTGGGACTCAGCACAATTGGCAATCCACTAACATAGTTAAACAGTACATGAGTGATTATGGGCTTTGTGATGCATGGCGATCTCTTCATCCTAACCGTAGAGAGTATACTTTTTTCTCACACGTCCATCACTCTCATTCACGTTTGGATTATTTTCTAGTCAGCAGCTCATTGTTGGCTGACATTTCAGACACTGAGATACACCCCATAATTGTCAGCGACCATGCTCCGGTCTCATTAACTCTGGTAAATAAGAAGACAATCCCACCAAGCAAAAACTGGAGGTTTAATACATCACTGCTTAAAGACGAAGGTTTTATAGAATTTTTTTAAAAGGAGTGGGCTTTATATTTAGAACATAATGACCTGCCTGGAACATCAGCATCTATTCTTTGGGAGGCAGGAAAGGCAGTGATGAGAGGTAAAATAATCTCTTTCTCATCACATAGGAAAAAAAACGGAAAACAAACGTATTCAGGAGTTAGAAGAAATCATCAAGTCTTTAGAGGCATCCACAGAAGAAGAGTCAATGAGCAAATTACGTAAAGCTAAATTAGAACTTCATGGAATTATTGACAAAAAGACACAATTTTTAGCACAAAGACTACGAATAGAAAACTTTGAGCATAGCAATAAATCAGGTAAATTCTTAGCTAGCCAGTTAAAAATAAATAAAGAGAAAACTACCATATTTATTTACTACCAATTTTATTTGCACCTTATACACTTCCACCGACGACATTCCACACAAACACACACTTAGGGCCTTGGGAGTGAGCACATTCAACGGCATTTGGCAGGGGGATTTCTCAGCCTCATCACGAGTGCCGGTGCCCACTTCCAATTTTAAACTGCACTTAGACACCGATGGCTGAGGGTGTAAGTGGGGTGGTGCGGTGGCATCAGCTGGCATATGCCGGATGATGCCCGCAATGCCCACTCACCACAGCCATGGAATACACCTCATGATCACACAACACTATAATGGAGCAGGCGGAGGGAGACTAGGGGTCTTAGCCACCTCTGTTGTTGCTTGGCTTCCTGGGGCTGGAGGCTAGGAGGGAGATCTGGCCGTCTGGTTGGGGTCTGGGGTGGTGGGTTGCTGTGCTCAGCGTTGGGCGAGGGAGCCTGCTCATCAGCACCCCAGCAGAAAGGGTCGAACTCTGGTAACCGGTCATGGTTGTACCCCATGTGCAGCCGTACCGGGACCAGGGTGAATAGGGTGTGTATGGGGAGCATGAGTGGGTGTCCGGCGTGCATTTTTGTAACTCTTTGGTTGTATGTGCATGTGTGAGCATGAGGGAGGGAGTGTGTGACTTTGTTTGTGTATAACCGTATATGTCAGGTGGGGCCTTTGACTCCTCCCCTCTCCTGGGACCTCCTTTGACGATATAGATGTTTGTCTCCCCTCCCCCGACACACCTGGTGTGGGGTGTGGTGCCTTGGTCTGCCTGACTGTTCGTAGCTCCCGGGTCAGGGGGTTTAAGATCTTTGGCGCCTGCCTGGTCGATCCCGGTGGCTGCCTGGTGGGGTCTGGGTCCCTGGGCTCTGCTGGGTCCCTGGCGGGGGTGGTCGCCCCTGGGTCCCGGGCTCGGCCGGCTAGGGGGTGGGAGGCTGCGGGCGGGCCTGTGGGCTTGCCGCTGATATCTCCCGGGACTCTGCTGGCTGCTGGTTGTGGCCCCCCGGGGCAATCCTCTGTGCCTCTCGAGGGGGGCGGGGGCCTTTCTGGTTGCAGTCTCCTTGGGGTTCCTGTGTTCTGGGGCAGCGCCTGGATCTCTGGGACTTGGAGCTCCCCCCGTCTCCTACACATCTTTGGGGGGCGGATTTGTGGTCCCTCACACTCTCTGTTGGACGCTCCTATAGAGAAACCTTACATAAACAATCTAAGGAGCTTTGAAAGAAAAGCGTCTGGACTTCTTTGAGTTGCTTGAAGACGTTTCACCTCTCATCCGAGAGGCTTCTTCAGTTCTAAGGTCAAATGGTGGAGAGTCCCAGATTTAAACCCAGTGGGAGTTTCCCCCCGAAGAGGGAACAAAAGACCCCCTGATGATCTTCTACATAAACACAATGAGGGTGGGTGTGGGTCCTATTCAGCCAGAGTTTCGGGTGAGCTCATTGTGAAACCTGGCCCCACCCTATCATGTAAATTCCTGAGGTCAGATGGCCCAGGATATGCGTGGGCGTTGAGGCATCTGGGAAGGGATCTCAAAACTGGATTATAGATGGAAGACAGTTGGTGTTGTAAACCACCGCCTCTGTTCAAAGATGCCAGTTGCCACTAAATGCACTATGATTTATTATTATGTGATTGTTCAGTTAAACAATGTTGATTATATATTTCATCATCAGGTTGACGCAGTGATAGCTTGCTCCTGATGTATTGCTGTGTGTCCCATTTCTGCAGGTCTAGAAGCAGATTCTTGTTCATTATTGTTTATTTTTGTGGACCCCCCCTCTTCCCACCTTTTGTCTTTTCCTTTCTCTTTCACCTCTGTCTCCGTGTCTGGTCAGAATTACAAAGCATTCAAAAACGATAACAATAAAGTTTTAAGTATCAGGCGTGACATTAAAAGCAGACGCTTTGATGCTCCACCTGAGAGTAAATCTGTAAGGCTCGTCACCAGCATTCAGACATCTATTCTGCTTGCTTCACAGCCAGACAGGACACGTTTAAAAAAAATCTGACCACAGTTTTATGGCTGCTGCCTGAAAGGTCAAGTCAAGGTCAACTTTGATGTCATCCAGTCTAAACATGATGCTGCTCGAGTGTCGCAGGCAGATTTCTGCTCCATTGGAGGCCGTTATGTTTTGCCATCTAGACCCGCCGTAGCACAGCTGGCTCAGACCTGCGTGCGTTTGACTGCTGCTGTAAAGAAAAACAAACTCTCTTGCTTTTGATGCAAACAGAAAGTAGCCTAGTGAACTAGACCAAATTCTTGCTTTGCAAAGTTTGGTCTAGGCATGCTCCATTGGAACCTCAGCAGCTCCTACCAGGACTCTGGCTAGCCAATCACAGCTCTCTAGAGGGGTTTCAAACACATAAAGAGCTGTGATTGGTCCATAATGGTGGGCCAATCATAGTGCTCTATCTGCTTAGTGAACAAATCACAGAGCTTTATCCGCTTTGTGGGCCAATCAGGGCACTCTATACGCCTGGTGGGTGGGATGACGCAACAGAGTGAAACAAGAGGATGTCACATTCATTGTCCAGTGGAATGTGGAGATCATTTGAAAGACAACGGTAGAACCCGCCCCACAACCGAGAGCCGTCAATGGAGCGTGGCCAGACTAAATAATACATTTATTTAGTCTGGCTTGCCAGGCTAAACAGAAAGGACAACAACAAAACAAAAGTTGGTTTTAAACTCGAGTTTCATCCTTGGAAGTTAGAAGCCCCCCCCCCCCCCACTGCCAGCGTTTACTAGTCGTACATCCTGTGTGTTGTTTCAGCTGCAGAATGGCTGTGACCATCAGCTGTAGAAGACTTTGTTGTTTATGGAAAACCTGAGACTCCTACAGGAACACCAGAGACCAGCGAGAGGACTGAAACCAGCCATCCAACCGTCATCCTCAGCCTGCTGCTTACAACACAAACAAGCATGAGCGCCAGAAGTTGCTGTAATGTCTGTTTTTCTCTGCTTCTTTGGATGTTCACCGGTTCGGGTTCATCTCAGCTCTTTGGTTCACTGGAGTTTAGTGGAGTGCTCTGAGGGTGACGGTTTGCAGTCCTACCAAACAGGGCTGGACTCGACCTTTAATCTGGATCGGCTTCTATCAAGAACGAATAAAGAGATTTTTCAGCTCATTTGACAGTTTTCTGCATTGAAAGGATAAAACTTCACTACTTTACCCACCAAAGTGGGTTCAGAGAAGGGTCACCGGACTTTCTCAGCCTCCTTAAAGAAGCTTTACTTCCTATTTGTCATGGAATCTGTGCAGCAGCAAAACATGACATAACTGTTGCATCCAGGGGATTTTTAAAACAACTTTTTCAAAACTACTTATGCAAAAGTTTAACCTTTAGGAAAGACTCAAAACATTTAGTCTTCTGTTGGAGATATAAGAAGACACCGTCCGTAGGCAGAAAGACTTTAAATGTGAGTGTAGACAGCCTCATCCAGATAGCGATCGGGTAAATACCAGAAGCATGCTTTCTGGAGCAGGATGACATTAGCGTGGTCCTGACCTCGTGACACAGAGCCATGTTTTGGTAGAAGTGCTGTTAATGAGTAGTTAGAGGGCAGTGAACCTTTGCGATGCTTTGAGCTGGTCTCTTTTCTTATCTGTCTGCTCTGCTTTGTTGTTCACGTTGGAGTATGGCCTTGCTGCTCCGGTGTTCGTTACGTAGAGCGAAGTACCTCCTGCTGCCAAACATCCTGTTCCCACGTGTTCGTATTTTACACGCCCTCGATAAGACCCCTCTGACTCACGGGCAAAGACAAAAACACAGAAGAGCAGAGCGGTGACGCAGAGCATGAGGAGGCGAGCGTTAGAGATCTGGAGCGCTGTGGCGCTTTCTCATTAAAGTACTGGATGTATACAGTGTTTTTGCAGGATTTGCAAATTTCTGTCAACTCAGCAGCACTCAGCATGTCCAGTCAGCTGATTGTGGTAATTGTTGGGATTTGTGTGACGTGCATCTGTGAAGTAAACAGGGATCAATCAGCCGGGTTTCAGAAATGCACACAAACAGAGGTTTAGAAGAGGGGAGGATGGGGAAGGTCTAAGCAGATCTGGGTGAAGAGGAGGAACGGCAGGCGCTGCTTTGGTTTGGAACACTGGGGTAAGCTCTGGTGAGCCAAGAGGACTTGTGATAAAAGCACATTGTTTGACTGGTTTACGGCGAGAAGAACAACCTCATCCTCTACAGACAAGACCAAAGAAACCATCTCAAACTTCAGGAAGAGAAATACTCCTTGACAGACTCGGCAGCCTGGCAGGCTCACAGATTGTAAACAAAGACTACGTCCCTCTTTAGCCAGTTAGAACGGAGAAACACTGACAGTCCTCCAGCCGGCTGAAAAGAAAATCTGTTTCTATGTAACCTTCCTTCCATCACGGTTGAGACGTGAGCATCTTTAACACCACTGCAATGCCAAAAATAACCCAGTACAGACTTTATTTCATCAGACTTCTCAACAAAGCTGGTCTGGACCATCGCCCACACACTCAGTCCCACAGACGGCTGATGGAGAGCATCACTGCCTGGTATGGCAACACCACCGGCAGAGAGAAAGGCTCTGCATATTTGGACTCTATGTACATGCAACGCTGTCAGAAAAGAGCAGAGGGAATAACCAGACACACACACTTCCCCACACACCCGCTGCTCAGACGCTAAAACTGCTGGTTAGACGCTGCAGACGTGCTTCTTTACCAGCTTCTCACACGATGTGAAAGGTACGACTCATGTGTCCATTATCTGTGCACAAGAACTCCAGTGAGCCTGACCTGTAGGTTTCTTGCACAACTGATAACCTTGAACCTTGGATTAAGAGCTACTACCACTAATGCATCAGTGCACAACCTTCATAATCACCCCAGCAGCCCTCTTAGTTTTTTCTTTTACCTAAACAATATCTATTTTTCACCCCAACGTTCCCATTTTGGTGTCTTTGTTCACAGATACCTCCGTTCTAGCGTGTTCCCCACCGGGACGTTCTACTCATCACTGATTTACAGCTGCAGCGATGCTGTGACACAACTCAGCACCACCGATGAGGCCTTGGCACGGTTTGAAATTTCTCTGCAATGATTGCAGCATTCTGCACCGTCATAGTCAGCAGTTTGGGTTGAACGACAGCTACGGGATAAATTGTTGGTTTCGTTCAAAACCGTCAAAGGTTTCAGCGAATCAGACCTCCAACGGCTTCAATTTAAACGTTCTGCACAATCAGACGTGTTGATTCTTGTTTTCTGTTAAAGCTGCTTTACATGTTACACAAACCTGGAGAGCCTCGGCAGCCGTGTGTGTAGGTTAAAGATTTATTACCTGATAGAATCGAGCCGTAGAGACACAACGTACCAGATCCGTTCATCCATTAACCTCCAGTGATCTAAGTCTGGGTGATGGAAGACCCAGATCTAGGAGTGATGCTAAAAAAGTCCATCCCTTCCCCAGGGCCAATCTCCGGCTCATTCCGGGGATCCCGAGGTGTTCCCAGGCCAGAGAGGATGTGCGATCCCTCCGGCGACCTCTGCATCTGACCCTGGGTCTACTCTCAGTGGGACATGCCTAGAAGACCTCCATAAGAAAGAAACAGATGGATGAATCTCCTCAGCATACTGTTTTGATGAGGAGGAGAACTGTGTCTGCTCAGAGCTCCCACCTGGTGATGGAAGTCCCATCGTTAGGAGGAGCATCACTTTAGCTGCTTGTATCCAGGATCTGGGACCTCACAGGCGAGGAACGCTCTGTCCTTCGGCCCAGCCTTCCATTACAACCAGCGCTCCCAGTTCTGCAAATTCCCTGTCCTACCTTCACAAGTGAGCAGTAACGCTTCCAGTCTGGAGAAAGTATTCTGCCCTTTTCCTGAGTCCAACGCTGGAAACAAGCCTAAGAAAGCAAACAGCATTTGCTTTGGTCGTACAGAGGCTGGATGACCCTTAAAGTCACCCCGGCACCCTGCACAGAACACAAGGACTCTCAGTCGTACGTCCTTTTCAAGTCCACGAAACACGTGTGACCTGGACAAGCGAATTCCCACGATTCCCTGTGCTATGGAAAATTGGCCAGAATGAGTTAAACATTGTCAGAGAGAGATGTTGAACCTCGTGAATGATCCTGTGTATCATCGCAAAGGAGAACCTCCAGCCTGGAGCTCCTTGGTGCTTTTTAAAATCCGTTAATAAAAAAAAAAAAAAATCTTTCCACCTGAAAGTCTGCCTCTGAGTTCAACCGCTGCCAAGAAGTTAATGTCTTCGAGCATTTTGTCCCTACGTCTTCAGTGGCTGCAGCCAGACCTGTCACTCCATCTTTATTAATTCATAGATTTCCATAAACCCCTGCAGAGAAAAAACGTGAATAAAAAATAAACTTCATTACTTTCTTTACTGTCTGACGGTTTTCATTTTCCCTCACTTTTCCCACCAACCTAATTCGTTTTTTTCCTGTCCATCTGTCTCACACATTCTCATTTTCCATCCCTGCTGCTCGCCGTCTGTCTTTGTCGTTTACTGCTCCTCAGAGGTGCCCGAACTTCGTGATATATGAGCCTCAAGGCCATTTTGCACCTCTGACTTCTTCTGTGAGAGCCGAGGAACAAAGACACCTTGACTCTGCAGCTGTACACTTTTATTTTATGATGCAAGAACAAGAAAATGTTGCATCAGACTTTTTACAACAGAGGAAACAGAATTGTCTTGTTGGTGGAGATTTACTGACTGTAGAGGCGTGACAAGTAGTCAGGTTGTTTATTTTATTGAACCTTTTGTGCTTTTTATTCACCTTTCTGGGTTTTTGTCTGAAGTTTTCGTATTGGTTCAATTGCACCACCTAGTGGACGCAGAGCTCATTTCAACCAAATATGAATGTGAAATAATCAACAAGTAAACAAATAACCCTGTCGTTGTTCTTAATGATAGGGTTGAACTAACCCTATCATCAAATTTTCCTCAACAAAAGCTCAGTTTTAACCCAATAGTGTTTTCAGAAAGGTTTTCTGTGCTACTTCCTTTCAGAAATGCTGATTGGTTCAGAGTTGATTCAACAGGAAACATAAATAAAACTACATTTTCTTACTTTAAAAATGAGTGTTGCTGCTTTATTACTACACATTTCTGTAATAAGTTGGTGGCTGTAGGAGCCAAACAGAAAAACCCAGGAAGCAGTTAAGTTGTAATCTAATCTTGTGATGAGGTGTTTCTCCACCCTGGTCCTCAGAGCCCCCTGTCCTGCAGGTTTTCTATGCCTCTGCTACACCACACCTCGTCCACATGTTTGTATTGCCTCCTGAGGCTGACATCAAGTGCTGCAGAAGCCTGTTGATCACTCATTCATTTAAGTCAGGTGTGTGGCAGCAGAGACACAACGAACGCTGTTGGGAATGGCAACATGCAGGACAGAGGGGTGCTGAGGACCAGGGTGGAGAAACTATGTTTGTATGGGTGAAAGGCGAGGAGCACGGTAGCGATGAGACACTCACGAACGAATCAAATCTTTTGAACAGATGAGAGCCGTTTGTCTTGTACTCCGGTAACGAACCTCCCCGAAGTCGCCATTACCCACCGCTGTGACAGACGTCGAAGGAACGCTACCCAACCACGTTACCCTTAGGGACACGTTGCTCTTAATACCCCCCCCCCCACCCCCCCCACCCCGCTCTCATAGTTTTGCTTCGTTCAGACAAGCCAGTCTTTTGAACAGTTCTTTGAGGTAAACGACTGACTAATGAACAGCTCCCATGAAAGAGCCATAAGGTCCATCACTGGAGCAACCACAAGGAACCAGCAGCGAGTGAAGAACTGTGCAGAGGTGAAATAGACTGGGCAGTGATGAGGAGCAGGTGTGATGAGCACTGATGATGAGGATCCACAGGTGGGACTAGTTAACTGATGGGAGGCAATACAAAAACACAAGAGGACTGAAACTGAACCAGAAACGAAAAGAAGACGATGTTAGAAATAAAGACAGAATGAAACCGAGCAAGGTGACGCTAACCGATCTAAAGACACGAGTTCAACCTGCAGACCAAACTAAACACAACGAACAAGGAACGAGTAGGGAGAAGGGGCAGGAATGGAACTAAACATGAGTAGGTGATGGATGATAGCCAATGTGGAGGGAACTGCCAGAGAAACAAGGGGGTCAAAGGTCATGCAAGCAAAAGGAGGCTAACTGCAATGAATGCTGGGGAGAAAAAGATATGGGGATATGGAAGGGAAATGACATGGACAGAACACGAGATCTTCTTAAAAGGACATAACCCCAACCCGAACCCGTTCATCAGACACTCTGAGCCGACGGACGAATACAACTCTGATGTGGCAGAAACAGCCCGGTGTGAAATGCCTGAGCACACACACACACACACACACACACACACACACAGACACACACACACACACACACACACACACACACACACACACACACACACACACACACACACACACACACACACACACACACACACACACACACACACACACACACACACACACACAGGCATACATACATACACACACACACACACACACACACACACATTTCACTACTGAGACTGAACACCTAATGAAATTCTGACCTGACAAGCAAAATAATATTAAAGTAGTTTTCTCACATTTGTCTAAAAACGGCCACAAACAACACATTTCTGACCAAAACCAACCGGACCGTCTGGTTGTCGGTCTCATTCAGCTGCCGCACTTCCCTGGTCCTCCACCCATCACACACTCCCGTATTCAGCACCGGAACTCCACCGGTCTGAGAGGTTCTCCGCTCAATAACATCAGAGAAGGAGAAACAGCCGGCTGCTACTGCTTCAGCTTTCGGACAAACTGCCAGAGTCCCAAAAAGAAAATCACTGCTTGAAGTCTCGAACAACTAGAAAACCGGTGACTGGTGCTTAGCGCTATCTCGTTTCCTCTGGAAACGCTGGTTTCCGGTTCCAGTGGACGCAGGTCCAGGGAAGATACCTGAGGGGAGGGGTGAGCGTTCGGTGACCGTGTTTGCGTCCCAAAGCTTGTTTGCAGATTCGCTCTAACAGCTTTAAAAATCTGATTTTAGTGCACAGAAAACAAAAAATTCTCTTTGTTTACATGCTTTAGTTCTTTTATTCACATGTCGATCTCTACACAACGGAACAAATACGCACCCCAGCAGAGTCTGGTCATCACAGCCAGTTCATCTCTTATTATTAAGTGTTCAACCTAACAAGAAAAAAGTTATTTAAAGTGACAATGTGTACTTTTTACCACTCGTTTCTGGACATTTTCATTGAAATGTTGTAAATGAAATAAAAGACACCCAGTTGTCGAAAAATATTGACGCTTTCATAACGTATCACCATAAAAATCGGGTCTAAAACACATGGGAGCTGGCTTAAGTCTCTGGGCGATGCCATATTGGATGCCACGTTTCCGTCTATGGAAGCCCCTGAGGACAGAATGCATTTGCTGATTTGAAACAAACTTTCATCATTAACAAACGTTCTTTTACACATTTACCTCGTCACTCGTTGCCAGCGATGAAAGGGAACCTGATGTTCTTGTTATTTTGCTGGAGGTGGCACTCCCAAGGACTTTTGACCCTAATGGCCACCCGTTGGTACGGCCTTACTTGAACATGAAAATAATGCTTGCAATGATTTAGGTATCTACTGCCCCCTATCGCCCGAGAAACTACACACTTTAATATCTGAAGTAAATGTTACAGATTTTTGTTTTCCCCAAATTACAAACAAACAAACAAACAAACAAATCCACAGAAAGAAAAATCACAGCAGTCTTTGTAGACGTGGACATTAAAAAAGTCAAAAGCTTCATTTGGTGTGCAAACGTGAGCTGAATTTTGAAAAGTTGCTCCATAGAAAGTGCATCGAGACTCAGAAACCTTTGGTCTGTTTCAGATGAATAAACAGAGGAGGCGACAGATTTACAACCCGATAACTCACATGTACGCTCAGCCTGATTTAGGTCATGAATAAATGATCCCCGGTTCTCCGAAGCCTTCGACTTGTTTGGTAGATTACTGAGATATGGGAGTTTCTTTGATCTCTTCGATTTCCTCCTCTTGAGTGTGAGGGTTGTTCTCTTTGCTCTCTGACTCGTTTGACTCTTCTGCGGGCTTTTTGCCACAGCACTGCTGTTTAAAGAAGGCGTTGAGTCGCTCCAGAATGTCTATGGAATGGTTGATGAGCAAAGCAAGCCAAGCCAGACCGAAAAAGATCCACGAGGCCATCAGAACACTGTACCAGTTTGGGTAATTAGTATCCGGGTTGTTGTCTAAGAGGGAAAAAGACTGGGTGTTTAGGTAGAAAAGGTTAAACAGGTTAAAAGTGGGGTTTAAAGGGGAGCCGTACCAGCTACAAAGTCCCCAAAACCGATGGTGCTGAGTGTGATGAAGCAGAAGTAGATGGCCTGTGACAAGGTCCACCCTTCCTGCTGCTGGAACACGATCATGGGGACGATGAAAAAGCCCACCATCCCACAGATGTAGCTGATCAGGTGGATAAAGAAGCGTGTACACCTCTGCAGGCCGAGGGGAGGGAGATGTTAGTCACATCCTAGCGAGGTCGGAGCGACGGACTGCAACGTGCTTACCTTACGTCCGGTTTTCCCTTTGATGAAATCAGCAATGTTCCTTTCCACTGCCAGCATGTACTGCCCTACTCTGTTGAGCACCACCATGTTCAGAGGAATACCAAAGAGTGCAAAGAACACACAGAAGATCTGCCCAGCCGTGGTGGTGGGGCTCATGTTTCCATAACCTGCAAAGGTACAAACTCGCGTCAGTCTGGTGGAAGAGACACAAGATGGAGCAACTAGTGTTTACATGCATATAGTTTAAAAAACAACAATACACTGTATACCCAAAAGTTCAAAATAATCAAATATATTGAGTAGATAAAACTTTTAATTAAAAAAAAATGTTTTTAGAACTCAAATGTGTTGAGCTTGTTCAACCTTTTCCTTGTTTTAAGTAATAGAACTCAAACGTTTTAATTAATCTGAACTATTAAAGGACAACTTCACTTTAATGAGTACTAACCAAAAAATGATTGATTTATTATTTTATGTTTCTATATTATTCCATTCATCTTCACGTCAACCCAAAAGTGTGTTTGATAAACAGACTTGTATATTATTTTAAATATTTGTGAATTTACAAGAAAAACAACCACAAACAAGCAATTTTGTTGGATTTCAGGAACAATAAACAACTGGTGGGTGAGGTGCATTGTGGGTAGTCATGTTTTCAGTTATTTTGCTCTATTTTGGGGTGTTTATGCGTGTTTATTGTGGATGATTGTTGTTGTCAGTTATTATTTCGTTCAGTGTTGCAGATGTGGTGTTACTTTTTGTATCATGTTGGCACCATAAGTGAGGAGGTTGGTCAAAGTAATGCCGTACGGCTGTGCCGTCCCAATGTTATTAATACTGTGGTTGTTCACACCAGATGCTCTTGACTTGACTTTGAGTGTTCCACTTTCATTGGCTGTTAGCGTTTATGGGTGTGTGAGTCATGATCCGGTGTTAGTTACTGCCTTCACCAGCCCGCCACATTGTAATTTTTAAGTAAATTCAACTTATTTGGGTTAGGGTTTAATAGGTCCATTTAGAGTTCATATAAGTTAAATATTTAAGTTAGTAAAAACATGTAATAAAGTTCAAATTAAATAAAATAAGTTTAGTGAAATTAAATTTTGTAAGTTGCTTAAGTACTAAGTTATAGGCTGGAGGTAGTTAAATGTTTTGATTTTATTCACGTCATATTTTTTAAGTTATGGTAAACTTATAGTTTCTAGATAAGTTAACTTAAAAATTATTAGGTAATCAGTTTCCTCATAAATTTTGAGTTCAGTGAACTTATTCGGGGTTACAGTGAAAGGTCGATGGGGTTATCATCTTTTTTACTGGATGGATTTGACTAAAATTTCCTAATTGGTTAAACAGCTGATCATCAACCCGATTTTCACTAATAACACAGCACCCTGGGATTCCTCCGGAGGAGCTGGCCCACGTGGCTGAGGAGAGGGAAGTCTGGGCCTCCCTGATTTTTACTTAAATACATGGTGGCAGGATGCGTCAGAACAGCGCTACGCCCTCTGTTGTCCCGGCGGGAGACGGAGACGTCCGAGAGCAAAGCATCTCTGTCCATGCGTGTGCATTCGTCCCTCGCGGAGCTGGTGAAGGAGTATAAATTGGGCTGCTGCCCCCGCGACCCCATCTCGGATAGGTGGAGGAATGGATGGATGTGCCAACAGCTGCCTCTGTTCTCCCTTCTTTGTCGAGTAAAAAATGCAACATTTATGATATCTCCACTAATAACACGAGCATGAACGCGCTCCACCATGTTGTTGAGTTGCTATAGCTAACTGTTAGCTTCTATTAGCTCGTTAGTTTCCAAATTTGACAAAAATGTAAATAACTAAATTATTTTTCAGCATTGCCTGTGTTGGTGGTGGTCAGAGGGGCCGACGGCACCAAATGGCAGCCTCGCCTCTGTCAGACCGCTCCAGGGCGGCTGTGGTTACGTAGCAGCTCACCATCACTGGCAGTGGGTGAATGTAAGAGTTCACGCAAGCGTCTTTGAGTGTCCTAATAAAGCGATTATTATTATTATTATAATCTTTGTTTAAACCTCTGACATAAAAACCTGCCTCTCTTCTAATAACACAAGACCTTAAATCCTCAACATCTGCACAGGGACTATTTTCACTGACATGATGAAAGCTCTGAGGATAGATGCTGTTTGATCAAAAGAGGCTCGTCTGACCTATGGTGGTGACTACGGTGGCAGCAAACACAGCGGAGCTGGTAAACTTCCAGAATCCATCCGTGGTGCGGTTATCCTTCAGACTTAGACCTGCTTTTGACGACTCTTGAATCACCTGAAAAACAAAACAAATCAAATGCTTTCCTCTGTATTTTTACCTCTACTTCCTTGGACTGGGGCCCACACTGATAAGGTGCCACTCCGGTAAGGAGTGATCTATGGCGCGGTTTGGGGGCCAAAATTAAGACTACTGCCCAGCAGGAGGAGGCTATATAAATTCTGAAGCAAACTACCGACCTGATTAACGATAAGCTGGCGCTGGTAACTGAATGGCTGGTGCTGCTTACTGAGAAATAGCACCTTTACCGGTGTTATTACTAGATATGCTAGGGACTAGCAGCCCTCAGCTGGTCATTGACTGGTTCACACACTCCCTCTGCTGTCTGTTAGCATGGATAGACTAGCGTTAGCCTGGACTGGCTGGTGTTAGCATCGGAGAGGCTAGCCATTAGCGTGCCTAGGCTGGCCACTAGCTGACTAGTGACTCTCCGAGACATGCTAATGGCTAGCCTCTCCGATGCTAATGGTCCGTCAAGGGGGTAGGAAATCCAGCTAGTGGCATGCCTAGTCGGAGGGACCGGTGGCACCAGTGCTCGGCAGCCTCGCCTCTGTCAGTGCGCACCAGGGCAGCTGTGGCTACATTGTAGCTCATCCCCACCAGTGTGTGAATGTGTGTGTGAATGGGTGAGTGACTGATTGTGTTGTAAAGCGCCTTGGGGGGTTCCAGGACTCTAGAAGGCGCTATATCAAATACAGGCCATTTTACCATGCCTAGGCACGCTAATAGCTAGCCTTTCCGATGCTAACGCCAGCCTATCCATGCTAATAGACAGCAGAGGGGGAGTGTGAACCAGTCAATGACCAGCCGAGGGCTGCTAGTCCCTAGCGTATCTAGTAAAAACACCAGTAAAGGTGCTATTCCTCAGTAAGCAGCGCCAGCCATTCAGTTACTGGCGCCTTATCATTAATCAGATCAGTAGTTTGCTTCAGAATTTATATAGCCTCCTGCTGCTGGGCAGTAGACTTAATTTTGGCCCCCATACCGCGCCATAGCGATCTACATCTTTAGGTTGGCTGGAACACCTTAAAGCTTTTAATGAATGACAACTGTCAGCGTCCTGTCAGCAGCAGCATGAGGAAAAAGCACAGCCATGCGGGCTGTGGTGTAAACATTCATCATGATGGAAGGTCTTGCTCCCACGCAGGTGTTTCTAAAGGAAGGAGGCAGCAAACAGATTTAAATTCCAGACCTTCGTGCTGCTTCAACAAAAGCTGCCTGGTTGGATTTGTTTTCATATGATGCAAATCGCTGCAGCTTCTCTCAGATTACCATTACGAAGGCCAGCTGACCTTCAGCTCTTCGATTTGTGATTAAAAGTCACTTTTTACATCAGACTGCAGGACTGTGTGTGTTTCTAGGGAGGTTTTGTGTTTTACGGGTTTACCAAATGAAGAGATATCGTTTTGCTGCAGCACGAATGACTCTGGGTTTGAATGCATGATGGCAAAGCAAAGGCTGGCTATTTGCATGGAAGGATGTATTTGTCACAAAAACATGAGTCGGAAGCTTAAATAAGATTTAAATTTGTGTTTTTGTCCTTTTTACTTAGATCTGAAATCGGAATCTGCTAGCTTCTTCCTTTGTAGGCATTCAAATGAACCAAACCCTGCAGCGTTGCGTCTGATGCATTTGAGCTAAACAAACAAGGATTAATTATAAGAAATGGAATCTGAATGCTAAATGTATTTAACCATATTAATATACCTACTAACCTGATTGTTAAATGCGTATTTAAAGATGAACATTCATAAACGTTACATTCAAGTGGAAGAACAAAAGACGTTTGGTCCTTGAGGTAAACCTTGGATAGTCTCAGGATGTAAAGTCAGAGTCCAAACCGAGGGGAACAAACCAGTCTTTAGATGTTTTAATAGAAAACCTGTCTGGAGAATACTTCATGACGACTCGTGCCTCGCCTGGTGAATGCTGGAGAAAACCACCGACTCGCTGTGACGTTACTAAGCAGTTACAGAAAGTGAATGAATTTGTCTTTTTTTGATGAAAGCAGCTATCGGCTACATTTCTGGACTTTTGGTGTTTTCTGAGCCAGTGATGTTCAGACATCACCGCCATCATGGACCAGTCCAGAAATGTCATTTAATTATCACACTTTCCTTTTCATGCTGCTGTTTCTATAGTTTTTTTGTTTTGTTTCAGGGTCTCGTGTTTTCTTAATGTCATTTTTATTTAGAATCACGTATTTTTGTCTTTTATTTTTCCTTTGACCTCATTTTATTTTCATGATTTTTATCTAGAGCTGCGTTAAAAAAAACTTTCTTCTTTAGTAGATTTCAGGCCAAAGTACTCCATGAACTTTCATTCTGTGTGACCAAACAACCCGTGGAGCCTCTTCTAGGCTTCTTCTGGTTTCACGTGTCTACAAAGACTAAACTGTCACAGCGGCATTAGACACATAACCATGGAAATGAACACTGAAGATACTTAATAGTTTAAAATTTGACACAAAAACGCGCGTTGGCCTTCACATGCTGCTATTTTCACTTCATAACACTCTGGGTTCTCCGGGTCTTACGTCTGTTAAATAAAGGCTCGAGCACTAATTATAGGTCCAATCCAGCCCGCCTTTATTTATGCAGCACTTATACACAACTCTGTTCACCAAAGATAAAAACAAACAAGCCAGCAAAGGTAAAACTTTCTAAAAATAAACAAATAAAACACAACACAGCTTAAAACAAACGAGTGGATGACAACAACCAGGCAGCGTTACGCCAGCGAATCAAAATGCGTCTTGAGAAGCGAGGAGGCCAGTCTAACATTGACAGGTAGGTGGTTCCTTACTCTAGGACCTGTCCCCCCTCAGCTTCAACCTTGACCAACTGCCGCTGGTCAACCGACTTCAGCTGGCGTATTGGCTCAATGGCAAAGGCACGCCTGTTAGGTAAGAAGGTGCTGACCTGCTGAAGGATTTATACGCCAGCACCAGGATTTCTAAAGTCAACTGGGATCCAGTGCAGCAAAGTCAGCAACGGGGTGACACGCTAGTAGCTGCTGTTAGCAAACGCACCGCAGCGTTCTGGACCAGCTGGTCTAGAAAGACAACTTGACTCGCCCTGATAGAGACCATCCAGGTGGCTCTTCGCCACAAATACGCTAACTTAATATACGGGTCCGTAAGGCTTTTAATGTGTACAGCACTTTGTGTTCGCCTGCGGCGGAAGGAAAGTGCTTCA
Organism: Nothobranchius furzeri; assembly: GCF_043380555.1. Taxonomy (NCBI): domain Eukaryota; kingdom Metazoa; phylum Chordata; class Actinopteri; order Cyprinodontiformes; family Nothobranchiidae; genus Nothobranchius; species Nothobranchius furzeri. Next base: position 43,834,024 of record NC_091758.1, on the reverse strand, counting down.
AAACTACAGGCTGATGATGATGCGGTGGCACAGGAGTTAAGTGCTCGCCCCGTTATCAGAAGGTTGCAGGTTCAAGCCCAGCTCAGTTTGTCGCTGTGTCCTTGGGCAAGACTCTTACCCCCCCCTTGCCCGCTGGTCGGAGGGACCGGTGGCACCTGCGTACGGCACTCGCCTCTTTCAGTGCGCCGCAGGGCAGCTGTGGCTACACTGTAGCTCATCACCACCAGTGTGTGAATGGGTGAAGGACTGAATGTGTTGTAAAGCGCCTTGGGGGTTCCAGGACTCCAGAAGGCCCTATATCAAGTACAGGCCATTTACCATTTTACCCCCCTTGCTTGCTGGTGGGGGTTAGTAACAGTTGATGGTAAACACCGTGTTGGGCAAGAGGATGGTTTTAGAAGCTGTTCAGTAACACAAAACGTTTTCTTTTACGGCTATTTCAGTTTTTTTTGGGGGTGGAGCACCGACAGCCGTTTTAATGAGTTACGAGCTTAAATTTAGCATCTAAAGCAAGAAGGGATGCCAGTGACATCGCTTTAGTCCACGACCGAGTGATCAGATAAAACGTGTTTATTGAATTTGGCCCAGCAGCCTTACCTTAGCCAACGCCACCAGCCCATCCTGGTTCAGACAGCTGTACGTGGAGAGCAGCTTCTGTCTGCTCTGCATTATTGCCCCGAGATCCTTGCTCCCGAGGTCTCCTTCAAGCTTCCAGAAGATCACCCCGCCAACCAGCACGTAGGTCACGTAAACCACACTGATGAAGAGGATGGACGGCACGCGGGCCAAGTGAAACATCTCCTTCACCCCCATGGCGGCCTGATGGTCTGATGTTCGGTTTCCAGTTTAGCCCAAGAGTCTCAGACTCTTCGCAGAAAGGAAGAAGGAGAGAACACGTCTCTGGCAGCGCAGGCAAATGAATGTCCTTGTGCTCTACCGTTTCATTCTCGTCAATGGCCAGGCATGCAAATCTGGAGGAGCAAATCATGACAGCACATGTGGGACTGTAGATGGTGGCTACGTTTATTTGATTCTGGGCTAAATAAAGATAAAACTCAAGAGATATTTTTAGCTTCGTTTGCATTTAATTAAACCAAAAACACCCCACAGGCGAAGGCCACTCTCCCGTTTTCCAGCTCACATCACCGTCTTGATGGATGTGTTTGTTTAAGGGATCCTTTCGTGCTCGATTCATTGGAGTTTCCCATCAGCACACAAGTGCAGGACTCACATGAGCACACTAAATACACACCTGTGACCTGATGCAAAAGAAACCATACAAGCTTCCTGTGTGAACACCTAATCATGAAGGTGAGAACCAAAAGAGCACAAACACAGCCGCATAAGACGCTGATCCAAGGCGGCCATTTGGAAAAGCAAGCTTTAGGAGGAAAAATAAATCCTGCTTACTTTGGCTTATCTGAGGTAGAAGACTATGTTATACAAACAAGAGTTTACCAGCGAGCAAACAGAGGCTGCATATGTACAAGAGAACAGTCACAGTAGCAAGTCAGAGCTGGTCTGTCCTCAGATCTTCGATGTGACCTCCAGTTTACTGGAGGTTGCTTCCTCCTCTTCCTCTTGCCTCTTAAACCCCGGATGAGTCAAGACAACCACGTTTTCCAATATTCTCGCTCCCGTGTTGAGGATAAGAGCGAGCCAAGCTAGAGCAAAGATGATCCAGACTCCTGCCAGGCTGCGATACAGGGAGATGTACTCCTTGTCCGGGTCGGTTCCTTTAAGCAGAAACACGAGACAACACGTCTGGTTAACTTTAGCCCAAAGACAAACGGAGAACATCGTGTTTGTGTTTGACAGAAGTGCCCAGTGAGGTTTTTCTACCACATTAGCGGCTGTTTGCATTCTCTACTCACCCACCACATAATCTCCAAAACCAATGGTGCTGAGGGTAATGAAGGCAAAGTAAAAGCCCTCGCCAAATGTCCAGCCTTCCACGTAACTGAACAGCAGAGGAGGCATGACCAGAAAGAGCAGGCTGCCCGTGATGAAAAACAAAACCAGTGTGGCCGCTTCGACGGCGCGCTGCAACAAAGAAATCAGAACGAATTACAAATAGAAACGCTCTGAGAGGCGCTGAGTAGTTCACCCGATGGTGATTCGGATTATCAGTCTCTACGATAACGTGTTTCCCTCTCATAAGCTCTGATCTGAAGGCTCCCCTAAACGAGAACAGGATGGTCTCCAGATCTGGAATCAACCGGCCCTTTGCACGTGATGTCTCACCTCTCCAGTAGGGACAGCTCCAGAAGGGAAACGCTGTTCATCACCTGTTATAAATCCAGCAGGACGAAGTCTGGCTAAGTCAGCAGCTTGTGTACATCGGTGGGCAGCAGCAAGGAGAACGTAAGCTAACGTTCATAAGCTAGCTAACACTGTACCTTTATAGTGTTCTCTGTGAGCCCCATCCAGGCGTGTTAGACCTTCCCACAAGTGAACTGGGCTTGAACCAGCTGAAGCCATGCCAAACATTGCAAAAAACTACAACAACAACAAAAAACTACCTCAGGTGCTACTTTCCCCTTTGTTCGATACTCCTTTCACCTGATATGGTGGACCCACACGATCTGGTCACGCATCAAAGAGTCAAGAAGAACATCTGGATACATTTACCAGACCTTCATGGTCCATTTTACCAGGCCGCCCCAAAGGGACCATTTTCCAGGCCTGAACTGGAGATAAGTATGCTAGTGAAGGCTCTCGGTAATCCGGGTCACGGTAATCTAAAGGCAACTGGACTTATTTGGTTTCTCGAAGATGTTTAGCTTAACTGTAGCTGCTTATAGTTGATTAGTGAGCAAAAACTGCCTATGCATACCTCACCTCCCTCCTGAGGAGTCGTCGGGGTTAGAGTCTAACCCTAACCCTGTCAGGAGGTAGGGGTATTCATAGGTAGTTTCTGCTCATTAATCAACAACAGACAGCTACGGTTATAAGCTTGACCCTCCCATATTCCAGCCAGAATTGACAAAGCTCCTGGGATGAAACGTCTTCAATAAAAACAAAACCAAAGAAGTCCAGTTGCCTTCATTCAAACCCCTTTGCACTGGAGATGAGAAAATACGAGGATCGCTTAAGGAGGAGGTTGGATCTGCAGAGGAACACCTGGGCGATATGGAGGTATTAAAAAAAGATGCAGTACCTTGTGAGGAACAACTGCCACCATCCCCTTCTCCAGCTGCCCCAGGTGAATGGTGAGCCACTTGCCCATCTGTTTGAGGAATGCCAGGTTTAGCGGAATCCCACACAGGGCGTAAAACATGCAAAACACCTGCCCCGATACAGTGCTGGGGGAGAGATTCCCATAACCTGTCAACCACAAAACCACTGGTTATAGCAGCACATGCCAGCAGCAGAGATGAATATTCTGATCCAGCTGCTCACCGATAGTTGTGACTACTGTGCCTGCGAAGAAAAAAGAGCTGCTGAAATCCCAGTTACTTGGGTTGGTGGAGTTCCCCGAGGGGTTGACCCCCTTTTCCCAGGCGTATAAAATCACCTGCAGACACAGAAACACGCACAATGAAATCAGCCGTTAGTCTAAATGAAAACGCATTTTTAAACGTCTTTCATTCTATTTGCAGATAATTAAAAAACAAATTTTGTCTGTATTAATATATTAAATTCAACGTTTGCAATAAAATTAAAAATACAAAAATATTAAATTATTCTAACTAAACTTTAATATTTCAGAAAATAACATTTATTAGGTCAGGTACTAAATGATTTGTTGCCTTTTTCCTGAGCTAATGAAATAATGAATCCTTAAACCTGAGTGTTTCAATAGTAGATTAATACCTGATTGTATTTGGGACTTTGAACAACCATCGATAACCTTGTTTGTACGTCTGCACCACCCAACAGCATAAACACAACATTTTGAACATAAATGAATAAACTATAAACAAAAACCTGAACAAACTTCTCCAAAGCAGGTCCATCCAGGCAGGTGTAGTTGGCTAAAAAATTCAGCTTCTCCAGCTGGAAGTGGTTCCGGTTGTTGCTCTCGGCTTCCCTCTCCAGCATCTGGAAGATGGTGGCCCCGACCAGCAGGTAAGTGAAGTGGGCCAGAGCCAAAAGCGCTGTCCAGCTCAGTTTGACCCGAGCCAACTGGAACCTCTCCATCAAGCAGGACGACTAACGGGAACTTTCTGAATTAGCTTCAAGAAGCAGGACGACTGAAGTAAAGAGCCTCACTCAGGTTTCCCCCCAAAAACGTTAGTTGCTTCTGAACGTAGCATCGTAGACGTAAAAGTAACCCTTCCTACTTTCCGGAGCCGTTTTTCATCACAGCTGCATAGAACGACGGACGCAAGCTGGATCTGTGACTGGTGGCGTCTCCCTCTGATTGGTTGGTGCACTGTGGATGTTGATTCATGGGTTGCCGGGGTAATGAGCAAACTCCTTTCCTCCATTAGGGTGACACCTGACACACGCTTCTACTGTTTCCACTAATAAGGAAGCACCTTTCTGTTGGCAGAACAAACGTTAATGTTTTACCTGCTGATGACCCGACCTCTCGTTTGGGATCTAAAAGCCCGAGCAACTCTGATCTGTAACCACGACCCAGCTGAACCAGGAATTATTACAAAATACGTGAAACAATCACAGACTAACACTTCTAATCACCCCAAGCCTGTTCATCATCATGTTAATGAAGCTTTAGGATTAAACCCATCGCTTACGTAAAGCGTCACGTTAAACACGTCTGAAGTCGTAGGGATAGAGATGTTCAGCGACCTTTTTTCTCATTTAAAATGAGACTAAAAGGTAGTTTGAGATGTCTCAATGAAGAACAAGAAAAATGAAAAATACAGCAAAGAGAAATTAAAGATGAATCTAAAAAAGGGACAAAAATTTAACACAGAAATGAAATTAAAGCTTAGTTTTGTTTAGTTGGGCTGCAGGTGTGTTCTTGGCATCTTTAAATATTTATGAACATCATTAAATTTCTAAAAACTCTTTAATGCTTTCAAGTGTTTTTAAGCTTTTAATGACATTTCCAGACTTCTGTCACTCACATTCTAACCTATTAGAGGAATATGTTTGGTATATTTGAACATTTATTAACATTTAACAGTATCACATTAACTTTTCTTCTCTTGCACTGATGTCTTCGAGTTCCTGGAAACGAGTTCGTACTCATGGTGACGACATGTTGCAGGTATGACTTTACGGGTCGAGTTACCTAGGAGAAATATCCAAGGCAACCAAGATCTAAGGCCCGAATGCAAAGCATGCAGCTTCTTGTCATCTGTCAAACAAATCAGGGCAAAGCCATGCAAACACGCAGACAGGTTGTTTCTGTGAAGTAGGTGGCTCCACGGGGGCTGGATGGGCTTTCGCTTGCATAATGTTAAATACGAAACCAGTATGGACCGGATAGACACATCCAGCTGTTACACACTCCCGGCTGTAGGTTAAAGCGTATTTACAGTACGTTCCAGGAATACATCTGTTTGTTTCCCCCCAGAACCTCGCACCTGTGCACCAGCGGTGGCTTGGATATCGATCAATAAATAAAGCACGAGTTTAAATCCGAGTCAAACGTTGAGCAGAGCAGATAAAACAGGTTTGAAAGTCCGCGTGACAATCCAAACTCATGAATATTTCAACGGTGCAAATCAAGCACAAACTACACTTTTATACAGTTTGTGTGTAGATTTAACATTTTCCCACATTTTCAGATGAAAAGCCAATATTGGTGGCAGTAAGGAGTACTCAGGCGTTTGCTTGGAGGCTGAGACGATGACCTTCTTCGAACACCATTTCACTGCTGAGTGTGACCTGAAACACACAAACACAAGCCTGAAGCATCAGCCACCGCTAGAGCAGGAGGTCATTAACCCCAACAGAGCAGGAGCTAAACGTTAGCCACGTTAGCAACATGGCGGAACACATTTGGGCCTGTGCTATAGAAGAGAAGAGCGAACAAAAGCAGCTGTGCTGCGTTGCCGTCAGCCAATCACAGGGCAGACACTGGGCTGCATGGTGGCGCAGGGGTTAGCACTGTTGCCTCGCAGCACGAAGGTTGCAGGTTCGAAACTCGGCTGCGGCCTTTCTGCGTGGAGTTGCGTGTTCTCCCCATGCATGCGTGGGTTTCCTCCGGGTTCTCCCACAGATCACAACACGCCCTACAGGTTATAAACTGTAAGTCGCTTTGGATAAAAGCGTCTGCTAAATAAATAAACATAAACATTTGCATATCACGAATGTTAATGAGCAAAGACAAGTTTCTACGTCTGTCAGCAGGTCGGCGCACACACACATTCAGACATTTCGCACCTCTGTTGGTGTCAGCGGTGCGACGCAACTCTCCACCTGGGCAGCAGGGGGCGTAGACCCATCCATCTTCAGAACCCGCTTTGTCCACGCGGGGTCGCGGGGGGAGGGGGACTGGTGCCTATTTCCAGCGGTCAATGGGCAATTAGGCGGGGTACACCCTGGACAGAGAGCCAGTCCATCGCAGGACACACAGGACAAACTATCACACACACACACACCTGAGGACAATTTAGACAGACCAGTTAACCTAACAGTCATGTTTTTGGACTGTGGGAGGAAGTCGGAGAACCCGGAGAGAACCCACGCATGCACAGGGACAACATGCTCACTCCATGCAGAAAGATCCCAGGCTGGGAAGCGAACCCAGGACCTTCCCGCTGCAAGGCAGCAGCTCTAACCACTGCTCCACTGCGCAGCCCCGGGCGTAGACCCTTCCTGGCGAATCTGCTGACCGTTGCAGTGACATCGCTCGTTGATGACAGCTTATTTATTTTTAAACGCAAATCTGCAGAAGGAGAAACGGCTGACAGAAAGAAAACTTCATGATCTCAGGGAACAAAAACGTTTGTTACAAAAATTCAACAAGAGCAAAGCGGACAGCAGCGCTGTTGGCAAATTTAAAGGACGTGGCGTCAAGCCGGAAATGATCTTGGGTTGTTGGGCCGACCAATCCCAGGACTCTGTTGTGTCCAACTGGGCTCTACTTCATGCGCCCTAGCGTTTCTGTCGCAGAGCCCTCGGGTCGAGGGAAAATGGGCGAGTCGCCGCACCTCCGCAGATGGAGAAGTATAACCTAGGCTCGTTTTCTCCACCAACCTACACCTCTCACAAACTGCTGCCGTCTGGAAAAGGCCAGAGCTCCTTCTCCACAGACATGACCCACAAGGCCTTCATTCATACTAGAGACCACAGCAAACACACTGAAAAAGACGAGCGAACGAGAGCTTTAAAGAACGTCATCCTTAGAAAGTGGCCACAAAGGGCCTGATTTCTTCTACTGTTTCAGTAACAATATGAAATTAGATCCCTGTGGTCTGCTTTAGCTCACATGACCTCCCCTCCTCTGGATCACCGATGACAGCCACTGTACTGGTTTTCTATTTTAAAAAAGGACACAAAAATCACCAAATGGCACGGTATACTGGGGATCAGGTGAAAACGTTGCTGAGGGGGACTCGTAGGTTTATCCACAACCACTAAGTACTTGTTTCCTATCAGCAGCCTCTGCTCAGTGCCGTCTCTAACAAGAAAACGAAGCTAAAGGGGGAAATACACCCGAAATCTTCACTTTAATGACAGAACATACTCATGACAGGCTTCGGTGAACCTAAACGAAGAACAGAGTTAACAGTGATCATTTATATTGCATCACACCATCAGAGCCACCAGAGGGCAGCGTTGGATGTGCACACCTTTAGTGCTTTTGCACAGATTCGTGTGTGTTGCTTACCTATCCTGCTCAGGAGGTTTTTCCGAGCCATGACAAACGCCAGGATGTCTGCATCGACTTGCTGGTCTCCGGTCAGCGGGATAGAAGAAGATGAGATTGACGTTGCAGCAAGATCTCTGAAAGATACTCAGACTTAATCCGACATGTGGAGAATCAGAAGGTCTGTGTGTTGAATACGCATCATAACTGGTCACACTGGAACACGTGAGGAAAAAGGCCTGCTGTGCGTCTCTGGGTGAAACAAAGGTGTGTTTGTACTGCGAGTGTTTAACTGCAGCTGTAAAAAACAAAAGGAGCTTTCAGCTTCTGGGCTAAAGCAGGACCTCTTGATTTGTGGACTTTACTTGTAGACGTTACTTCACAAAGACATAAACATCTCTGACAGCACTTGTGGGAGAAAGGAAAACACAGAGGGGCTATAAAGTCCACAGGCTGGACATATGGAAATCTATAGAAAGTGCTTAAAGTTGAGCGAACACTGAGAAAATTACGTTCCTGTTTTAACGACGTCTGTCAAACACACTGAGCCCATTAAAAAGCTCCAGTTATTTTAGCAGCATAATAATAATAATAATAATATGATGAATGACGATGATTTTGGACTTTCGTACCTCCACTGTGAAGAGTCAGGACTCATCGTCCCATCCAAAGACTTATTAACAGCTGCAGGAACGTTATCAGGAACAGAGCTCCTGAAAATCAGATTTTATTTTTCTAATTCATTAATGAAACATCATAAAACGCCACCATATCTTACAGGTAGAAGCAAAGCGTGGCCGACCTTAGTTCTGGAGCAGAAGAGTCTGTTGTGGACTCCCTCGGTGTGCTGGCCAGACCAGGAGCGCTGAAAACATACGAGAACATTCAGATGTTAGAGGAATGCTTCATGACCCATAAGCATTTACATCTCTCAACCACAAGAGGGTGCTGCAACACAAAATACGTGACAGGCTAGTTTTTATGAATGAAACTTAATACCTTCAGGTCAGAACCCACTACAGGCTGGACTCAATCATGATCATTGCTGCAGTACATTTATATCTACCTTCATTTCAGTGTGAACCCAAATATTTAATGTCTCTTTCAGTTTTATTTCATTATCAGTCTCGTGTGATTTCAGCATTCCAGCGGCTTCTAGAGTCCTGGAACCCCCCAAGGCGCTTTACAACACAATCAGTCATTCACCCATTCACACACACATTCACACGCCGGTGGGGATGAGCTACGATGTAGTCACAGCTGCCCTGGGGCGCACTGACAGAGGCGAGGCTGCCGAGCACTGGCGCCACCGGTCCCTCCGACCACCACCAGCAGGCAACGTGGGTTAAGTGTCTTGCCCAAGGACACAGCAGCAGCGACAGACTGAGCGGGGCTCGAACCTGCAACCTTCCAATCACGGGGCGAGCGCTTAACTCCTGTGCCACCGTCGGCCACAAAAATCCCAGCTGTGTCACCAGACGGAGAAGCAGGTAAGCACAATGCTCCCCCCTCATGGAATCGAGCCCTGAAGAGCTGCAGGTCGTCGGTGATGTAAGCACGTACGGTCAGAAGGTAAAAATGACTGAAGGTTGGGTAGAGGAGCATTGTTGCCATTTTGCTGGAAGCACTCTTCGCTCACTGTCGTCAAATCACCTCTGAAATGTCCAGTCCTGTAAAACCTCATCCAATCACTGTGAACGTCCCCTTCTCAACGGTTGGAGCCCGATCCATCCATCAACCTGCCCTCCGACTGTCCCTCCCCCCTCCACACACACTCTAACTGTGAATGAATTATGCGTTCTCGGCTGGCGGAAGCTGAATAGCAAACGAAGCCAGATCCGGGCTAGCTATATTAGCTAACAGCTATATTAGCTAACACACTAAACTGTTATTCGGTTAGCTAGAGCAAGAGTAGCAAAGGTGGGTTCCAGTTTAGCAAGCCCAGTCCTCCTCCCTGGATGTCCGATCTAGTTCCCAGTGGCTTCCTTCTCTTAAACTTCCAGTGGAGACGAAGTCCGGCGAACTCCTGACCGACACCGGACTCTGAGGAGTCCGTCAGAAACCTGAAGGCGGTTATGTAGGTGTGTTTTGTTAGGATTTATGTCAGAAAAGATGCCAACAACAGGTGGAAAAGTTTTGGCAGTCTGGCATTCTCCTATTCAGGAGGTGTGGCTTGTTTCGGGGTGGGTGGGGCTCTTTGAATTGGGTGTTATTGAATGTAGCTAGCTTAAACAGCTTTTTCAAGGTGCACCTTCCCTAGCTGTACAGCCTCCTTCCAGAGCAGGGGTGTCAAATATGCGGCCCGTGGGTTGAATCCGGCCCGCGAGATGGTTGTGTAAACTTTATTTTCATACTTTACAATGTAGAGTGAAAATAAACGTATCATTGTGAGCACGTTTCCTCTGTAACGAGTATAAATAAAACAAAGCTGCGCTCAAGGCTCACACAAGAACTTGAATCACATCCTGAAGTTGGCCGCCACTCAGGATGTGACTTCTGATGTTGATGTGCTGGTGAAAGCTAAAAGATGTAAAGTAAAATGAGTCAAATATACTTTAAGTGCTGCATGAAACTGATCTAGCCATGTGATCTGTAAGCTCTGAATCACTAAGGAATGTTTTTTTTATTTATTGATTTTTTTTTTTTTTCAAATTTTCAAGTACACTTCAGGTGTAGTACTTGTACCACACTGTCCTCGGGCTCCAGCCTTGGTTTATATTGATTGTATTAAAACAAAGAAAACAATCTGAAGTTGTTTTTAATTTACTGGTCCGGCCCACTTGGGACTAGGTTTCTCGCAATGTGGCCCCTGAGCTAAAATGAGTTTGACACCCCTGATCTAGAGTGCTTCTCTTATCCGATGGCACCATCTAGTGGCTGACAAGCGTATCACACAAAAACGCTGTTACTCTGTTTTTTTAAGATGGTGACTTCACGTTTCTGTTTATAAACGTGCTTCTGTAGCGACAAACAGCTAAAACACGCTGTTTTACGAGTATTATTCTCATGTCATGCTGTGTTCTCATATATTTATATTTTAAAGACTGTCTTGTCCGTGAAAAGTTCATCAGCTCTGCATCAGCCGAGGTATTCCTTAAATGTGAAGCGCCTAAGCGGCAGTCTAACGCTATTGGTTAGTTCTGGTCGGCGCTCAGTTTCCTATTGCACGGAGCTCTGCGGAGCAGGAAGCGTGCTTAGCAAAAAAACAAAAAAGACGTATTGCTTATATTATATCACAGTACACGATGAGATAATCACCTTTACGGATTTCTGACTAATCATGCATCATTTCTGAAAGAGGAAAACTCTGGAAAGCAGCTTTAATGTAATGAGAAGTGATGAGTCAGTGAGAGGATGTGGTTCCCATGGTAACACGGCTACTTTCTGCACAATGACACAATGTTTGGGTTTAAAGAGCTATTTCTTAGTTCCTTAGAATATATCCTATGATGATTTCTCCCTTATTGGTGGACGTACAAGGTTGGAAAAACACAGGAAATCTGCTGCATTCATTGCACCGCGGAGATGAAACGTGTCCATGCAACAAGCTCTAAACACAAGCAACACGAGTGGCGTAAAGCGTCTCACTACTTCTTCCAAGAGATGCAAGACGACCTGACCTAAAATACCTTCAAGGAGCTGAAGGATGGACAGGGTAAAGAGCATTACATGTCTCACCAAAGTCCTGGAGAACCAGGTGAAGATGGCTGCAGGGACCCGTTCAGCGAGGCTGTGTTACGTCGTCTTCCAGCTCCTGAGTCACAGTCCTGATCATAAATATTGAGAACTTATTGATCTATTCCTGTTAACTAAGACAGTACAATAGTTCAACAGGACAAGGTCACATGTGTCAGACAGAGTGAAGAGAAGACTTCTGATGCTCTAGCATCTCTGGTCCATCATGCATCGTCTGCAGAGTTAAAGGGACTAAATGTGTGCAACAGGAAGTAGAACAAAGCTGTTGGACGAAGAAACTGGCAACAATCTGCTTCCTGCTCCGTGAACCAAAGCTGCACATGTCAGACACATCTGCCAGACTTCCCTTTCTTACCATCGGGTCTGACACGTTTCCAAATGTTGCTGAGATGTGAGCGTTCGTTCAAGAAGATCAAAACCAGCGATCAGAAGCCAGCAGCGTCTGCTCATCAGATGTCGTTATTAAACGCTTTTCTCTCTCTCTGTGGTCGGGCTCCCCAAGGCAACCATCAAGGTCAAGAACAATGAGTCGGCTCTGTTAGGCTGTGTTGCACGTCAGTTTTTAGTCCAAGCACTTCACCCCGAAGTTTTTTAAATGACAAAAGAGACGCTGAGTCATTTTATTATCCCTCTGCTGCTATTTAAAGGTCTCATTCCCAGAGAAACCGTATCATGCTTGCTCTTTAACTACTCGATCGGCCACTCTGAGCTGCACGTGCGAGCTGGAGGTGAGAACTGTCTTCGACCGCCATCGTTGGAATTAGCCGCAAAAAGGAAAAAGATGCAAACACGAGTGAGTCTGAAAAAGCCGGTCTCTTCTACACAATGCTGCTGCACGGTGGCGCAGTGGTTAGCACTGTTGCCTCGCAGCACGAAGGTCGCATGTTCGAAACTCGGCTGTGGCCTTTCTGCGTGGAGTTGCGTGTTCTCCCCATGCATGCGTGGGTTTCCTCCGGGTACTCCGGTTTCCCCCACAGTTCACAACATGCCCTATAGGTTAGAAATTGCAAGTCGCTTTGGGTAAAAGTGTCTGCTAAGTGAATAAACATAATAAACATAAACATAATTAGGATTTGTGGCCCCGCCCACCTAGGCTTGCACACACGGTTACTGTTACACGGTTACAGGAGAGAGAAGAGCATCTCAGCCAGTAGAAGCTAACCGCAGGCTTGAGTTATTTGTGGAGATAAAATATAAACATTACATATTTATCCAAGAAAGAAGAGAGAATGAAGTTGTTAGCCAATCAGAGGTGAGATGTTTGCATGTCATGAATATTAACTCATTCACTGCCAGCGTTTCTCATCGTTTTTACTGTTATTTTTAGAGTGACAGAATGTTGCGCGCTAGGATGATGTCGACACCAAAACAACCAAAACAAAGCGGAGACTCACCTCTTACATCGGGAAGAATCCGCGCGTTTCGAGCGTTATCCGCTCTTTCATAATCCGTCAGAAGCTTTTCCGGTTCGCGTCTCACTTTTTTTACAGCAGCGGCCCAAAACGATCTCCTAACACGTGGATGTTCTGCTTCCTGATCACGAGACGCATGCGGATGAAGATCGGCTTCAGAGCTGAGATGTTTGTTCTCACGGTGCGGGGGCTCGTCCGACGCCCACACAGTAAAAACATGCAACTGACGACTTTAGTCATCATTGGCAGTGAACGAGTTAATGAGTGAGCGTTGTCGTTCTCTGTCCCCCTCTCATAAGACGATCTTCTGGCACCTGGAACACGAGTGTGGGAGCTTTTGTAAACTGTTGTTTACGCTAACCGTCAGGAAAAACTACGCTTTCTCACCAGGTCTCATTTGACATGTTAAGCAGAGGCTGCACTAGACATGCTCAACACACACTCCGAGACTTCCATGACGACGGAGACGCTAACAGAGAATCACGAAGACAACGAGGAAGGGACATCTCTGCAGTGAGACACATTCTTAGGAGATGTATGTGGTGTTGTCACACAGATCGGCGGGAGGCCACTCACCTGCAGATTACAAGTCTCCTGGCTCCACCACTTCTGGAAATCCTTCTGGATCTTGACCTTCACTCTCTCCAGCAACAGCTGCAGGTGCTCAGTCTCAGTCCTCAGTGCTTTCAGGCGCCCAATGCTGCTCTTGTAACTGACAGGGGGATATCAGCAGCAGGACATTCATCTTTTTGTCTACGTTACACACGTTGCACCTGCTGGGTTCAATCAATCCAAACGGGGACTTGGGGGGAGAAAAAAATCACAAAACACTCCAAACATTTGGTATGATCGTTCAGAAAACTCACGCAGATTTTTCTTCCCTAATTTGTGCGCAGAGCTTTTCTTCCATCGGGTCAAACTCTTCAGCCTGTGAGGGGTTCCCCGTGGCATCTGTCCCGTTATGAAAAATGAAAGACGACTTCAATAACATTGTTGTTTCAGGTTCTTCAGGCAGAACATGTTTCCTTTAAAAACAACATGAAAAGGGGCAGCAGTAGCTCAGGTGGTAGAGCGGGTTGCCTCATGATCGGAGGGTCATGGGTTCGACTCCAGCTCCCGCCAGGGGTATCCTGCTGTTGTGTCCATGGGCAAGACATTTCACCCAACTTGCCTGTGTTAGTGGTGGTCAGAGGGGCCGACGGCGCCAAATGGCAGCCTCGCCTCTGTCAGACCTCCCCAGGGCGGCTGTGGCTACAAGTAGCTTACCATCTCTAGCAGTGTGTGAATGTGAGAGTGTCTTTGGGGGTCTAGAAAAGCGCTATGTAAGTTCAATGCATTATTATTATTATTAAAACCTTTGGTTCTGGATAACGAGAACCTGGTTTTCTGATGCTTGGACTCAAAATAAGAAGAAAGAGGCCTGAAGTGAAAGGAGATGTTTTAGCGTTTTATGACCAGAGTTCCTCATCAAAGCTGATGTAAACAGTCAGAGGAGAGTCTTGGACCTGAGCTGCCCGGGCTTTTCTGAGGTGGCCACGGATTCAAACGCAGAACAAGAGCGCCCACAAAGCTCCGTGTTTACCAGACGAGAGCTCAGCATGAAGGTGAAGCTAAAACACGTTTCCATCTGTGACAGCTCTACACAATCTTAGGTGTGTTCTTGCTGTGCGTTATTTCTAATTCCATGTTGTCGTTCTTTTTTAAAACACAGAAACGGTTTTGTTACCTGTAATTGACGCTACAGTTTCGCCGTCGGCGAAACTGTAGCGTCAATTACAGGTAACAAAACCGTTTCTGTTTTAAAAAAGAACGACAACATGAAGCTCTGCACAATCTCTGTGGATTTCAAAAGCTTGTCCAGAATTATTTACAGCATGTTTGATCCAACCGCAGAACCTGACGCTGTTCAGGTTTTGCTTAATTTGAATAAATGATGAGTTTATCTCACCGCTAGCTGCCTTCTGTCTCCTCCGAGTATCCAGCTGCTTCTTCAACTCGTCTAAAAAATGGATGAAAAATTACAGAACAGATTTTACAACAATTTTTTTAAATCATACAACAAATACCAACCTTTGGCCTCGGATGTCTAACTTTCAAATTGGCCTTTTTTATTATGAAAAGATCTAATACAACTGTGGGGGCGGCCGGACATTTCTCCACCATTAGTTCAACTCAGTCCAAACGCCCAATCTGAGGCCATTGTTCTTGACTGGAAAAGGGTGGAACGCCAGCTCTGGGTTGGAGGAGAGGATCTGTCGCAAGTGAGGGAGTTCCGGTATCTCTGGGTTTTGGTCATGCGTGAGGAGGAGCAGGAGCCCCTGCAGTGATGTGGACACTGAACCAGTCTGGTGAAGAGGGAGCTAAATCAGAAGTAAAGCTTTGTTCTAATCCACACCTTCAGTCAGGAGCAGAAGAACAAGATCATGAACCCAAAATGAGTTTCCTTCATTGGGCAGCTCAGGCTCAGCCTCAGAGCTCTGACATCCGGGAGGGACATTGAGTAGAGCCGCTGTTCCTGCACATTTAGAACAGCCAACTGAGGTGTTTCAGTTGGTTAGGCAGCTTCCTGGACACATCCAGAGGGAGTTGTTTCAGGCATATCCGGCTGGCAGGAGGCACCAGGGGGGTGGCCAGGGAAAGAACATCCGGCTCTCAAAGTTAACTCTTAAAATGCCACTGAACAGCGACAAAACCATCCATCCGTTCTTCCATTTTCCTCAGGTCGCAGGGGCAGCAGCCTAAGCAGAAAGGCACAGACTTCCCTCTCCCCAGCAACCTGGGCCAGGTCCTCTGGGGGAACCCAAGGTTCTCCCTGGTTTTGGGTCTCCTCCTGGTTGGACGTGCCCAGAAAAGCTCACCAGGGAGGCGTCCAGGAGACATCCTAACCAGATGCCACCTCCTTTAGTTTTTGTGTCTTTCTTCCTCTTAACGATGAGGATCCTGAGGTTGGGTCTCAGTCGCTGGACTGGACTAACCCTAACCCTAAGGAAAAGCCCCTGTGAGGTGAAACTTGACACTAGACGTTGATTTTTTGAGGGAGTGGGGGTTGTTCTGGTGGGAAAAAGTCAAAAGAAGATGAGTTTTAAGATAAACGTGTCAGATAAAGAGTTTGGTGGCTGGCCAGGATAATAACTTGGCGATTAGAAAAATAAAAGGACATTAAACTGCAGAACGTTTGCATTTCAATCCCTCAGTTCTCACATTCATCTAGGCTTTGCTTTGTAAAGTGATCCCATCTCTGCTCTAAAAGGTCCATGAAGTAGAAAGGCTCTATCTTCCATCAGATGCCTTTGGTCTTCTGAAAGATCTAGGTGGGATTTTTAAACCAGCTCTTGATTTTCCTGTAGTTCGTGTTCTCCTCCAGAGAGAAATGAAGGTAAAACTGTTAGCGAAGTGCCCATGAAACCATCTCATCTTTCCAAAGCCACCAGTTCCAAGCAGCCCACTTTGGGGCTTTCAGTAGACAGTGGAGACGCAAATGAATGAAGAGGAACATTATAGGTGACACACAAAGACATGTTGTGCCCATGATGAGAGAGCTTTTTCCCAATGCCTGTGAGGTTTGTGAACCTCTCGTGAAGCCATATGTTTGGGTAGCTGAGAATGTAAACGAACTGCGACGCCCTGTGGCTTCGTCTTGTGGTCATGTAGGCAGCCGGAGTCGCAACACGACGCACTAAAAACACAACCCCAGCCAACCGGTGCAGTCCGCTTCTTCACAGAGACATAAGGGATTAAGAAAGCACGACTCTGGCTTGATGACAGAATAAAAAACGAGCGCACGGATGCACGATGAGCACAAGGTGGTAACACCGCTGGCAAGGCTCACGTCAGTCATGGCGTGTGAATCATCAACATTAATATAGGTGTGAATAAATGATTTTGAAGCTCAAAGCTAC
This sequence comes from Nothobranchius furzeri, assembly GCF_043380555.1. Lineage (NCBI taxonomy): Eukaryota > Metazoa > Chordata > Actinopteri > Cyprinodontiformes > Nothobranchiidae > Nothobranchius > Nothobranchius furzeri. The sequence continues at coordinate 43,817,285 of NC_091758.1, read as the reverse complement.
AGAGTAAAAAAGCCACAGCAGGAAATATTTCTGACCTATTCCTATGTTGTAGTTGTGACCACAGATCTGTTGCAGCTGACAGATCTTTATGCTGCATGCAGTAGTTAGAGACAAATCCAGCTGCTTTTAAAAGGATCAGTGAGGAAAACTGTGAGCAGATTTTAAAGTTGAAGAAGAAGAAGAAGAAATCATTCCTATAGCGCCTCTCAAGATAAAAATCACGAGGCGCTTCACAAAAACAAAATATGTAAAAATATAAAAAAGAATTTAGAAAATGATTAAAAATATATTTAAAATGAGCAAAAAATAGACAATTGTGATTAAAAAATGTTAAGAAAGAGAGAGAGTGAACAGGAAAGAGGAAATCAGTGGATCCTGAGGAAGGTGGAATAGGTGGGGAGAGCAGAACAAGGAGAGGGTGATGAAGGTCACACCAAAACCAGCCTGAACAAGTGAGTCTTCAGCTGCTTTTTAAAGGAGACCACTGAGTCCACTGATCTCGGGCTCAGGGGGAGAGAGGTCCAGTGTCTGGGGGCCACCGCAGCAAATGATCTGTCACCTTTGACCTTTAGCCTGGTGCTGCACAGGCTAAAGATTGAGACTTTAAGGCTAAGACTATTAATGCAACCCAAACCCTGATTTAGAAAACATAAAACTCATCATGATTCAGGTCAAGAATAATAATGTTTATTGAAAAGTTCCTGCAGATCATTTCATACTGAGAAATGATGGAGTTCATCAGGAATAATGGTGCGTGCACTAGTTAGGACTTGTGTTTTTCAGCATCTCCTACCGTTCCCTCAGACCTGTCAAACTGATTTAAACTCGCTTTAGATGATTTTACTGCATCCAGGGATTATTCACAGCTTATCACAACCTTTCTTCCACAAATTCTCCACGAAACCCCAAAATAGCATCAGGAAATTTGATTTAAAATTCAATTTGCAAACAAGTTGGACCCAAAAGCAGAAGTGTTGAGGCTGGGTAGTAGGACACACACTTTACTTCTGGAACAAACCTTCAAGTATCTCAGTGAAGATGGAGGAGTTCAACAGGCCGGCCTTCTGAGGCTCCAAAACGACTTAAAATCCAACGTTTCTTCCTACATTTGGCAGGAAAGTCCAAGAGATTTGCATATGTGTCAAGTAACAACAGAGTTAGCTCTGACTGTGGCGATACTTCATAACATTTCAGCGCTCCGACTCCCCTTCCAGGACAAGACTGAGAGCTCAACACCCTATCATTTTTAAAACCACAGACTTTCTCCCACATCGTCAAGCAATGGGCAATCGTCTTGTGGACAAGCTTGAGGCTACAAGCCTCATCAAATAACTTGGTGATTTTTGTGGCTTGAGATTTAAACGTGATGTGCAGCCGAAGGTTCGAGCAGCATGCACGTGCGGCAGCTTTGATCTACAAAAATAATGCATCTTATGGTTTGTGTAAAGACTTAAAATCCTGCAGAAAGTTCTGCTAAACGCTTTCTCCTTTCATTAGGCAGATGTGCTTCTTATTAGTAAAATAAGAATTTTAAATGTCATCAGGAAAGAAGAATTCAACAGCCTTTTAAATCTACGAAGGCCCAAGGTTCTGGAGGAGTAATCAGAAGATGCTGCGTGTTTCCAGCTGTTTTCCATCATTGATCCCTCTGAACCAATGCCCTTATACCTTCTGGACCTAAGGGCCCAGAATGTGTTCTTCCAAAGGGACTGGACTCCAGAACCATGCTTCAAGGCCAACCACAACAGTGTAAACTAGGAAAATGTTTACACACTGGAGATTCCTCGAGCTACCGCCCCTCTCTTTCTTCCCAGCGACCGAGGCTCGTGCTGAGCGGATCCATCAGAGACGGCTGTTATCTATATTATACAAACCGTCTCCAGAATGTGCATTAGGCACGAGACGCAGGTGGTGCATGCGTCCAAACGGGGCGGTGGAGAAGCACACCGAGCCAAATGCTGCGGTTGGCTTAACAAGCCAACAGAAGCAACCTCGTTCCATTTAAAAACACGGTCTCATCGAAAAGCAACGTGGCTCCATACATCTGACAATGCAATAATATTTGACAGCGCCGAGACGCTCTCAGGATGTTTTTCAAAACGGGAATTAAATTTGGAATTTGGTTTCCAAAACTCGACCAAGAAAACTTTGCAAATGTTCCACCTGGTTTTGTCCACGCTGTGTGGGCTGCGTTGAGCTACGTGTGCACGGTTTGTCCTTTGCATGCTGCCAGAGAGGATTTCTTTGTGATGCAGAACATATACAGCTATGTCAGCACCTCGTGGGATGAAAAGACATACAGAAATCAGAGTCAAAGGGTGATAAATCCATGCTGGCGTGTATGAGGGTAATGGGCGAACGCTACCAAACCACTGAGAACGATCTAAGACAGCAGAGATGCCAGGATCTGAGTAAACATATCCATCTTCATGCCATGTGAGATGAAAAACACACACAGACAGTGAAAACTCATAAATTTGGCTTGAAGAAGACTTATAACATTTAAATTAATGTAGTATTTCATTTAAAACGTTTTGTCACTCACTCCAGGGTTAGAAAATCCTGAGCTCTACGTCACACTGTCACTTAACATTCATAGACTCACCCATCTTGACTCACGACGGGGAAGGCTGTTGTTGGTTTAGCGTCCAGGAAACAGCAGAGAACGTCTCGGCTAGTTAGCATTAGCAACTCCACCACGCAGCAGAACTCCTCCAGGCTTGTGTTATTTGTAGAGATAAAACATCAACGTTGCATAGCAAACAGAGTCAGTGGTAGAGTCATGTTGCTGTTAGCCAATCAGAGGAGAGATGTCCACATATCAGGAAGTAAGACTCCAGATCCAGGGTGTTTCTCAGTGCGAAGGAACCTTGCCTTGATGTCTTGGCCTCGCCCCGGTTGCCTAGGAGATACATCATCGGGAGCCGCCAAGACGTGTTCCAATGTTCATGTTCTACCGAGGCGTGTGTTCTCCGTTTGTTAGCCGTTTATCTGGCTGAGCAAGGATACAAGGGAGTAGCCAAGCCTTGGTCAAAAATTACCTACAATACACCGCGGTATTTTCAAAAAGACGGCGGATCAGAAGCCGGCAGCTACTTCGGGGATAATTTTCAGGTTTAAAAGTAAGTGAGCTAATTTAAAATGTTTTTTTTTTAGATCCAAAGTTATCTATGTTCGGTTAGTTGCTTAGTTGCAGCTTCGGTGGCTAGCGGGTAGTAACTCGCTTATATATTTAATTTAATAAACATATACATAATTTAAAAAGTAAAAGGCTCGTTATATGTTTATATTGAAACGAATTCATATAAAATTCAATTAAATTCAATAAAAAAATACGTTATTAATCCCAGAGGGAAACTGATTGCTGTAGTAGCTCAGAATAATAATAATAATAATAATAATAATAATAATAATAATAATAATAATAATAATAATAATAATAATAATCAAAGAGTTGTTGTATATTACAACGGCTGTTGGCAGGAAGGATCTCCAGTAGCGGTCAGTGTTGCAGCCAAACTGAAGAAGCCTCTGACTGAAGACACTCTTCCGTTGTTGGACAGTCTTGTGAAGAGAACGCTCAGGGTTGTCCATCATTTTCTTGATTCTCTGGAGAATCCTTCTTTGCATTATCTCCTCCAGCGGTTCCGAAACTGCTGAAACTCTGGCTGAGTCCTTGAAAGGGCTTGGAGTTCCTCCATCTTGTTGGCCAGTGATCTCACGTTGCCCGTTATGATCGATGGAAGAGATGGTTTGAATTTCCTCTTTCTCTGTCTCCGTTTTGCTCCCGCTCTGCATCCACGCTTCTTGCGTTTTAGCTCATGTGGGATTTGTGGCTTCAGTTGAGGTATTATTTCTGCCTTTCCCATGTTAATCAGCTGCTCCCGATTGTAAACCAGCTTGTTGCCATGGTTACGCATCATAACAAATGCTCAAAAAGTGAAAAAAGCTAAAAAATAGCAGTAAAAATCCTCCAAGCTTCACAGCACCAGAAACAGAAAAGTAAAGTGTCCAAAAAATTGTTTTTCTTGAGAAACTAGAAGAAAAAATGCCCAAGAAAAGGCAAAACTTACATATAGTCAACAGAGCTACTCCAACATGCAGCCACCCAGAGCAGCGCAGTTCCGGAAAAAATATATAAAAAATCTATAAATATATAACGTTATCTCCCGTGTCAAGTGACGTTACATGACTGCCGTGGACTGTGTCCTCGTAAGCAAGGCGCCTGGCCTCACAAGACATCGCCTCACGAGTCACGAGGCCAGGCGCCTTGACATTGAGGAACACCCCTGTTGTGTTCAGCTCAACTCTGTCTGGCTCACTTCTAGTTCCTGAAACAGGTTCAGGCCTCCATTCCTACTAGAGACCTCTGCAAATGTATTTAACAAAAATGTCCAAACACTGATTAAAATTTGGGGAACAATCTGCCCTATGCATGACCTATAACCCCTAAACCCCTAGTTTTTATTGGTTCTGTAAACCGTTATTAGCCGTTTTAAGGCAGAGTCGTGTAAAGTTGTACCAACATCTTTAAAACATCACGTTTCTTCATGCTGAGGTCTGGACTTGAAGCCATTTCAGCTGTTTGTGCTTTGTCTTTATCAAGTATTCTGCGATGCATTGTGGGTAAACGTTAACGTGAGGTTTGTTTAGGTTAAACGTCGCTGATCTCAGCATTGCCGTTGGGTTCCTTTGAAAGGGATTAGCTTCAGTAAGAGAGCTCCGTCATGACAACTCTTCCAGAAACTTCCAGTCTCAAACTTTATCTTTCAGTGTCTTCGCCAACGCCAGAAGCCTTTCAGCTACAGCAGGCCTTCAGAACTTGGTGTGAACATGCAGGGATGTCCGCCCCTCGGAAGACTGGCAGGCATCCTAAATGTTGTGCAGGACACACTTAGATTATCCTGACTTAATTAACAACAGTACCGGCTAATTGTTTTTTATGTGTAACACCAGAATGGAGAGACACCGGGTGTGCAGGGCGTGTTGATGCGCTGCACCAGGGAAGCCGTGGACGTGTGGGGGATGTGGCTTTCCACAGATTAATACCAGGCCTCATCTTGGCTTAGTAAGAGTGGCTTTCCCGGAGAACTCAAGGGTGAACTCGCAGAATCGTCATAAAACAGCCCGAGACAACCCAGTAAAAAGCACAGGTTGAAGACCACTGTGGATGGATGGAAATTAGAATGCCTTCTGTTCCTGGAAAAGTTTGGGAATGTGCTGAAAGATGTTGCTACACTTCAGGGACACGGCACCCGGAGAACGCTCCGATGCTTGACATCTGTGTGTGTGTGTGTGTGTGTGTGTGTGTGTGTGGATAATAGCTGGAATAAAATAGAGGATTAAACATGTTCCCTGATCCACTCTATGTGGTCATCTCTAGAGAGGGACTTCCAACCGTCGGTGGGACTTACTGATTCTGGTTCTGGCTTCGCTCAGTTCTTCTACAAGTTTTTTGGCTTCGGCCGATCTGCTCAAAAGAATCCAGATGTTAACAAACCACAACAGTTACAAAAATACTTAGTTAAAACTTAGGATGTTAAACATTTACAACCAAGAAAAAGTTACTTTTACTTTAACAGAAGATTAGGAAAGTAAATGCATTAGATGCAGATTAGAATAAAGTTTAAAGAGCAAGTCACCCCCTACCAGAGTCTAACTCCATTCTCTCTTCATGTTTAAAAAATGCAACAAATGCTGTTGCCTGGCAGACCGAGAGGGCGGAGCCACTAACAAATACACACACACACAGGCTCACCACAGCATTGTGACATCATAATGTACCAGTTTACATCATAGCATACCTCTTAGCCAATAGCGGTGGCAGATTTAAATTCAAATACAGTGCAGAGTTTTTACCTGACAACGGCGCAACACTGACAGTTTTAGGCAGAATATTAAAATTTTAACTAAGATGCACTGAAGTGCAAAACTATGGACTACACGTGTCTGCAGCACGATTAGACGCTCGTTTATTTAGTTTATCAGGGGGAAAAAGTTGATTTGGGGGTGACTTGCTCTTTAAGGATACATAATCCCCGGAAAACCAACTACCAAACAGCTGTTCTTGGCACAGACCTTTCTTTGAATATCGTCTTGTTGTCTTCTATAGTTGAACGCTCCTCATGATCCCTTATGAAGATCTCAAAGGCCTCCTGTTTTACCATGGAAAGCTGTGAACCTGATAAAAACAAATCTGCACTGAGACACAGAATATGGTTGTCCTTTTCTTATTTACAGGTACACAACATCACAATTATTCAAAGTTTAAGGTTTGATTTGGTTTTAGGACCTCTTCACACAAATAACCGTTACAACATTGTCTTCCTGCCATTACAAATAGGAACGATGGGAAAATCCTCACTCAGCGGTTCATCCTCCAGCATCATCACCTCCGACCTGACAGCCAGATGTGAGATGATATTCCGGACCTCCCACCTTCTAGCAAACATGAACCACAGGAACTAATACAGCTGTCGGGTTATTGGGAATAATATAAACACAAACATAAACCCCTCTGGCAGCATTCCCAGCGTTTTATATGCTTGTAATATTACCTAATAAGCACGTTTACATCTGCTTCAAATATACTGTTACCAAACATTTGATCTTGTCAGCTGTGATTCTTCATCTAGCTGGAGAACATTCACGGAAATAGTTCAACAACATGGAAGCATTCAAAGATTCCTCCCAGCCTCTGAAATCCTGGAGCGTGACACCAAATTCTGATAAATCTGACTGCTACTACTTATTATTAGTAGTAGTATTTATTTTACAAAGCTGTTCAGGTCAGATGTGCACAGGACTGCAGCTTCTGTGAGATTTATTGTTGTACAATAAGGAATTTTATTTTGTCATCGTTGAGAAGCACTGACTATCTATCTATCTATCTATCTATCTATCCATCTATCCATCTATCCATCCATCCATCCATCCATCCATCCATCCATCCATCCATCCATCCATCCATCCATCCATCCATCCATCCATCCATCCATCATCTATCTATCTATCTATCTATCTATCTATCTATCTATCTATCTATCTATCTATCTATCTATCTATCCATCTATCCATCTATCCATCTATCCATCCATCCATCCATCCATCCATCCATCCATCCATCCATCCATCTATCCATCTATCCATCTATCCATCCATCCATCCATCCATCCATCCATCCATCCATCTATCTATCTATCTATCTATCTATCTATCTATCTATCTATCTATCTATCTATCTATCTATCTATCTATCTATCTATCCATCTATCCATCCATCCATCCATCCATCCATCCATCCATCCATCCATCCATCCATCCATCCATCCATCCATCCATCCATCCATCCATCCATCCATCCATCCATCTATCTATCTATCTATCTATCTATCTATCTATCTATCTATCTATCTATCCATCTATCCATCTATCCATCTATCCATCCATCCATCCATCCATCTATCCATCTATCCATCCATCCATCTATCCATCTATCCATCCATCCATCCATCCATCCATCCATCCATCCATCCATCCATCCATCTATCTATCTATCTATCTATCTATCTATCTATCTATCTATCTATCTATCTATCTATCTATCTATCTATCTATCTATCTATCTATCTATCTATCTATCTATCTATCTATCTATCCATCTATCCATCCATCCATCTATCCATCCATCCATCCATCCATCCATCCATCCATCCATCCATCCATCCATCCATCTATCTATCTATCTATCTATCTATCTATCTATCTATCTATCTATCTATCTATCTATCTATCTATCTATCTATCTATCTATCTATCTATCATCAGCTGAGGCGGCTCAGGCATCTGATTAGGACGCCTCCCAGGTGAGGTTTTCCAGGTACGTGCCACTGGGAGGAGACCTAAAGGGAGACCCAGGACCCGCTGGAGGGACTATGTATCTCGGCTGGCCAGGGAAAGCCTTGGGATTCTCCCCGAGGAGCTGACCCAGGCTGGGGAGAGGCAATCGGACCTGGACCATCTGACTCTGGACAAGTGAACGAGAATGGATGGATGGATGATTTTAACAGCCTCAGTTTGGAGAAGCAGAGAGAAGTTCTGTTTGTACAAATATATCCATGAATGGTCACAAGGGGGTCGGTTACAAATTGGCTTGAAACAAGTGCGATCTCCAAAAACGTCATGATATTTACATTGTTGTCATTTCAAATATTCCTGAAGAAATATAATAAAACCTCATCCAGAAGTGCTTCAGCAGCTACTGCCACAGCTAATTTCTATCAAAACGGACCACATAACTAAATAAGTTAACATGACTAACGGTGTAAAATGGCATTAGCTTAAGATGCTACGAGCATTGCTCTGACAACAGGCCGTACGCTTGTCTTCCTGGTTTCAACGGATCTGTTTTGTGAAATGAAGATAATTCTTCAACAGGTGAGAATTATTGCTCATGGTGTTTTTTTATTTTTATTTTTTAACCAAACGTCTAAATATCTGCACTATTCCTTTAACACAACTTTTTATGGCTGATTTTATTGTTTGCTTCAGAAAATTCGATCCTAGCAACACAACTTAACAAAAATACCTTTTAGACGGGTTATTTTCCCCGTTTACGGACCTCCCATCAGAAATACAGTCATCAGAGAAAATCAGCTCCTAATCTGCTGACAGTTTCTGCAGAGATAATCAGAGAACACCCTCTGTGTCCACAGCTATTATCTTTATAAGGGTCGCTTTGTGGAAAGAGAAGAGCAAATTATAGAGCATTCAATCAGCATGAAAGGTTCCCATGGAAACTTCATTATACTGCTGTTAATCTTGTCGGGACGGCGGCAGTCACCCTCGGGGTAACTCTAGAGGCTCTTGGCTGAAGCTGAAGAAGCCTCAGATTAAACCTAAACTCATACACGTACAAACATCAGTGACCCGGGGAGCGAGAGGCAGAGATACATGCTACGCATTTGTTTTGAATTACAACAGAGTAACGAACTATGATGTCATGTGCTTTTGGTTTGGTTTTGTGGGTCAAACAGTATAGGTGCTTCCAGATGTGAAGCATATGGTCTATGCAGACTTCACGTTTTCTTAATCTCACTGCCACTTTAACAAAAACAAAAATATGCACCTTTTTTCCATCATAATATAATAAATATGCATATTTTGTTTCTTCATCTGATTCAGAATTTTGCCTCAGAAGATCCCCGGAGCACAAGTGTTATCTTTGATGCACCTGGAACTCCCCAAAGTGCTTTTAAACACCGCTTCTTCCAAAAGGGCAGAGTCCCTCTGGAGAGCCGTCATGTTTTCCCTGCTGCTTAGCAGCTGATGGTGTCTCCTGCTCAGTTACAAACGCAGCAGAAAGAGATGGACGTTCAGCACCAAGTGTGGGAACGTTGGAGGAACATTCCAGAGCAGCCATGCAACTGTGAGCAAAGGATTTCAGGATTTGGGACATTTGGATGCACAGTAACTTCTACACAAAGGAAAATATGTCATTTAAAGTGAATTGTGATGCTATTGTGGTACATATTGGATTTTTAACTGCTGAACAGAGACATGTGAAGATGATTTTAGAATAAATAAGTTAATTGGTTGAACAATCAGGCCAAAACCTGAAAAAACACCCTGAGAGCATCACGTTGGATGTCCTCAAAATGCACTTTCCTCTCATTATTTTACGAACAGACTTCTGGGTTCTTTGGTAAATCCAGTAAAAACATAACTTGGTTCACTTAGCAGTCAAACTATTTTGACTGCTGCAAAAGGGACGTATGTTTCCCCCGTAAATCAACAGTTATCTTTAAATGCTTGATGAGAACTTTCGTCAAAACAAACGTTTAAAAAAGGCACAAGTGCCTTTATAAATGATAAGGTGATGAAGTTTGTGAAAAGCCTGAGGAGGACAAGTGCAAAGATGGCTAAAAGGCCCTAACAGACTTGATTTACATTAAGGGCCATTAACAAACTCCTTACTCTGTTTTTTAAAGCTTAAATGTTAAGATGATTTGGATTTGGTAGCAAAAAAGTGGAAAAAAAGGAAGGAAAATTCTTTGCTAAGGCAACCCAGATGACAGCTCCAGCTCCATATTGTATTACAACCCTCTGTAAACAGACTGGTGCACGCTGCACATCGTTTATCAGCGCTTATGAGGTTTTGTTTTATGGGCATCCTTCAGAAAGCTGCTTTCTGTCCCTTTTATAGACTGATTTAATCCTGACTGAGTTCAAACGCGTTTGTTTTCCAAAAAGCCTCTTGGTTTCTGCCGGCCTTATTAACACGCTGGGCACCGTCGCCCACATGTCAAAGCACATGAGAGAGCTGTGGTTGGGAAAGACAGCAGTGCCGTCTGATGAGTCTCTGGCTCTACCCTCTGCCTTGGCATTGACCGAGCTCGTTAGAGGACCCTGGTTTATCATCACACTTAAAGCTCCACTTAGACAACATTAAATGGGAAAAGCCAGATAAATGCTACTTCTGCCTTGGAGCACAAACACAGAGTTGGCTTGAATGTCAGTGACCTCTGCTTCCCTGCATTTAAACCAACTTTATGTCTAACGAAATAAAGAGAAATCACCGACAACCACAGAGGAGTCTCTGCAGCAGAACACTGTTATTTAGGGACATCCGTGGTCTTCAAAGGTTTAAATATTAACCTACGTGCCACAGCACAACAACGGCATTATCTAATCAACTCTGGAAACTCTCAGTTCAAGACAAACATGGGAGGAAGACCTGGACGCGTAGGACAAATCTGGAATTTGTGGTCTAGTTCGGGGCTTGCCTTGGTTGCAAACATTGTGAAGAAAAATGAGTTTGAAGGCATTGGTCTGCAGCAGCTGGATGATTTTACATTACTTATGAGAGGTCTCACTCACTAACAAACCAAGGAATACTTTTGGAAGTACGACTGATTCCATATGCAGCCGAACGTGAACACCTTCTTTACCCCCATCGCCTGCATTAGCATCATAAAGGAATCAGACAAGAAGAGGAGAAAATCTAAAGAAGAAGATATTTATGAAAACACACATTGAGCCAGTCACTATTATCTGAGTTCAAACTCACCAACAGAGCTGAAATGATAAGTTGGATGCCAACTGGCTCATGAGGACTGTAGTGTCCAGCTCTGATGGCCAGTAGTAGTAGTACAACCTCAGTGGCATGAAGAACGAAGCTACTGACTGAAGCTGATGTAATACGACATCTTGTAGGTCCAGGTTTGTAGATCCCATTCCGGTCTAAACCGTGTTTTCGTATTTACCGAGCATCATTCTTGGCCCCCGGTCTCTGCTTCGGGATCCAGACTCGCATTACAAGCTTTAAACTCATCAAATTTTCACAAGCAACAAATGATATGTTTGATAAACTGCACTTTATAATGTTGCATCGCTGACAAGACGAGACTAAATATTTCAATACACACAATCCCACCGATGACATTCAGTAGATATAAATATCTTATGATTTCAGACTCCTCTCCAGTTGATGAAATCCACAAATCAAGGATCAGCCGTGGCCCACAGGCACCCACCATAGCATACTAAGACTCAGCGGGACCACAAGAGGCTGCTCACATTCCTACTGCGAAAGATCACCTTTCTGCAGGCTTAGCACCCAATATATCGCAAAAACAACACTTGCTCCTACTCAGAGAGGCTGGATGTTACATTTCAGGTTGTCAGCGTGTGTGAAGATAGAAAATGAAGAGAATGAATGTAAGTACCTGTTTTGATGCGCTGAACAGCTCGTCCATCCTGTTCTAGGGGGACCGTGCTGTCTTCTTTTGGCAGAGACGCTATGGACACTCGTTCTTCATGGACCACTGGGAGGATCTCCATGCTTTCCTCTTTCACCTGACCTATGGTGGACTCCTGTCCTCCCTGGTTCTTCTGTAAGCTCTCCGGGTTTCTTTCTTTCAGCTGAGGCCTTGCAATGCGTAGGCCTTCGTGGTTTGCAGGAAAGTTCTCCACGTTTCTGTCTGCTGGCTGTGGCGTTGAAGGCCCTCTAGCTCTGTGGTCAACTAAAGCATGTTCTTGTCCAAAATGAAGCCTTGCGAACATTTGTTCTCTTTGGTTTATTGGAAAGGTGTCCATATTTCCCTCTCTCAATGGTGGGATCGCAGACGCTGTTCGATTATCTGTTAAAGTTGATTTGTTTCCTTCAACAGACTGAAGGTCTGGCTGGTTTCTGTCTCTCAGCTGTGGAACTGTAAACAACCTTCCACCATGTTCTGCTGTAGCAGTTTCCACTTTATCTATCAAAGGGAGACCTTGTCCTTGCCGTTCTTCTGGAAAGGTGGTCATGTTCGCCACTCTCGGCTGTGGATCTGAACTCAAACCCTTCTGCGAGGACAGGGTTTGGTTTTCGGAGAAGACGGCTAGCTGAGCTGTAGCATCATCAGCCCTTTTCTTTTCTTTTTTCAGAATCCTCACTAGGATACCTGTAGGAATCAGTTAAAGATCTGAATCGTATTTCGTTGGTCAAACACACACATGGAAAAAAAACCTTGTTTCCAGAAATGTGTGTGTGGTTCGCTCTCAGAGAAGCTCTAGCTTTAAATCCTTCAGAGACTCTTCCAAGGATACAGTCTTGTTCCCAATAGTTTATTTTGGATTTTGTTCCATTACTGAAAAATTGGGCTCCAATCGGCTATTTTGTGTAAATGAGTAGCATCCGTAGTGATTTGAGACACGTGTTCAGCATCTGATGGAAAAGTCTCGAGAAGGTGTCACAGTCTGGAACGAATTAGTGGAGAACAAAGATTTTCACTAAATCTTCCCCATGTTTGTGCAAACTGCTTTTATTTACGTTGGGTTGTGATCTCTAACGTGAACTTTCTTCTTGCCTTTTCTATGTGAAGCACTTCTGATTTTCATCTCCAAGAAAACGTATCTTCCTTCCTTACACCAGTTTTAGGACGTGAACTGGAAAGATGCTTCTCAAAAAGGAAGATTTTTGATGAGATGCATAGAAATGGATTTTCTGTAAAACATCAGGAGGATTTCTAGGTAAAAACACACAAATTACGCCAAAAAGTCCTTATTGAAACAACAAGGGTGCTATACAAGTCTTTGCACAGCTTCCTAAAGGTTGGTTGATGCTTGATGCGTCCGCGAGGTCCGCACGGCTCCGCGCGGAAAAGTTGCGTCATTTTAACAGCCACGCCCCTCCACCGCACCTCTGCAGAGTAAGGTCTAGCTGCAGAAGTAGCCCCGGCCAAACACGCCCCTATGTACAAAACACGCGTGCATGTACGAAGACGAGAACTCGCATGCGTGTTGCAACAGACATTATTACTATTTCTTTATTTATTTTCTTTCAATTGTGTTGTTCGCTGGGAGGGCCGCCGTTATTGAGCTCGGGGGTAGCTCAACAGGGGGGCGTGTTTGGCCGGGGCTACGTCTGCAGCTAGGTATTATTGCCTCCGCACGGCCCAAATTTTCCGCACCGCGCACCTAGGAAATTTTCTAACCACGCGGACAGTCGGACGTGGAAAAACATGGCGGACCGGCAAGAACTAGTATGGCAGAGGTTGGTAAATACAGACATTTGTATGATTCAGCTCTCAGAGATCACCGTGATCAACATGTTGTTAATAATTCTTGGAGAGAAATAGCTCGCACTGTCAGGAAAGACGAGAACGCTGTTAAAAATGCTGGAATACCATGTTGTAAACAGTAATTTCTACTTCTACTATGGTGTAGTGTTGGATGAGCTCCATGCTGCCCCCTACAGTTTGGGAGAATATTGGCTCACCGCAGAGACAAGCCGCATGAACCATAAACGCTGCGAGTTGTGAAGCGTGTTCCATCCGCGAGCCGCATCACCAAGCGGAAAGTGAATGCGTCAAGCATAAACTGAGCTTAAAGCAGCAGAACATCCCGGTATGAACAGGTAACTGAAGTGTGTTTGATGCCCTAATCCCCACCCATCATTTAAAGTCACACGGCACACTGGCCAGCTATTCATTCACCTCCCTCATATGAGATTAACAGACTTCTTTGTGGCGAGCCTAACGATTGTGGTCATCAGATAATTTAGGCCGTTCAGATGAAAAATGGTTGGAGTGTCGATGATGAGTCGATCATTTCTGCAGCAGAGGCTGTTCCTGCCAGCCAACCCAAAGAGGATGTCAGCAGGAACAATAACACAACGCAGCCACGACTCCAGATGCAGCATCCAGTGCAACTAATCATCCAAAAGCACCGAAATCTAACAGACAGGCATCCAAACAAACTACGAAGGACAAGTTTTACAGAACATCTCACACATTCAGACGGCTGTGCAATATGTTTTTCCATGCCTGGTATTTGATTTCTTCTCTATGTTGAACCTAACCACAGAACATCATGAAAGTATCTGTAGAAGGTTGCGTGTCACATTTTTGGACCGCGGCACATTCCCATTAGCTCAAAACGCTGTGGTCAGACTCACTCACGAAGTCCGCTCTTCATTTGTCTCATCCTTCTCCATTAGAGCGTTCAATCACGTGACAGGAAATAAAGGAAATGTCTTTAAAATAAGCTGCTAGAAACGAGCTCCACATTGCTCCAGTTTCAGCGTACCGTGAAAGTGCATCATGAGTCATAAATCATTCAAGTAAAAACTTGTTTCTGTGCACTCAAGATTAATTATTTCAATTAATGTTTCAAGAAAATTAGTTTAGGTTTTCCACCAGAACATTGGAAACGTTTACTTACTATAAACAATATTCAAATTTAAACCAAATGAAGGCTTAAACATTAGAGATCCAGACTAATAATAACTACCCCTCCACTTCCTGAGCGGTGTCTGGTTGGAGGAACACGGTTAGCGTCCAACAGGACTGATGAGCTAACAGCTAGTCTGTTTATTCAGACCAAATGCTATTTCTGCAGTATTAAAACATCTCATAGCTTCAAAAATGGTTTGGCAGGTATCCGTTCATGCATCTGTCAAAAGAGTAGTCCATCCATCCATTTTCAGCCGTTTACATGGACTCGTGTCGTGGGGGCAGCAGCCTAAGCCGAGAGGCCCAGGCTTCCCTCTCCCCAGCCACGTGGGCCAGCTCCTGCGGGGGAATCCCAAGGTGCTCCCTGGCCACCTGAGAGACACAGTCCCTCCTGCGTGTCCTGGGTCTTCCCTTGGGTCTCCTCCCAGTTGGACGCGCCTGGACAACCTCAACGGGAAACCTCATCTAGTGTGATGCAAATGCAAAGGTGGTCTAAAGGTTTTCAAAACAGCATTTGCACAAATCCACGTAAAATAATCCTATGAGCAGATGAAAGCTGCAGTGGCAGCATTTCATTCCCCTTTCTTTTCTGCAGAGTTAGGCTTCTGGTCAAGATGTTCTCCTTAAACACACATTCATCAGAATTCTGGTGAGACACAATTTGTGTTGAAACTTCAGTCTTTAGTTAGAAGAAGACGATCTGGATAATGGATCCGTACGCTTCGGCCAGTGCTGTTTTATTTAATGTTTTGTTGTTTACTACATGTTTGTTTTTGTTTGTGACCTGTGCCTGTGAAAAGTGCTTTATAGATAAACTTCTTCTTCTTAAATCCTTTTCCTGTTAAGTCTGTTTTCACCAGTAAAGGTCAAAGTTTACTGCAGAAGGTTCCAGACAGACCGAGTCAGCTCTGGCATTTCAGGTCATAACTAGTCCATATAACGCGTGCGTGTTTTCCCACGACTACTCTGGAACCAAACATGTAAAAGTTAAACAAAACTGCAGGTTTCATGTATATGTGTTGCTTCTTCACACACTAAATACATCAGATGTCAGCGTACGTTCAGAGACCTGATCAGATTCAAACATCAAAGAGCTTTTCTGTGAAAGTAAGTCAAGTTTATTTGTAAAGCACTCATCTCAGAAAGAAAAGAGCAAAGCTGTGTGTTTACTGGTAACCAGCAACATTTCCAATCTGCACAAGCTCTTCTAAGCTATTTCATCCTGCCAGTATTCATGTTCTCACTGAATCTGACCTGAACAAGTTGAACTGTAATCAGATATATGGACCGAGAGTTGGACTTGATGATATTTCTTCATCCTCATCAACACAAGGAAGGTGTAGTGATGATGACTACAAATCAAGGTGGTAGAGAGCTCTAAACAAAACAGCAACCAAGCTTTCAAACAGTACGTTGAGACATCAGGATGGATTACATCCACCCATCCATCCAGCTCAGCACCACGACAGACCGGTACAACGCCCGCATCACTGCAGATGTAGCACCAATCCGCCTATCGACCTCACGCTCCAGCTTTCCCTCACTCGTGAACAAGACGAGGCAGGACCTCATCCCTGACCCGGAGAAGGCCTTCTACCCTTTTCCAAATCAAGACCATGGTCTCAGATTTAGAAGAGCTGACTCTCATGCCTACTGCTTCACACTCGGCTGCGAACCGCTCCAGCAAGAGACCCGATCCTCAGGCCACCAAAACGGATCCCCTCAACACCTGGAAACCCTGTCTATAAAAGTTATGAACAGAATCTGTGACAAAGGGCAGCCTTGGCGGAGTCCATCTCTCACTGGAAATGAGCTCAAATGACTGCTGACAATAGGGACCGAGCTCCGACCTAACAGCCTGGTACCCCATAGTCGCGAAGTACCCCTCACAGGGGTGAAACGCCTTCTCTAAATCCACAGAACACATGTAGATCAGCTGGATGGATTACATTCACATCAAACTCATAAATCAGCGAAACATCCTTTACTGAGAAATAAAGCACAATTTCAATCATGAAAGACTTTCCTGCTATCCTTATTCTAAGTAAGGATGATGATGCAGAATAAAATAATTTATTCTCTGGAGAAAATAGATGTTATGCCTGTACATGAGTACCCGTGGTGCTCTAAAGCACTGCAACCACGACGTGTGTGACTAAAGAAAGGATGACACGACTTTCAGTCGATTATTTCCACACAGAGACACTTTGAGCTTTGTATTGTTTCTGTACTGAAGGTCTTTGGATAAGAGAAAAAACTTGCTAGAAATGTTTGGGCAAGGCAAGAAACTGAAAACACCATAAAACATGTTGTGTGTGTGCATTCTCATGAACATAGGCCAGATCTTTCCATACATTCACCAAGACAAGATAAGCTCTTATTCTCTTTTGGAAAACCACATTTTTCCATTTTATACCGCAGGAAGAAAGTCTTTTATCAACCCTCTAGGCCCACTTTCCACCTCAGTAGTAAAATACAACCGATAAATCTCCCTCTGTACGCATGAATCTGTAGGAGTAAACTCTAAATCTTGTACATCGTAGCACAACTCCTGAATCATCTCTGGGTCCTACTGAGAGTAAATGTGAACCTGATGAGATCCCTGGCTCAATGCTAGAATCTATGCTAATGAAAAAGCTTCAGTCGAGCGTAAAGCTGGTTGGTTTGGATGCGACTACAGCACATGGTTCTATAGATGGGCTTGATTGGAGGTCCACTCACGTCATCTATAGTAATGAATACTGATAAGCTAACACTGCAGGTAAACCAAGTCTCCTGGTGTGCAAACTGAACACTCTGAATGTTGTCTGATCAGAAGTTAGCATTCTAGACATTCCCAAACGTGAAAGGAGATTAACTATGAATGGAAACAGGATCAGTAGTCTGTCATTAGCATGCAAAGACTAATGGTGTTGTCAGTGTGTGAGGCGTCAGTTGGTCCTCCTGGTGCCACCAGATGTTGCTGTGGAGCAGAACACTAATAATGTGTAACTGAAAGGTGAGGTTCACGGAGGAACCGTGTAATTCTTCTTCTTTTGAAGTACGATCTGTCTCTCTGAGTTGCACGTGCATGCTGAACAAGAAAATAGTCTCCTGTCTTGCATTAGCTGCTGGAAGGACAAAGGAGGGGAAACACTCGGGTCAGAAAGAGCAAATCTCTTCTATGTCACATTGTGACATTTGCATTCAAGGACTCATCAACGTTGGCTTGTGACCACGGAAGAGTGTTGAGTCATTTGGAATCGTAGGACGCCCAAGGAACATCTAGCCTTTCTCGCATCTGATTGGCTAGAAGGGCTCTCCTACAATTGGCCGTTTCATTTAGCAGCAAACCGTCTTCCCTCGCTAAGTGCAGACTGTCCTCCTGCCACCAACAGAACAGCTGTTTTAGGGAGTTTGTATGGAAAATGTGAACTTAGCGCTATAATAATCATTCTGTCCTGCAAAACCATTTTTTTTTGTTTATTTTAAATAACTGAAAAACGTAAAATGCGAACTTATAATAAATCTTGTTACATTCATCACACTGTTGGACTTACTTCACACCGGTTGTCTCTTAAAGATTGAGGTTATCTTATTAAAGCAGAGTAGACAGGATAGACGTGAGGGCCTGGATATGAAATATAAAACTCCTATTTTACCCAGCTGTGTGCAGCAGGTCTGTTTCTCTTCTAGAATAATCAAAACTTATAAAAAAAATGGTCTAATCAGCTTTGTATACATTTTTTATTGATACACATTTAATCAGAGGATGAGAGATGTGCTCTAACTTGTGAACAGCATTAACTTGTTAAAGTGAAGACCTAAGATGGCCTAATAATTAAGTAATAAGATAACTCTAATGCTTACAGTCAGTAGATATAAAGTCAGTCTAGTGTGAAAAAAATGCAACAAGATTTATTCACATTTGACGTTTTTCAGGTTCTTTTATAAAAGAAACTGAAACTGGTTTGTTGAGAAGAGGACAGAGTGGTTACTATAGCGATGAGTTCACATCTTCTTTAAAAAACTCCTCAAGATCACCTGCAGCGAGGGAGACGGTTTCCTCTTACATCAAATAGCCAATCGTAGGAGAGCCCTTCCAGCCAATCAGAGGCGAGAAAGGTGGGGCCTTCCTTGGACATCCTACGGTTCCACATGACTCGTCCAAGAAAAAGCAGAGCGCTTCTTGGCTAGTAAAAGCTAACCATTAGCATTAGCACCGCAACAACATTCAAGCTTGTGTTATTTGTGGAAATAAATCATGTTGCATTTTTTACCTAAGAAAGAAGAGCGAACGAAGGCAGCGGAAGAGTCGTGTTGCTGTTAGCCAATCAGAATGTCAAAGACACACAAACACTGAGCAGAACGTGTAACACCATAGATGAATGAAATGTCGATCCTAGGTGCCGTCTGTTGGACCCCACTGATCCAGGTTACTCTGAGAGCTGTTTCTCCTCATGGTTTGCAATGTTTATTGGTTCTCTTTGTTGCACCATTATGTTATTAGTTGATGCATCATCCCACCAGCAGTCAGCTAAGTGTTACCAGGTGCTCCAGCTCCCTTGCAGAGCCAACCACATAGATAGTTATACACTTTTATAGGCAACATTCCTACAATTAGCCCCACAAAGACTTGGTGTCAGTGTGGGAACAGCACGCCTGCAGCAGCAACAGCTTTAGCACATTAATGCTCGTGGTGTCCAGCCCTTACAGAGACACGGGCAGCATGCTGATGAGGTGGTAGATACTGCTCCGAATCCAAACTCGGTCAGCCTATAGCGTTACACGTTGGGGACAGACGAGCTCGCCCAGAGGATTGACTGTTTAGGCTACTTCAACCATATAAACAAACTTCACTGTTTAATGAGTTAAAAGCTGCTGAATCAGTAGCATGACTGCATTACTGCTCTGTTTTAACGTGCACAATGACAGTTAAGACTATTACATTTGCATAATGTGAAAACCAGCGTGTGACAGCTTGAGAGGGAAAATATACAAAGGAGTGCAGAACTCCTATTACCCACATTTGGTCCAAGAGACACTATAGTGAAATGGCTGCATGATAATGTTCAGTTTATTTTGGAGAGCTGAGGATTTGTGGGTAAAATAATCAAGCAGATTTCTCTGTTTATGCTGTGATTTAACGATAAACCACAACGACGGGCTGCGTGCAGAAAAGTCCCATAAAGTCATTAGAAAGATCAGATTCAAACGCAAAACTGCAACAGTGATCAGCAGCGCAGCAGCCACGAGACGAAGATTTATCTGAGCAAACAGTATTAAATATGGGCTATGTGTGTTTTGGAGCGCTGGCTAATAGCATTCCTTTATTTTTGTGTATGAGGAAGTGCAGGAATTTAAAAACGCAGCGAGAAACCCAAAGGTTCCTCTGAGACCCGTCTTGTAATGAGGATTTTCTAATAATATGCCCAATTTGTTTTCCTAATTGCTCTCCATAATAGACCTTGAAAGTAATTTCCTTAGCAATCATTTACTCATATTGTTGAGCTAAAAAAACATACTTGGGCTATATTTTTCATGTATTTAGGTCAACAGAAATTGCTGCTGTCATATAAAAAAGTGCAGCTAAAATAGGTTTAAACGTTAAGTTTCAGTTGTTTGCATAACGCTGCGATACCTCAACATCAAAGGTTGAGTCCAACGTTCACGAACCACGGAAACCGTTTTGGACCCATGAGGATCCAGTAATAGGAGATATTAGGGATGAGCGAGTACACCACTATCTGTATCTGTATCTGTACTCGGAGTGGGCGTGGCCTAACCCGGAAATGGGTGTGGTTTGACCAGAAGTGGGTGTGGTTTACATCAATACGTTATTTTAAGTCTGATCAAAAGTTGCTATGTGTATTGTTTATTTGAAAACTATTTACAGAGCAGCCTCAGAGTTGAGATTAAATGTTTTAGATCACAATAGTAAAGGAACTACGACAGAACAAGTTTTTCAGTAAAATCAGAACATTAATATTTAAGTGCCTGAATTAAGAGAGAGAGAGAAGAAAAGATCTTTTCCGTAGCGCCTCTCAAGATAAAAAGCACGAGGCGCTTCACAAAAACAAAACATGTAAAATAGAAAACGGAGTTTAGAAAATGATTAAAATATACTTAAAATGAGCAAAAAATAGACAATTGTGAAAAAAAAATGTAAAGAAAGGGAGAGAGTGAATAGGAAAGAGGGAGTGGATCCTGAGGAAGAGGAGAGAGAGGGAAAAAAAAACCCGACCGGAGCGGAGGCAGTGACTGACACAGCACGAGCCGTTTTCAGCTCTGTCTTGTCAAATGCACCACGTACGTTACGAAAAAAGTAACTTTAAAACTTTAAAAAGAAGCAAACTGAAGAAAACAGGGAGCACTGAAGAAACGTGAACAGTGATGCAAGCACAGAGAGATCCGTTACTGTGTGTGTGTGTGTGTGTGTGTGTGTGTGTGTGTGTGTGTGTGTGTGTGTGTGTGTGTGTGGATGGACCGGATGCGGACTGAGCTGTGAGCTCCCGGCTGCAGAGTTTTGTGTGTAGGGAGGGGCGGGCGCTCTATGTGACTGGCCAATCACAGAGCGTGAAGACAGTCAGTTACCCAATGAGGATTTTCCTTCAGCACGATTACAGATGTTTACGAGTTTTACTCGTTTCATGCTCATACTCATCAAAAATACTTTATCCGTACCGGATACTCGTCTGAAACGAGTATCCAGCTCATCCCTAGGAGATATATTTGATCAACACTTAGCAAATGGAGCTATTATTGTTTGAATGCTGGTACAGCCGCATTACCTGGGTACTTCAGTCTATTTATGACAATAGTTTGGTTTTCTGATGCCGAGTGGCAAATGGGATTAAAGCTTATTTAAGACTTCCAGACATCAGTGGCGATGCTAATATGAAATTGTGCCAAAGGATACTGATCTCACTATCACGCTGCTTAAGCAGCTCCTTTAATTTGACCACTTCTGCTGCGCTGACGTCATCCCTCCTTTCTGGTGACTTTTGTCGCTCATTGCTCCCATTTTTTCCGCCTTGTTTGTCCAAAACCATTGACTGTAGACAAAAAACAGAAATCTTCACAACTCAAAATGTGCCTTTCTGCATTTGTGCATCATCCTGAAACAAAAACAAGCTGGAAGAGCAAGCAAGCATGGAAAACAAAGAAGAAATGAAATTTAAAACAGACAAATTCCAACAGTAACGGTGGAGTGTGACGGGGGTGATGTGAGCTGGAATGTAAACCTAACAGAAGATAGAGTTTTGTGGATCATAACAAACTGTAGGAGATATAAACAGACACTTAAGCTGGATCTGGAACCGCGTCTGGCGGATTCTCGAGCTCCATCCTGCCCAGAACTCAGGAACACGGCTGTCAGAAGCAATTAATGAAACATTTTTATGGAAATTCTTTATAAGATTTGGTTGAATAAAGTCAGATATCTAATAATAAAGCAGAAAATGGCAAAACACGGAGTCTTTTAAGAATGAGGTGGAGCATTTATTAAAAATGGAGTCTAATCGGGTTTTTCTTTAGAAAACAAAAGAAGGGGAGAGATTAAAATTCCTGCTGGGTGAAAGTGAAGTAGTTTAGTCTTTGTTTCTCACAATCAGTCAGGTCTAAACATACCCTTTGCTGTAATGTTAGCCCGGCAATGGCATGTGGATCATGTGATCATGACTAGAAAGACAAACAGCAATGATGGACGAGCCCAAAACTGCAGGATAAACAGGAAGAGACAGCTGAGGATATTTCACCTTCAACAGGGAGAAACTGCGCCGGATCTTCCTCATGTCTGGACCCAGTGACAGGGTCCCGTCTGGGTCAGGGTTCTCCACGAAAGCCCTGACTAACTCTTCCAACCTGAAAAACCAAAGACAGAGGTCAAATTCAAAGCTTTCATCCTCAAATACTTCCTTGGCAAAAGCTGAAATGGTGAAGAACACAAAGCTTAAGTGGTCAGAGATAACTATTTCATCTTTAGAGTGTTTTTCAGGTCCTGTGGATCTACCTGCTGATAAACTGTCACTAAATGATCGTCGTAACACCGAACGCTGCCATCGGGAAAACACCAGGAGCCGGGCGGTTCTAATGCAGACGCGACCGCGGCGCTTTTTAAATCCTGCTAGATGTTCAACCTGGAAACACGCTAGATTTACATGATGGAGAGACTTCACAACAACAGTGGTGGGATTTTTCAGAGAGCTGCAGACATCAGAGTGCCTTTTGATGCAACGCACTGAATCTAAAACAGGGAATTGTTTTCTAGGAGGTTGTGGATGTGACACATCAGAGATAACGTAGAAAGTCCGTCTCTAGAACTTTGCATCGTGAGCCCAGAGTGAGACAAAAGTACTCGTGGAGGTTGTGATCTTGGTGTGCCATGAGCAGCGTTGGATCCTCCAAAGAGGCTCGAGTGCAGGCAGCTGGACTTCTTCAGCTGTCTTCATTCGAAGCCCTCTGGAAAGCCGTGGCGCTGGTGACCCAGTTGGATTCCTTACATTAGAAATGATATTGCTAGTTAAAAACGTGTGTGTGTGTGTGTGTGTGTGTGTGTGTGTGTGTGTGTGTGTGTGTGTGTGTGTGTGTGTGTGTGTGTTGCAGGGTTTAGACATATTATTTAAGTGTGTGATGTTGTCGTCATCTTCCTCCGCTTATCTGGGTCCGGGTCGCGGGGGCAGCATCCCAACTAGGGAGCTCCAGACCGTCCTCTCCCCGGCCTTGTCCACCAGCTCCTCCGGCAGGACCCCAAGGCGTTCCCGGACCAGATTGGAGATGTAACCTCTCCAACGTATCCTGGGTCGACCCGGGGGCCTTCTGCCGGCAGGACATGCCCGAAACACCTCCCCAGGGAGGTGTCCAGGAGGCGTCCTGACCAGATGCCTAAACCACCTCAACTGACTCCTCTCGATCCAGAGGAGCAGCGGTTCTACTCCGAGTCCCTCCCGAATGTCCGAGCTCCTCACCCTATCTCTAAGGCTGAGCCCGGCCACCCTACGGAGGAAACTCATTTCGGCCGCTTGTATCCGCGATCTCGTTCCTTCGGTCATTACCCAAAGCTCATGACCATAGGTGAGGATTGGGACGTAGATCGACCGGTAAATCGAGAGCCCGGCTTTCTGGCTCAGCTCCCTCTTCCCCACGACAGATCGGCTCAGTGTCCGCATCACTGCAGACGCCGAACCAATCCGCCTGTCGATCTCCCGATCCCTCCTACCCTCACTCGTGAACAAGACCCCGAGATACTTAAACTCCTCCACTTGAGGTAGGACCTCTCCCCCGACCCGGAGTTGGCAAGCCACCATTTACCGGTCAGAGATAACTTGTAGACAGTATTTCGTTTGGAATAAATACATTTTCAGTAAAGGTCCTATATCATGCAACGTCCTCGTTTTGAAGCTTTGGACCATGTTTTCATCGCTTCGTGAAAAACACCCCAAAGCAGTTTTCCTGTCTCGGCTGCTTTTCCCCGTCTGGATGGGGCATGGATGCGTCCTCACGTCCCGCTCCTCCCCATGCAGGTAGTGTTGAGTCCAGATCCTTCTCCCCTGGACCCAGCGGCCAGGCTACCGGGAAATGTCCCGGTGCTCTGCTGGAGATCTTAGGTTACGTTATGGAATGGCTGGAATTCACACGAGTGGATGCAGAGTTTCATCAAATCCAAGCGTCTCACTTCCGGGTAGATGTAGCTAGGGCAGCAGTAGCTCAGCAGGTTGAGTCCAGTAATCGGAAGGTTGCAGGTTCAATCCCGGCTCCGGACAGAAAATTCTGCTGTTGTGTCCTTGGGCAAGACACTTAACCCACCTTGCCTGCTGGTGGTGGTCGGAGGGACCGGTGGCGCCTGTGATCGGCAGCCTCGCCTCCGTCAGTGCGCCCCAAGGCAGCTGTGGCTACATCGTAGCTCATCACCATCAGTGTGTGAATGTGTGTGTGAATGGATGAATGATACACTGTAGTGTAAAGCGCTTTGGAGTCCGTACTCTGAGAGGCGCTATACAAGTGCGGGTCATTTATCATTAATCATAATGGCACACAAAATAACTCATATTTAGAAGTGACATGTATTTTGTGCCTGTGGTTGCTCTGAAATAGGACACGGGCATTTCAGCGCAGCAATGATCTTATTTAGACCCTGAATAAATCAACAAAAACAAAACAAGATCCAGTATTCAGCTGACGAGGACATGGGATGAATGAGTCGAGGCTTAAACTAAATAAATAAAAACAGCTATCGTGGCCACACGATCTGGTTACAGCAGTCCTTATTATAGGTTTCCGCTGTGAGCTGGACCACAAACAGCTGGAAATGAGAGCTGGTCATCTGGAGGGGAAGGCAATAATAACAAAAACAAACTTATGGTGTTAAATTTACAGGAATCCCATCTGCCAAGTCCGGTCTGAACTCTGACCCTGACTGACTGAGTCCAACTGGTCGCTGAACCAGACTTTGCCCAAACATGGATGGATCCACATCAGCACAAGTTAAGTTTTAACTACCTAAGTCATGACAGCAGACCGAGCACGGAGACATCTTCAGGAAGCATCTTGGTTTTGGCCAGACGAGAGCTGGAACCCCCCCCCCCCCCGTCTCCTAACTTAAATCTGACTAAAGCAGGTGTGACTTACGCCAAGATTTCCTCCGCTGTCAGCTGATCATCTCTCTGCTCTCCTGACACCATCACCAGCTCTTCCTTCAGAGACACAATCTCTTGTTTTAGTTGCGCGATCACCTGAAACACACACAGCGCACAGGTCACCTGCTGCACGGTGCGCTTAACCGACCTTTTTGTGATGCTATGAGGTGTGAAACTGAAACCTTTCTGTAAACGAGATGAAAGGAAAGACAGAAGAAAGTTTTTTTACATTACGCAGAAAAATGTGCAATAAAATGTTTGTATTAGGGGATCAAAAGCAGTAACTGGTGAGTTATAAACATAAAGGCAGTTTTTTTCATCAAACTATGTGCTAATCTATAAAAAATGCAATTAGGAATAACTGCTTTTACCCCATTTGCTTTAACAAATTGCTAACTATAAAATTAAAGTGACTCCACAAACACACCTACAGTAACAGCAGTTATGGGTTCTCCGTGCACTTCCTGTGGAGAAGCAGCAGTGGGCGCTGCAGAAACCTGCTCAGGAATGTCTGACGTGTTCACCTGGATTCACTCTCCGAAGAATCGACTGCAAACAGATTCTAGACCCCGACTCGTAAAAACACCCCAGGATGTTTTTGCCCCTCTTTCTTTGTCAATCATAGCTGCGCATGAGCGGCGATGACGCAAGACATGCTACTAGGGTTTTATCGTGTTAGAAGCTCGGCATGCGAGAAAATAACAGCAGTGTGTGAGCTACTCAGCACCGGCCCTGACACAAACATGCTAGGGGCAAAAAGGTCAGCGAGAGCTAATACAGGTCAAAGGTCAGACTGGGTGATCTCACCCTAGTCCAGCTGATGCATTTTCTAAATGAAAGCCCAAACCGGTCAGGCAGTCTGACACGATCAGCTCGTGTCACCGGTGAGGAGAAACAGACCTGTTTGGTGGTTTTGGGAAGCGGCCACTTTGCTAAATGAAACGTGGTCCCTAATCCACCCCGTATCGTATGTTCCAACATTAAATATGTCGGCTGAGCACTCCTCACCAGAGCAGATCCACGTCTCTCCTTTTTCAGAAACCACCACTGCCCTGACGCTAGTTCTACCAGCTGTCCTCAAAATCTGACCAGCAGCTGTTGGTCAGCTGGGTGATGGCGGCTATTTCAGAGCGCCAGTCCCACCGTGGCACCGCAGCAGCATGGCAGGCGTACACACACTCTGGAATGAAATTCGCCAAGCGCTCGCGGCTGATGAGGATGTCTTTAAAAGTCATGTCAGTGCAGTGATGCAGGAAACTGTAATTACGTAAATCATATCCTCTCACTAACAAGTTATGCAGTTAAATGTGAATCATCATTAGCCAATCTAAAATGGAAATTCCACTTCTAACTGCACAAAACAAACCAAGAGTAATCTGTAAGCACAGCAGGGTAACCACAGGTCTCACTCTAAACACATACACACAGCGTGCTGCTGTTACAGGGCCTCTTCTTAATGAGGGGAGTGGAGGTGCACACAACCACACAGGGCACGGCTGCACAACTGGAGTTTTCCAAACGGATGCTCCATGATGAGAAGCAACGCCACGCAGGAATTTTCACACCCACTTTCTGGAAAAACTCTCTCTGGTTGGTGATAAGGAGCTTCTGTTTGTTTCGCAGGTCTGCGTGAATCCGAGCTGTCGTCTCTGCGCGGCGTTTGTGGAGTTTGGTGAAGTTAAAGGTCAGGGCAGAGTTTAACCATCACTTAATCGCAGAGGGTCAAAATGAACTCGATCAAACTCAGTTTCAATATCAGATTTCACTTAAAAATGGAAGCTAAGTGCAACAGAGGTTAGCTGCGGGTGCATCTAGGAAGACCAGTCCAGCAGAGCTCTGGTCTGAAGCTGACCTGAGCGCCCTCAGAGAAACTAAGAACCGTATATGGTGAGGTCACTGTGGCAGACTTACCCACAGGTCACTTTTCAGCACCTCATTCTTTAACTGCTCCATGAGTGACTTGTTAAATGTTTTCTCTGGTCTGGCTGGTTTCCTGCTGCTCAGAGATCATTTAGCATCCTATGAGCTACTGTACGGGAGCACTCAGGCAACGTGGCACACGAAAACTGTGGGTTTCCATAACCATCAAGTCCAACTCGGTGCTGTTGGTTGTTCAGGCTAAAGAGTCGCTCCGAACCTCCATAAAAAACATCATTATAACATCAGAACTCTGCTGCAGGCTCTGGTTTGTCTCCGTCTCGCTAAGCCAGCGGGGAGATAAAGTTAGGAAGCAGCAAACAAAATGAGAAACACCATATAAATCCACACACCGAGACAAGATGTGTGCCCGTGGAGGTTGAGTTTGCCCGGAGCTGTAACCGTGTCGGACCCATTTGGGAGCAGCCAGACGCTGTCACAATTACTGGGCCCGCCGCAGACTCTCTTAAAAATACCTCTGCAGGGTTTGCAGCCAAATCTCGGCAGAAGTAATACAGAAGCAGCTGGTTCTGAGGCCGATCTGGGCTGAAGCACAGGACGTGGGTATAGATGGCACGGCTTATAATTCATCTCACCAGGGGAGCTTTACAGCAGTGAGCAGGTCTGCTTCCAGCCACGCTGAAATAGAGGAAGCTTTGGAGTATGCTGCAAAATTAAAAATAGGACTGAAAAAAAAAATACGACTGTGACTACGGTGAAGCCTTTTATAAAGCAAGTAAGAAAGTCTGAGTAAAGACGGCTGGCTTCAGTGTTTATTAAAGGTAAATTAAAGGGGGGCCTGGAGATGATAATCTGGACCTGGCTTTGGCATTTTGCTTGAAATGTTCTTCACACACCGACGACCAATAAATTAAGTGTTTTGATCCAAAGCAGGAAACAAATCCAGGGCCAGGCTAGCTACATTAGCTACCACGCCAGAGCCAAAGTCACTGGAGACTCCGTGGCTGCTGCGTCGGTGTATTACTTCAGCGGTTATTGCTTAAAAATGCAAAGAAAGGGTCAAAAAGGTAAACCAATGTTATGTTGTTGTGGTTGTTTGACAGTGTGTGTTGCATCTGGCATTCTCTTTAGGGAGGAGCCTAAAACAAGGGTTGGACCTTTGAATTGTCCATCCATCCCTCCGGCCCAAGCAGAGGCCCAGACTTCCCTCTCCCCAGCCACTTGGGCCAGCTCCTCCGGGGGAATCCCAAGGTGTTCCCTGGCCAGGTGAGAGACATAGTCCCTCCACCGTGTCCTGGGTCTTCCTTTAGGTCTCCTCCCGGTTGGACGTGTCCAGAAAACCCCAGCAGGGAGGCGTCCAGGAGGCATCCTGACCAGATGCCCGAGCCACCTCAACTGGCTCCTCTCGATGTGGAGGAGCAGCGGGTCTACTCCGAGCCAAGACACCCTGCTGAGTTGTTTTTCAAGGATTATCCTCCCTACCTTGAAACTTCACCACCTGCTACTCTGCACTTTTTCTAACATACCAAAAACAGGTTTCAGCGTTTTGAGCTGAAACTCTTCAAACTTGCACCCGACTTCTGCATCATTCTGAATATCCAGTGTGAACGGACTCATATGAGCTAAACGTAGACTACAAATAAAATAAAAGCACATTAAGTCACGTCTCTGTTGTGTGTCTGGCGGCAACGAGGGCTGCGTGTGCCTGCTCTCACCAGGGAAGGGTCCACTTCTTCATTCAGTACCGCCTCGTTCTTTATGAGAGCCACACGCTGAGCGAAGCGACACGTAGAGATGGACTCCTGTTAAAAACAGTTTCAACAAGCGGCCATTATGTCTCTGCAGGGGTCTTCCTCATAAGCGTAGCCGCCTAGAAGAAGATCCTCACATCAATGTTCCCTTTGTCGATTGCTAGAGTGGCAATCATGGTGGTGGTGCAGTTTCCCCCCAGGCTGTCCCTCAGCACCGATGTTAACATGGAGTTTCTGTAAGGAATATGGGAGCGATTCTTCTCCGATAGAGCTATTATCACCTGAGGATGAGAGAAATTAAAGTATTTATAACTTAAACAGCACACAGGGTGGCTGACCCTGATTAAACATGCAGTGATAATCCTCAAAAGCACCATCTTTTTAACAGAACAGCCTTGGAGAAGACAAAAACTATTAACAGTAATAGAAGCATGCACCTGTTCCAGGAAGTGCAGGGAGAGATTGATATACTTGGCCTCGGTGAGAAGCTGCCCATCTAGACCCGTCTTGCCAACTCTATCCGACCCAGACAGGTCCACCAGGTGGAGTTTGGATCGCCGCAGGGTGGCAGAGCCAGGCTCACGCCTGCAGAGGTGCACGGTGAAAATGCAGTGGGAGCGGGTAGAGGCCTGGTTCATGGGAGTCTGATGACGAAGAGAAGGCAAACAGAGCAGTTAGACAACATTTTACTGTGAAGTATAAACTCTGAATACTTTTCCCAAATCCGAAATCTGCCGGATTCAAACAAGTTTTTGTTTATTCTTCTTGGATCAAATCTCAGTGAGGAGTAAACATGGTGACAGCTTTAGAGAATAGAGGTGGATTTAACAAGGTCACCAAAACAAGTCAGGGGGAGAAGAAACTGTACGACTCATAATACTCCACTTCAAATATTACCCTGAAGAGGCCTTAATTAAATTTAAAAAGGAAACAGAATCTGCTTTCCTACGTCGTGGTGACCATGAATGATTTTACAGTTAGTTTGAAGTATGTCTGTAAAAAGCACATTTTCATTTAAATTGAGGATTTATCTCAAGAAAACAGAAAGTGTGCTTCCTTATATGGATTCAGCATCAGATTATTGCATCTTTAATTCTCTTTTGCAGAGGAGTAATTGATATAATGGGCGGGCAAGACGAATAAGAACAATTCACAGGTGTCCACATCACATTCTTCTTCTATTTGGGTGCGTAAATGTGCCAGCGCCTGCTTGTTAAGGCCATAAAAGCTCCTGACGGATCTTTCTCTGTCTTAACCTGCTGCTGTCGTCTCTTTCCTCGTCTAAATTCCCTTCAATCCTCTCGTGTCCATGGGCGCACCAAAGGGCATCCCTAAATGCCCGAGGCAGCTCCTAAGCTCAGGGGTATGCAGAGTCTGTGCATAAACTCTTATTTTGATTTTGTCGGCTGTTTGTTTCACAGAATCAGTGTTCGTTTGAAAAGCCTGGATGTCACTGAGATTTGCTTTAAATAAACGGATGCGTTGATTTTGGCCACAGTAGAGCCGGCCTGGCTCTGGTGGTCTGCAGCTGCTGCAAAAGGCTGCAACTTGTTTTGTTTAGCAACAACAAGAAAACATGAGCCTAAAACACAATATTGTCTCAGTTTATGTTCATTTGAAAAAAGGTTTTAATATTTTAACTTTTATCCCAAAACAACAAGTACACTTTGTTCTGAATTCATGTTGCACGTTTGTGTAACGCTTCCATGAGCGAGGAACCCGCTACAGTACAATCACTCTGGTGGTGAGCTACACTGTGGCCACAGCTAACCTTTACGGTTATAAACTGTGAGACTTTTACTTCACAAAACGTTCAGGATTAAATTTTAGGTTTGAAACAGAAATGAGACAACGCAACCTCACTGGAGCCTGAACATGTTGAACTGCTTTGCACCACACGCTGACCACACACAGAGCAGCAGAAAGGGGCAATCTGGGACTAGAAATGCATAGGATTAAGAGATTACTGACTCAGTTATTAGGAGGATGTTAGCGTGCACTGTAGGGAGAGAGAAACACTTCAGACTCAGCAACCATGTGAAGCCAGAGTCTGAAAAGTCCAGATCGGTGGACCTGTTAAGCTGACACGAGGGCGAGGAGTTGAAGAGCTGTACTTTACTTCCTGTCAAGTATAAAGGGAAAGGCCAAGTCTCAAAGCAAATGAGCTCATGGGGAGCTGGGTTTGGCGTGGATGGATGTGTCATCTTCTCTCCACATGGCTGAGACGGAGAGAAGAAAGAAGGCATCGCTGTAATGGAAGTCGCCGGGGAGCTGAGACGTCTTGGAGGATCGTGTCAGGAACAAATAAACAGTGTTATGGGTTCTTTGTTTCCTTCGGGCTCAAGAGAAACTTCTTGAGATAAAATCTCAAGCAAAAGCTTCTGCGTGGGTGGACTATGTGGGGTCTCCTCGGTTCATTGTGAAACTCTGAGTAATGAGAAGATGTTTTCACTGACCAACCCCTCCTGTTTTAATGGGGTCCCAGAAAAACATTTTTACTAACAGAACCTGTTCTTTGAGCCTCGATTTAATATGCAACCTTGTTGAGGTTCAAAATGGTCCAGGAGCCTTTGATAAAAGGCTAAAAATAACTCCATAATAAAGACTGGTTTCCTCTGCCCACTCGACCAGGACATGAATATCAAATGAGCTGCATGTTGATTGGTCAGTTTGCCCTGATGGCTCTATGACACTGCTTGAACAGAACCCTCGTGTGCAGCTGTGGATCTGTCTTTCATTCATTCATACTCTGGATAAGCCCGGTAAATCCTGGAACGATACATGTACGCTCCAGTGGCGTGCGGTCAGAGGAGGCACTTCCTGTTTCAGTGAGCGTGTGCAGCGCTGCATACGCTTGATACAGAGAGTTGGCGCATGCGCTCGGTCTGAATCGGTTACTCTGTCTCTCCTCTCGCTTCTGCATGTGTATTTGATCAGGAAACAGGTGAATTCAGCGATCATGTACGTGAGGATATCTTACAGAAAAACAATCTATAGAGCAGTTACTGGAGACATTGACTTTATATTAAATCGTTATTAGAGCTTTGCGTGCCTCCCCTGCCTTCTCTGGCGTTTGTAGTTGTTGTTTTCCTTATTGTCAAGCGCTAGCAGCAGCTCAGGCTGGTGTTAGGTGCAGATTAGGCTAACATTAGCAGTAGCTCGGGCTAGCATCAGCTGCAGCTCGTTGTACCATTACCAATATCTCTGTTAAGCAGCTATCATTACAGCCACCAATATTTATTAAGGTGGTGTTACTAATTTGCATTTGCTACACTTGACCTCACAAGCTGGCCATATTCAACGACACCTGTAAAGCACTGGATCCTGGGTTTAGTGTACTCTGTCTAGGTACACGTTCAAATTCAACTTTGTTTATAAAGCGCTTTCGCGCGCTCATGAGGACAAACAAAGTGCTGTAAACTAATAAAACACAGCAATAAAAACAGACACATGAAAAACACCATAAAAAATTCCCAAGTACAGTTACAGCGAACCAAACCAGCTTTCTAACCGCCATCAGATAAAATAAATAACCAGAGCGAAGCCGCCCACCTAATCCCGGCCTCAATAACCAAACGCCAGCGACAAAAGACACGTTTTTAGTCGCCTTATCAAGCGATTGGGCCTGCTTCACACTGGCCGCCAGCTCATTCCAGAGCCTGGTCCCAGCGCTGAGATTTCAATATGTACCTGGGCACTATTAATAGTTCCTGGTCAGCTGATCTAAGGGAACGCATCGGGACATATCGGTGGATGGCATCTGACAAGTACTGAGGTTCCCCCCCACTTAATGCCTTGAACAAGGGTTACCTTATGGACAAAAAGCCAAGGCAAGGTGCCTAGGACTGGTGTAATATGCTCAGACCGCCTGGTGCCCGTCAACATGCGAGCTACAGAGTTCTGGACTGCCCGGAGGCGTGCTATGGAAGCTTGTCTAAGCCCTGCATAAAGCGAGTTACAATAATCCAACCTGCAGGTAACAAAGGCATGGATCACAGTCTCCAAATCTCTACGTGCCAGAAATGGCTAAATCTTATCCACAGATGAAAATAGCAAGATCTCACGATTCCGTTCACCTGAGAATCTAGTCTGGGCTCCACATCCAACTTCACCCCAGGTTAGTGAGCACCACCTTCTGGTACGAGGTCAGTGTGGAAAAATCAAGCCCTTGGTCAGCTTCTAGAGTCTTTGGTGGAGTAACCAGAGTTATTTCAATTTTATTTTGGTAGAAACACAAGCAGTTCTGAGCCGTCCATAACTTGATGCCATCCAGGCAGTTCAACAAATGTTGGATGGCGCATAAACCACCACGCCTAATTAGAAAAATAACCTGGAAATCATCAGCATATAGCTGGAATGTCACGTCATGCTTGCAAAATAGGTCACCCAGGGGTAGAAGATACAGGGCAAAAAACAGCGGGGCTAAAATCGAGCCTTGGGGCACTCCCCAAGGCAGCTCAGCCGAGGTGGAAGAACAGTCCCCAACCCACAACCCTAACCCTAACCCATCGACATATAAATATTGGACAATGGGTTTCCTAAATGGGAGGTGGCCACCACCGCCATTTTGACCGTGTCACAGGTTCCGTCAAGCCCAGACAATTCCACAAAAGGGAAGAGAGGAGGAGCTGAGGGTGGGGCTGTAAGGCTGGGATCAACTGACGACACCCGGTCGAACTAGCTACAAGCTAACCTGAAGCTAACCCAAACCTAATGCGGAGGTGGGAGCTAAGCTAACGGAGGTAGCAACCTAGCTACGACCGGACTTAACTGTGCACAACACCAGAGCTTCTGAGTCAGAGATACGCCGGGCTGACCGCTGGGTAAAACCGGGTGGAACACAGGTGTCTCGGAGAGCTCCACAAGCCGGCAGCCGCACAGCAGACAAGCGCCGCTGCAATCTGAGATGCGCAGAGCTGCCGCTGGGGAGAACCGGGTGGAAAGGTTTCCATTCCAGAGCTCCACAAGCCGGCAGCCCGCGCAGCACACAGAAGCTGCGATCAGACAGAGATGCGCCGAGCTGCGGGGAGGGGAGAACCGGGTGGAAAACATCGGTCTCCCGAGAGCTCCACAAGCCGATAGTGGGAACCCAGCTCCACCAACATGTTATATTTCAACCCATTTTCTAAAGCGCAGCATTATGTTAAATGCACTGGGTTTTACCCTATTACATTTAAATTTCATGGTTAAACAGTACATGTTAAAACCTAAGCTCAGCTCGGCAGTGACCTAAAATACATAAATATAATTTTACTTACCGGAAAAAATGAAGTGGAGACTCCTTGGACGCTCTATTAGTGCAATTAATGCCACAGCAAGTCATTTTGTCCAACAATTGCACAAAAAATATCCAAACAAGAATACACAAACACAGAGACTCAAAATCCCGGAGCAGTTTCCAGGCCAGACCGAGGCTCTACTGACGCCTTTCCACGGAGCTAGCTCTGTGGTCACGTGGGTCTGATGCTCATTAATTATACAGAATTTTAGGCTTTTAATACACTTAAACAGAAGAGTGAAAAACATTCACCCCCCTCAGAGTTGTCATGAGTGTAAACTAGATCATTTAAACCAAAAACATGTTCTGGTACCAGGATGTAAACATGTTTATTTCACATGTTGCTGTGAAATTGGTATTTTTAACATGGGAGTCAATGAGGATTTGCTCGCTTCTGACACCAGCCCCTAGTGGATGAGGGTGGAACTGCAACTTTTTTCACTTCGCCATTGGCCTTAATTTTTCACCCGCATCGTGGGGGCTTGCCCTAACCCTACGCAACACTGTTACTTTCAGTGTGTAATGTGTATTACTTGGTTGAAGTTTTACTCACACTGTACTTCTTAAATACTTTCTAACCCTAATCCTACTGAACTGAGAAAAATCCTAACTTACCCCACAACTACCATATTTATTTGCACTGGTTTGTTTGATGGAAGACTCCCAACCACATCAAAAAATGGACTTCAAAATAAAATGAAAAGCAAGCCTGAAACCTTGTCATCAAGTACCCTTTAACTGACTCTTATTTACACATACACTGGCAGTAGGAGTAAAGATCAGCTCTTTGCACCAAAACCTCTCGCTGACCCACACATCCCATCGGTGTGGGGAATCTGAACAAGTGAAAACCACAACACAAAGAGAAATTACAGAGAAAATGTTTAGTTTTACAGAATAAAAAAGAAATGTTAAAAAAGCCCGTAAGGGACCGAAATAAAATTTTAGAGGGGCTTTTAAAATGCTGTATTTCTGGGACTAAAACGACCCTTTACACCACTTAACCCTGGAAGTGGTCAGGGGTAATTTTGTTCTGTGCATCCAATACTGATGGAGAACACAGCAAAGTGTTTGTGGGCATTTTCTTACTTCAGCAATCATACGATTGGTGTCACCCAGGAAGAGTAGATTCAGAGCCTCCTCTTCATTTGCCGACTGTTGCATAGAAAGGTTTCTGAGGTGGATGTTCTGCTCAGGATCCTCCATGATCATAACTTTTCTGAAACAAAACAATAAAAGGGATAGTGTTGAAGAGATAGTCGTACAAATGAGAATATTCAGGAGTCATTGTACTATTTTTCAGAAATACATGTAGTAATGAAGAGAATCTTTTACATGGCAGCATGAAACTGACAGCACTAGTTGTATATATTTATTAAATGGTATTTCATTTTCAAACCCAACCGGTCACTTTGGCACACATTCAGGCTTCTCATCAGATTGTTGAACTTAAGGAGCCAGTAGCACCTAAATCACCTCTGCTGCTGATAAACTATAAATGAGTGTCAAATGGTGTTTTACACAGGTGTAGTCATTATTTTGGCATTTTAGTGCATCATGTTTAATTTTTTTAAAAGTCAGCTAAAAATGACTAATGGCCCTTACATCGGCTCCACTCCACCTGGACCGGGGTGGGGGTGTTCGCTGTGGATTTCCCCCACGCACATCCGGAAGTCCTATTAGCCCTCGTTGCGGTGAGAATATCGCTACATATTAAATTAAATGGTCAATAAGAAGTGATATTCCATTTAAATACCGTAAATCCTCTAATATTAGCCTGTATTCAATTAACAGCCGGGTATCACATTTTGGCCGGTGTCGGAGTCGGCGGAGGTGAATAATGGCCGGTTTTTTATTGTGGCCAGGTGGAATGTGGTAACAAGCAAGTACCACGGGGGGGTTTGTGTCATCCGTCTCACTTTGGATTTGCCAGTGATAGACCGCGAGGGTAACTTTAACCGTGCGGAGACGAAGAGGAGGCGAAAATTTGATATCAAGTTCAAAGAGAACGTGCTGATTATGCTGCAGAACACTCTGGGGAGCAGTAGCAGGGGTTGTATGAACTAGTCAACTTCACTATAGTGACTTGTTATGCCTGTCATCGACTAGTCGCTGTCACGTGATAATGACCGGCAAGATGCAGTCCACGGAAAAGACAGCAGCCTGCTGTCGGCAGGTGACGAGCTCCTGCGCGTCATGTCTCAGATGGAGAAACTCAGAGAGAGAACGGGGGGTCTGGTAACTGCCTCAAAGAGGCTCTGTCTGCAGGCGACACCTCCATTAGGCTCATTTTTCAAACAGGAAGTGAGGTGGAGTAAGACTCAGGGGGTGACTGACACTTGAATACATTTTTAAACCTCGTCCTATGTTGTTTTGCATGAGCCTGAACATTTAAACTACCAGCGACATGAAAATAAAACTATGTCAGTTATGTTTTTATACAACCTGTTTACCTTAAACCACCTTGGCATTACTCCGCACTGAAGCCAAACGAACCACTGTTACCATGAGCAGCAGTGCAATCTGACATGTGATTAGTCTTTTTGGAGCTCATATCGCTTTAATAGACATGACTTGGCTGTAAAAACAAACAGGTGATTGTGTCTCACCCACAAACGCAAATCTTTTAACAGATGGGCTTGAATGCAATCTCACCACATCGTTTCCATCAAGTCATGTGAGAGCACGGCTGTTTGACTGACAAGTCAAAAAGGGAAAAATGACTAGAGAACACGTGCAGATAATTATCTCAACATGTGCGGATAATTGAGGTGGTCTGATAAAACAATAATAATCTTATCATGATTAAGATCTGTGTTCTGGAATGGTAGTTTCCATAAACAGCCACGCCAACCCTAAATATAATCCGATTATTGTTCTTTCACCAAAAAGGGTAGAAACACAGCAAGAAAGTAGGTAATTACAGGTTTTCAGGAAATCAGACAATGGAAAACTGACTGCATGATAAAAACAGATGGATGGATGAAATTTTAAAGTATAAGTTAAAGGGTAGAGGGATGCTACAGAGACGGGATGAGAGCCCGGCAGTGCCATAGCTTCTTATTGAATCAGCAAACGTGGCCGCAGCATGGTGAACAACGGACGCCGTCTACTTACAGACAGCGGTCATTTGTGAGTATTCAAAGCTGGAGTTGGGTGCTTGCAAAAGGACAACCTTCAAAAGTGTGATTGTGCCTGGAAGTCCTGCTTCAATATGAACAGTGAGTGTAAAAAAGACGAAGAAAGTGGGAAAAACATGCCCAAAAGTTCTTCTCCACAAAAGGTTTGTAGTTACTGAGAATTATAGACAAAAACAAAGACCAAACAGCAGCACAGTTTAGCAAACAGTTCAGAAGTAAGTGTTCAGCAATAAATCCAGGCTCAAATCCAAAAGTTAAGGAGAAGAAGGGAATTAAAGGTGTTTGAATCATTCAGAAGCGCATTAGTGTCATTTGGTTTTTACTGACGGCAGGTCCTCCAGTCGAGAAGCCTCGTGTCGGGAATCCAGAAGGTCATATCCCACCTCGTTGTAGATCTCCAGGTACGAGATGTGTGTGGTATAAACTATGTTGCTGTCCTGTGAAGCAAAAGTAATCCATCTAAAAATGGATACAAATGTTCCCGTTTTCATGCTTCTTCATTACAAGTTTGCACTTTGCTTAACAAAACTTTAGCAGAAAGCAGACGGACATCCGCTGACCTGGCCGAAGCGTTGGTACAGGTAGGACAGGCTGCGAGGAATTATGCCACGGTCGCAGTAACGCTCGGCGCCTCCTGAGATGGTGAAGGTCTTCCCGCTGCCCGTCTGGCCGTAAGCAAATATGGTGCCATTGTACCCAGCCAGCACACTACAGGACAGCAATGAGAAAAGCTGCTTGATTCCATTCAGTAAATACATCAACTACTGGTCAGCTGTGACCGACCTTTCATGACACAAACATGAGGTGTAAAAGGTGTCAACTTGTGTGTGAATTCTTGGAGCTCTGCGTCGTCTGCTGCATGTGAAATCAACATTCAGACTTCTGAAACCGTCTGAGTGTCGATTTAATTATGGATTCACTAGGATACATACAATAAAGCTTATCTCTCACCATAAGTGTGTGTGTGTGTGTGTGTGTGTGTGTGTGCGTGCGTGCGTGCGTGTGTGTGTGTGTGTGTGTGTGTGTGAGAGTCGTGGAGGATGGCTGCTTATACTGAGCCGGGATTCTCTGGAGGTTTCTTCCTGTTAAAAGGGAGTTTTCCTCTCCACTGTCGCTGCATGCTTGCTTAGTATGAGGATTGCTGTAAAGACTCTGACACTAGTCAGTGACTCGATGCAGCCTGCTGGGTTCCTTATATAGGAAACTTGTTACTGATTGGCTTAATGACCTGACCTGTATTGGGATGTTGAAGATCCTTGAGACGACTCTTGTCGTGATTTGGCGCTTTATAAATAAACTTGAATTGAAATGAACTGAATTAAAACTGACACTTGAAATCCACTGTGAAGGAGTGAATTCAGACTTAGCTGCCGTGGCGGCAGACATCTGCTGGTGAGGGAGGAATGCCTCAGAGCATGAATGACAGGAAGAGCCCAAACCCTCCCGACTAGGCAGGGTCTGGTGAATTTTGGTTTGGCACAACGCTGTCCTGCTGCATGTGCACACAGCCATGGAAACCAGTAATAATACAACATGGCGGAGCGTCTCTGAGACATGATATTTAAGTATTTTTAAGAAATGACAGTTTTCTGGTTTTGGAAATAACCCACGGAGAAATGGAAGAGTGGCTTCAGAGCTCAGATCACAGGTATTAATAAACTTTGTGCTCTCTGACTGTCTCACCAGACTAAATATTTGTAAATTACGTTTTTGTAAGACCAATTTTAGACAAATGTGATAAACTCACTTCTGATGACTCGGGCAGTGAGAGGGTTTCCTTTCCAGTGTACGTTATAACCTCACAACTTGCACGAGAGCAGTCTGTTTATATAAAAACTCATTCAGGAGAAAGCTGGTTGGGTAGAGCGTCTTGAAAGACCATTAGGCATCCATTCAGTAGCGTGAGTCATGGCGGTGATTGGCAGTAGGGGGGAAGAGACGTAGGCTCGGTGTTTAGACTAATGTCAGTCCTAATGATGCGGCCTGCTGGGTCCTGCCACCGAGGCTCGGGCGTTTCCCAATGCTTGTTCCTGTTTACACCTCAGTTTTCCTGGAGACTGAACAGAACCCTGCTCTTGCTAGAACCTTGGCTGCAGATTTCATATTCTGACGTGGGATTACAATGCAGATAGAGGAGATAGTTCTGCCAGACCAGTATCATTACGCTGGCTCTTCCTCTCCTGCAGCTATGAATGCTGGCTTGTTTTTAAACTACTGTGCAGGAGATGAAATGGCTGGTTTCTGTTACACCACAGTGTGCAAGCTGTGACCCAGGAGTCGGGCTAAAATGTGAAATTTGCCAACTTTGATGAACGTAACCCAAAAAATAAAAAATAAGGAAAAAATGCACAGCTAGAATGTTCAATCAAACCTGAGATATCTCTAAACTAAACAATCTCTACAAAAAACGTTCTGTCTGAAATGTGTTTCTTACTGTAACCACAGAGAGGTTGTGCTTGAAAAGCGGGTGTCACGATGTTCAGGATGTTGGGGGTGTTGGGGATGTTGGGGATGTTGGGGGTGTTGGGGATTTTGGGGATGTTAGGGGTGTTGGGGATGTTGGGGGTGTTGGGGGTGTTGGGGATGTTGGGGGTGTTGGGGATGTTGGGGGTGTTGGGGATGTTGG
The DNA here is from genome assembly GCF_043380555.1 of Nothobranchius furzeri. Lineage (NCBI taxonomy): Eukaryota > Metazoa > Chordata > Actinopteri > Cyprinodontiformes > Nothobranchiidae > Nothobranchius > Nothobranchius furzeri. Next base: position 43,777,285 of record NC_091758.1, on the reverse strand, counting down.
GGGTGTTGGGGATGTTGGGGGTGTTAGGGATGTTGGGGATGTTGGGGATGTTGGGGGTGTTAGGGATGTTGGGGGTGTTGGGGATGTTAGGGGTGTTGGGGGTGTTGGGGATGTTGGGGGTGTTGGGGATGTTGGGGATGTTGGGGGTGTTGGGGGTGTTAGGGATGTTGGGGGTGTTGGGGGTGTTGGGGATGTTGGGGGTGTTGGGGATGTTAGGGGTGTTGGGGATGTTGGGGGTGTTGGGGATGTTAGGGATGTTGGGGATGTTGGGGATGTTGGGGATGTTGGGGATGTTGGGGATGTTGGGGATGTTGGGGGTGTTGGGGGTGTTGGGGGTGTTAGGGATGTTGGGGATGTTAGGGGTGTTGGGGGTGTTGGGGGTGTTGGGGATGTTGGGGGTGTTGGGGATGTTGGGGATGTTGGGGGTGTTGGGGATGTTGGGGGTGTTGGGGATGTTGGGGGTGTTGGGGGTGTTGGGGGTGTTGGGGGTGTTGGGGGTGTTAGGGATGTTGGGGGTGTTGGGGGTGTTAGGGATGTTGGGGGTGTTGGGGATGTTGGGGGTGTTGGGGATGTTAGGGGTGTTGGGGGTGTTGGGGATGTTGGGGGTGTTGGGGATGTTGGGGATGTTGGGGGTGTTGGGGGTGTTAGGGATGTTGGGGATGTTGGGGGTGTTGGGGATGTTAGGGATGTTGGGGGTGTTAGGGATGTTGGGGGTGTTGGGGATGTTAGGGGTGTTGGGGGTGTTGGGGATGTTGGGGGTGTTGGGGATGTTGGGGATGTTGGGGGTGTTGGGGGTGTTAGGGATGTTGGGGGTGTTGGGGGTGTTAGGGATGTTGGGGGTGTTGGGGATGTTAGGGGTGTTGGGGGTGTTGGGGATGTTGGGGGTGTTGGGGATGTTGGGGATGTTGGGGGTGTTGGGGATGTTGGGGGTGTTGGGGATGTTGGGGGTGTTGGGGGTGTTGGGGGTGTTAGGGATGTTGGGGGTGTTGGGGGTGTTAGGGGTGTTGGGGGTGTTGGGGATGTTGGGGGTGTTGGGGATGTTGGGGATGTTGGGGGATGTTGGGGATGTTGGGGATGTTGGGGATGTTGGGGATGTTAGGGATGTTAGGGATGTTGGGGATGTTGGGGATGTTGGGGATGTTGGGGGTGTTGGGGGTGTTAGGGATGTTGGGGGTGTTGGGGATGTTAGGGGTGTTGGGGGTGTTGGGGATGTTGGGGGTGTTGGGGATGTTGGGGATGTTGGGGATGTTAGGGATGTTGGGGATGTTGGGGATGTTAGGGATGTTGGGGATTTTGGGGATGTTAGGGATGTTGGGGGTGTTGGGGATGTTGGGGGTGTTGGGGGTGTTGGGGATGTTGGGGGTGTTGGGGATGTTAGGGATGTTGGGGATGTTGGGGATGTTGGGGATGTTGGGGATGTTGGGGGTGTTGGGGATGTTGGGGGTGTTGGGGGTGTTGGGGATGTTGGGGATGTTGGGGGTGTTGGGGGTGTTGGGGATGTTGGGGATGTTGGGGATGTTGGGGGTGTTGGGGGTGTTGGGGATGTTGGGGGTGTTGGGGATGTTGGGGATGTTGGGGATGTTGGGGGTGTTGGGGGTGTTGGGGATGTTGGGGGTGTTGGGGATGTTGGGGATGTTGGGGGTGTTGGGGGTGTTGGGGGTGTTGGGGATGTTAGGGATGTTGGGGATGTTGGGGGTGTTGGGGATGTTAGGGATGTTGGGGGTGTTGGGGGTGTTGGGGATGTTGGGGGTGTTGGGGGTGTTAGGGATGTTGGGGATGTTGGGGGTGTTGGGGATGTTGGGGGTGTTGGGGATGTTGGGGGTGTTAGGGATGTTGGAGATGTTGGGGGTGTTGGGGATGTTAGGGATGTTGGGGATGTTGGGGGTGTTGGGGGTGTTGGGGGTGTTAGGGATGTTGGGGATGTTGGGGGTGTTGGGGATGTTAGGGATGTTGGGGATGTTGGGGGTGTTGGGGATGTTGGGGGTGTTAGGGATGTTGGAGATGTTGGGGGTGTTGGGGATGTTGGGGATGTTGGGGGTGTTGGGGATGTTGGGGGTGTTAGGGATGTTGGGGATGTTGGGGGTGTTGGGGATGTTAGGGATGTTGGGGGTGTTAGGGATGTTGGGGATGTTGGGGGTGTTGGGGATGTTAGGGGTGTTGGGGGTGTTGGGGATGTTGGGGGTGTTGGGGATGTTGGGGATGTTGGGGATGTTAGGGATGTTGGGGATGTTGGGGATGTTAGGGATGTTGGGGATTTTGGGGATGTTAGGGATGTTGGGGGTGTTGGGGATGTTGGGGGTGTTGGGGGTGTTGGGGATGTTGGGGGTGTTGGGGATGTTAGGGATGTTGGGGATGTTGGGGATGTTGGGGATGTTGGGGATGTTGGGGGTGTTGGGGATGTTGGGGATGTTGGGGGTGTTGGGGATGTTGGGGATGTTGGGGGTGTTGGGGGTGTTGGGGATGTTGGGGATGTTGGGGATGTTGGGGGTGTTGGGGATGTTGGGGGTGTTGGGGATGATGGGGATGTTGGGGGTGTTGGGGATGTTGGGGATGTTGGGGATGTTGGGGGTGTTGGGGGTGTTGGGGATGTTGGGGGTGTTGGGGATGTTGGGGATGTTGGGGGTGTTGGGGGTGTTGGGGATGTTAGGGATGTTGGGGATGTTGGGGGTGTTGGGGATGTTAGGGATGTTGGGGGTGTTGGGGGTGTTGGGGGTGTTGGGGGTGTTGGGGGTGTTAGGGATGTTGGGGATGTTGGGGGTGTTGGGGATGTTAGGGATGTTGGGGATGTTGGGGGTGTTGGGGATGTTGGGGGTGTTAGGGATGTTGGAGATGTTGGGGGTGTTGGGGATGTTAGGGATGTTGGGGATGTTGGGGGTGTTGGGGGTGTTGGGGGTGTTAGGGATGTTGGGGATGTTGGGGGTGTTGGGGATGTTAGGGATGTTGGGGATGTTGGGGGTGTTGGGGATGTTGGGGGTGTTAGGGATGTTGGAGATGTTGGGGGTGTTGGGGATGTTGGAGATGTTGGGGGTGTTGGGGATGTTAGGGATGTTGGGGATGTTGGGGGTGTTGGGGATGTTGGGGGTGTTAGGGATGTTGGGGATGTTGGGGGTGTTGGGGATGTTAGGGATGTTGGGGGTGTTAGGGATGTTGGGGATGTTGGGGGTGTTGGGGATGTTGGGGATGTTGGGGGTGTTGGGGATGTTGGGGGTGTTAGGGATGTTGGGGATGTTGGGGGTGTTGGGGATGTTGGGGGTGTTGGGGATGTTGGGGGTGTTGGGGATGTTGGGGGTGTTAGGGATGTTGGGGATGTTGGGGGTGTTGGGGATGTTAGGGATGTTGGGGGTGTTAGGGATGTTGGGGATGTTGGGGGTGTTGGGGATGTTAGGGATGTTGGGGGTGTTGGGGATGTTGGGGATGTTGGGGGTGTTAGGGATGTTGGGGATGTTGGGGGTGTTGGGGATGTTAGGGATGTTGGGGGTGTTGGGGATGTTGGGGATGTTGGGGGTGTTAGGGATGTTGGGGATGTTGGGGGTGTTGGGGATGTTGGGGATGTTGGGGATGTTGGGGATGTTGGGGGTGTTAGGGATGTTGGGGATGTTGGGGGTGTTGGGGATGTTGGGGATGTTGGGGATGATGGGGATGTTGGGGGTGTTGGGGATGTTGGGGGTGTTGGGGGTGTTGGGGATGTTGGGGATGTTGGGGATGATGGGGATGTTGGGGATGATGGGGATGATGGGGATGATGGGGATGTTGGGGATGTTGGGGGTGTTGGGGGTGTTGGGGATGTTAGGGATGTTGGGGGTGTTGGGGGTGTTGGGGGTGTTGGGGATGTTAGGGATGTTAGGGATGTTGGGGGTGTTAGGGATGTTGGGGATGTTAGGGATGTTGGGGATGTTGGGGGTGTTGGGGATGTTGGGGGTGTTGGGGGTGTTGGGGATGTTGGGGGTGTTGGGGATGTTAGGGATGTTGGGGATGTTGGGGGTGTTGGGGATGTTGGGGATGTTGGGGGTGTTGGGGGTGTTGGGGATGTTGGGGGTGTTGGGGGTGTTAGGGATGTTGGGGATGTTAGGGATGTTGGGGATGTTGGGGGTGTTGGGGATGTTGGGGGTGTTGGGGGTGTTAGGGATGTTGGGGGTGTTGGGGGTGTTAGGGATGTTGGGCGTGTTGGGGATGTTGGGGGTGTTGGGGGTGTTGGGGATGTTGGGGGTGTTAGGGATGTTAGGGATGTTGGGGATGTTGGGGGTGTTGGGGGTGTTAGGGATGTTGGGGGTGTTAGGGATGTTGGGGATGATTTTGTCACTTGCATGAGAACATTGAATTGTGCCATGTTTGTCTTTCTGCATGTTGAACATCTGTGGCAGCGTTTTCCTGACTTTAGTGAAAAATCTATAAAATGGCTCAAACTAAACCTGCTACCTGTGGAAACCCTCTGGCTATACGCCAAAAGGTGGCATGGTCCGGACTTCAACTTGGTCTGGGTTTAAGTCTTAACTTTAAAACTTTGGGAGTTCAAGTCACCTGCAATGCTCCTCAGGTCCAGTCCCAAGTCCCTTAAATGTGACTCAAGTCGAGACTCCTTCCAAGTCCATGGCCAGGACAAGTCTAACGTTTCATTTACCAGACTGATAATGTCTGTGTTCGTACAAAATAAAACAAAGTGCAGACAAAAAACAAGATAGAAAGTACTCCACTTTAAATGTTGTAACTGGCTAACTCGACAACTTCAGTCGAAAAGAAAGAACACTTTAAAACATCCTCTATGACAACATGTTTCTCTCAGTTCATCCTGTGGCTTTTTTATTGCTGTAAGTCATTTACGTCCCTCTGGAAACAAATAGTCACACGCTCCTTCTGGAAACGGCCTTGGATTAATCCCACAAGTGTTTATTAAAGCATCCGTCCACAATCATTTACTCCAGGGGTTCGTGCTTTAGCTACTGAAGTGTGATTTAAATGTTCAGGACTCACAGCGGACTAAGAAATGCCTGACTGGTTAGACAGACGGGTCTTGGCTAGACAGAGGGGCTAGTGTCCTGGAGACTGCAGACATCAAACTCATATCTGAGACTGAAAGAAGTTCAAACTGATATGAAAAGACATGTCAGAGGTCCGGCTCCAGCCGTCAATCTGATGTATACCATCTGCTTCAACAGAGCGACGGTTGGGAGGGCAACCTAATACCAAATCAGTGAACCAATCAGTGAGTCAGGTCAGACACATCCAAGTCCTTAGTCAGTCATTCCAGACATCTCCGGGTGTTGTTTATATACCCCTAATAGCTAAAATAATCCAGCGCACTTGTGGGATTCCACAAATAGGTCCCATTGTGACTAAAACGACTGAGAGGAATGCCGAGATGATGAGAGAGGAAAACTGGCTGGCAAGGGCAACGTTTGGTGAGGAGAAGCAGAGGAAGAACCGTGTTTACAGGACAACAAGACCAACATTCGATCACAGGAAATTCTCTCGTTGGCGGCTTTTTGTCCGGCACACCAAACGCTCACACACAGGAAGGGTTTGACATCATTTATAAAGAAGAAAAAGGTTTCATTTATATTGTTGTTACTCTGACATGTTATTGTTATATGGAGGTTCTGTCACATGAACAGAAACGCGTCAGAAAATCAGACTTGAGTAACAAAGTGTCATAGAATGAGTAAAGAAGAACCGTGCATTATGGACGACGGGAGCTTAAATACAGCTGTGAAGGATGAAGGGCAGGTGAGGTGAAATCAAAATCAAATCCAGCTGTCCACAAAAAAAACAACCCAGAACTAAACAGGAGCATTATAAAAACACGAAAAAGCTAACAAAGATGGCTGACTAGAGCTGAAGAAGGAAATCCTAGTAGAGCTAGCTCAACATGCATCACACACCTGTTTTCATTCTGTCGGCTGATCATTTTTTATTGAAAATCTTGAAAATGTTTAAGGCGACCTAGAATCAGGTTGAATCAAAGGTTTGTACGGTAAGCACACACGTACAATATAGAGTTCTGTGCTGCAGCCTAAAAATATTCCCGCTCTCATAATGGCTCACTGTGCCATCATGCCTGCCAGCTCTGTCCACTTAGTGGTTTAAGCACTTCAAACGTGCCAAACATCACAGACACCCTCCATTTCCATCTTAAAGAAAGCTGAGCTTTACTGACTTCCTGTCAACGAGGCTGGCTGAAGCTTGTGTGGCCCGACTTCGGCGTGGGGGGACAGAAAAGTTGCTGAGCGTACTTTAAGATTTGTGCTCTTAGTTCAAAACTACTGGGATGTATCAGGAACGTTTAAAAACCAGAGGATTACCTTTCTACAACGGGTTTGGCGATGTGTTCGAAAATATCTTCTTGTTTGGCATGTTGGTCAAAAACCCTTTGAAACCTGGAAAATACAAAGAAACATATTTAGAGACAGAAGAATAGAAAACTAATTAAAATGAAGGCAAAGCTGAAAGTTGTTGAACTTCTCTAAAGGAAGAAGAGAGCTGAAGGTTTCACGTGTTGTTTGAACTCATCGTGTTTGAACCACACAAAGATGGGCGAGATGTGAGCAGAATCCACCCGAGGAAAGTTGTTAAATGTGGAAATTTTATTGCTATAAGGGCACCGGGGAACCTCCACACGCTATTATTACACTGTGTGGTTTCCAGAGGCGACCACTGCCTGCTGACTTTCTGTGAATTCGGAGCTTGGAAGCGTGACCCAGAGCGTATGAGGCTGCAGCCCTCATTACGAGCAGTAAGCAGATGTTCTGGCTCTCCATCCACAGGACTCGGAGACGCACTATTCAAGGGAAAAGGTCAAATATAACAGCAAGAGGTCAACTGAGCTCTGTCTTCATTTACTGGAGCTTCATACAGTAATGTCTTTAGGTGCAGAGGGGGAAACGCCTTTAAAGAGCAAGTCACCCCTGCCAGATTATTAATCCACTCCCACTGAAAAATGCAACAAATGCTGCTGCCTAGCAGACCGACAGGGCAGAGCCGCTAACAAATACACACACACACAGGCTCACAACGACATTGTGACATCATATGGTACCAGCTAATGTTCTAGGGTACCTCTTAGCCAATAGCGATGGCAGATTTAAATTCAAATGCAGTGCTGAGTTTTTACCTGACAACGGCACAACACTGACAGTTTTAGGCAGAAAATTTAAATTTTAACTAAAATGCACTAAAGTGCAAAACTATTGGCAACACGTGTCATGACTCCCATCCTTCACCCTCCTCTGCTTCCTCATTTTTCAGCCTTCATTCAGCTCACCTGGTCCCCTCACCAAGCTCCTGACAAGCCCTGTTTCCCTGGCAACCACCTTCAACTCCATTCATCTCACCTGTTCCTGTAATCAGCTTCATCCACTTCACCTGCTCCTGACTCCTCAGCTCATCTCACACACCTGCTTCCTCTGCTATAAAAGAACCATCCTTCTATCCAGTCTCTGCCAGATTTTTGAAAACATTTGCCAGTAAATTCTCCAGCACTCCAACCTCTGCCTGTACCATAGATCCTGACCTTGTTTCTGTTCCTTGACCAACCCAAGTGCCTGCTCCCTGCCTGGATTGTTTTCTCTGCCTCTGACTACCGGGATTCTCTACCTCAGCCCATTCTCTGGATTCTGCCTCCTGCCTGCTTATTGTAGCATACGTGGATCTATCTGGTTTTGACCCTCGCCTCCTCTCCTTCTCTGTCTCCAGCCTCGCCCACCTGGTAACTCCACAATAAATAAAAGATTACGGGTCTTGAGTTCTGTTCGTGACTACACGTGTCTGCAGCACGATTAGACACACATTTATAAAGTTAATCAGGAAAAAAAAGTAGATTTGGGGGTGCCTTGCTCTTTACTCCGGAACTGCGCTGCTCTGGGTGGCTGCATGTTGGAGTAGCTCTGTTGACTATATGTAAGTTTTGCCTTTTCTTGGGCATTTTTTCTTCTAGTTTCTCAAGAAAAACAGTATTTTTTTGGACACTTTACTTTTCTGTTTCTGGTGCTGTGAAGCTTGGAGGATTTTTACTGCTATTTTTTAGCTTTTTTTCACTTTTTGAGCATTTGTTATGATGTGTAACCATGGCAACAAGCTGGTTTACAATCGGGAGCAGCTGATTAACATTGGAAAGGCTGAAATAATCTCAACTGAAGCCACAAATCCCAAATGAGCTCAAACGCAAGAAGCGTGGGTGCAGAGCGGGAGCAAAACGGAGACAGAGAAAGAGGAAATTCAAACCATCTCTTCCATCGATCATAACGGGCGATGTGAGATCACTGGCCAACAAGATGGAGGAACTCCAAGCCCTTTCAAGGACTCAGCCAGAGTTTCAGCAGTTTGGGAACCGCTGGAGGAGATGATGCAAAGAAGGATTCTCCAGAGAATCAAGACAACGATGGACAACCCTGAGCGTTCTCTTCACAAGACTGTCCGACAACGGAAGAGTGTCTTCAGTCAGAAGCTTCTTCAGTTTGGCTGCAACACTGACCGCTACTGGAGATCCTTCCTGCCAACAGCCATTGTAATATACAACAACTCTTTGATGACTTGATTATTATTATTATTCTGAGCTACTACAGCAATAAATTTCCCTCTGGGATTAATAAGGTATTTTTTAATTGAATTGAAGTAATTAAGATTTCTACTCTATAACAAAAACACATCAGATGAATAAATAGATACATCTTTTTTTTACTTTAGCTTCTATTACCAAGATTTAAAGACTTCACAAAGTAATTCAATTCAAAAAATACTTTATAAATCCCAGAGGGAAATTGATTATTAAAGTGTTGCCATGGTTACGCATCATAACAAATGCTCAAAAAGTGAAAAAATAGCAGTAAAAATCCTCTAAGCTTCACAGCACCAGAAACGGAAAAGTAAAGTGTCCAAAAACTACTGTTTTTCTTGAGAAACGAGAAGAAAAAATGTCCAAAAAAGGCAAAGCTTACAACAGAGCTACTCCAACATGCAGCCACCCAGAGCAGCGCAGTTCCAGAGCGTTACAGTTATCCTCGCCGTTACACACACAACTTCAAACTCTGCTCCATTCACTTAGTAAGAAAGCTCAAGTTTTGTTACTTTCAAAAGACAACTGAAACTGTGGCTACAGGAAACTCAAAGATGCAATCATAGATGATACTTTTATTTGTTTTTACTGTTGTCTTTTCGTAAAATATGTTCCCAACTGTTTTTTTATGTACATTGTTGTCTGTTTTATCTCTTTTAACATTAACCTGCCAGAGGACTGCAGATGGAAATTAGCCCAAGGCTACAATCTGGTATATTTACAGTTGTATTGCTGTTCATTAATGTGCATTGTCCTCTCTTTAAATAAAGAAATAAAAAAATTAATTAAAAAAAGAAATTTTTTTTTAAAAATAAGCAAAGGAAAATAGATTTTTGTAACATACATTCAGTGGAGAATCTACCTGAACCTGTAGCTCTCCCTCTTGTTGTTAACAAAGCCATCCGCCAGGTCACGAGGTACCACAAACTGCAGAGAAGCACCTGTCTTCTCATGATTGTCAAAAGAGTACACCTGAAGGAGACAGAGGCAGCAGAAAACTCTGAAGGACAGCAGGCAAAGCTGGAAACTAGTAGCAGAACATTTACCATGAAATAGTATTTAGGGACAAGTGCACAAATAAACATCCAAGTCCAGCGTTGAAAGAGTGCTCTACTATATATTTTCTCCTTACTGTGTGTGGAGATATACATGCAGCCTGACCCTAACATGGACAAAGTCAATGCATCATGTCAGGTTTAAAACATAGGTTTGGACACTTGTGGTTTGGGTGCTGCAAAGCCCTGAGAAAATGAAAAGATGGAGTTTATGGAGCACATATCATGTGGAAAGCAATAGAGCTGAAGATGCAATCAAGATCAGCACACAGAGCTCTGTAGATTCAAAGCAAAGCCAGACCTCAGGGGAGGCCAGGGGAATTGTAGAACATCAAACTGATATCGAATGAACTCTAGCACCAGAGGACATTTAAAGTGAGGTTAGCTGAAGCAGACTAAACACCCCCCTCTGCTTTTGAGCATCCACATATGTCCTGGCATATGTTTCCAATGGACACTGATGTAATTATAGGTCCCCAGGGCTGCAGGAATAAAAGATGAGACCTAAATGATTAGACTGGTTTTCCACTGTCACCCTGTTTGCTGTGTTGACCATCACATGGTTTTTGTTTGTTCCACAGACGTGTGCCAAACCTTTAAATGCCCCAAGGAGGGAATTGTGCTCATTTTATTGCAATGGTTATTGTCAAGTAACACTAAACGCCACAGAAGCAGTTACAGGATTCTTTCCATACGGTTTTAAGAAATGATTCGGTGAGATGAAAACGCATTTCCAGAGTTGCTTCAGGTGAGAAATTTATATGTATATAAAGATAAAAATAGCACATATAGTAATTTTATATCACACACGTGTGTGTGTGTGTGTGCGCACGTGTGTGAAATGCAATTCGAAAGAGAAGCTAAATGGGCAAAACTGAAGATAGTGTATGGCAGTAGACTTGTTTTCAAAGTAAAACATAAATAAAATGACAAGTTATAACAAGAAAACTATCTAAAACACGACATTCTTTCGGGTGTGCCTGCTCCAAAGGCCCTGGAAGTCTTTTGTAAATACTTACTCACCTGAGTGATTTATACACACGTTTCATGGAAGAGAGCCACGTGATTAAAGTTAGAAGTGACAGGTAAGAATTGCAAAATCTGTTTTCAGTAATAAAGTTGTCTGCTGAGGGCGAAATTAGGTGCTTTGAGAAGCTTAACCCTGTTATTTTTCTTTTAAATTGAAATGCTCTAAAATTTCTAAACGTTAAAATAACAATAAATGAAGTAAATTGTTCTGAGTAGCCTTTTTGCTAAATAAACTCCATCATGTTATTTTCCTTTTTTTAGTCCATGGGTGGAACTAAATATCGCTAATTCCCCACTTACCGCTAGAGTTTTGTCTGTGGGTTTAATGCGACCGAATATCTGTATCGTGTGTTTCACCATTTTTCGTCTAAAAATTAACTTTTCAGTCGGTCTTCGCGTTAGCTTCTAGGCTAATTAACGTCTGCGCCGAGCTAGCTGGCCGAGGTTTGTTGTACCTGGTTGCTAGGTGACGGCGCCCTCCTCAAAGATGGTCTATTAAGCTGAAGATGGTTACTCGGTGTAGTAATATGGTTTAGGTGCAGGCAGTAAACGGAATCCACATCGTGTCACCCCGATGAAAAATCATGTACTCCATATTTATGTCTCAGCTCATAACTGTGGGTTAGCTAAGTTATAATGATGAAATAGGAGATTATTTTCAGCAGAACGGCAGAAATATCCTCGTAGCCTAAGTCACGCCCATCTACTTCCGGCCCATGGGTCTCCTGCTTCCCAAAATAAAAATGAATGGGAGTCTATGGAGTTCTTGCCATGGATTTGACATGTGATGTCCAAGAATGTTAAAGACACACTTTGATGCCAAGAAAGCGCGTATTTTCGTCGGGTCTTTACAACTTTTTACCAGCAAACGAATCTCAGGACAGAAATAGTCAAAACACACTAATTATTTATTATTTAAATTTATGTTCAACACGTGTGATTCAGGGGGCGTAAGGCAAAGCGGACCAGAAAATCACCTTTATAGCGCTGCTCTTTTTTAATTTTTTCATCCAGGGCACCCAAGCGCCAACTGGAAGGGGAGGAGACTAAAAGGCTTCCATGGACGCCCATTTCTGCCTCTCTGATGAGAAAACAAACATAACTCATCTCAGGGGCTGCATCTTTCTGAGTTTGCATTTTAAGGCCCAATCGAGTCACAGCACAGCGTAAAGCTTTCCAAATTTGAATGATACACCAAATATGTTCTTGATGGGTCTGGTGTGTCCTCACTGGCAAAGACTATCCCAGGATTTGTATCTGGAAGGTGGAGGGGATGACAGTTTTATATGTTAGTATATTAATATCTGGCAGTAAAAACATAACAAAATACTAAATTGGTTGTGTTGGGCGTATAAAATTAGCATTTAGCTTTTTTTTTGTCATAACTAATAAGAAACTATTTCAGAAACAAGTTCATATTGTAGGTACTGTCTTTCTGTGATAACTAAGTCATAATTATGAGACACATGATTTCTGTTTTCATCAGAGTGGTAGAAATGGGCTTCCATACCATACAAGTATCCTCGTATTATATTTGTGCAAATACGTGTTTATTGGACCCATTACTGACAAACCAATCTCTAATTTGATTAAATCAGCAAGTGCTAACACAATGGGGAAGTGATTAAAGAGAAAGACAAGAAAATATTGTAGGAGCCAAATATGTTGTTTCCTTTTCTTTGGTCTCAATGTCTTAATTGATATGTGGGCGTGTCATTGTTACTGGTCGGAATAAAGGTAGTGATGTCATTGTTGGTGTCAGGCACTATTCCGGAAGGGCAAACAGGTTTTTGACTAAATGTAGAAGTCAAGTCCAGTACTCGAACTTCTGAGGCTGCTAGACCGGGACCTGGTTGACGCTCTGTGTTGATCCGATGTTGACTGATTAAATTACGTAAAAAACAGCCTTAAGCGTGGAATTGTTATGATAATGCTTGTTTAATGTTGATTGCATTCCAGGTGAATGATAGGAGTAATTGCTAACTTTCCCATTCAAACGTCTTCACGCCACAGCGGTCAAAAACCTGTTTGCCCTTCCGGAATAGTGCCTGACACCAACAATGACATCACTACCTTTATTCCGACCAGTAACAATGACACGCCCACATATCAATTAAGACATCGAGACCAAAGAAAAGGAAACAACATATTTGGCTCCTACAAATATATTTAGTCACAAATTTGCTTCCAGTATTCTAAATTTAACTCACTACTTTAACGGTTTGGTGAGACATTTAAACCCAGAAATGTAATGCTTTATATTACAAACCTGAGTAGAAATTTTCATTAGAAAAAGGCAAAAAGGTCGCTCAGCCAAGTGAAAATACCAAGCTGTGTGTAATCAGAATTAGGAGGGAAAATGCTAAAATAAGAAGAAAAAACGTAAGGCAGACGTGTATAGTTCCTTGTGATGCATTTATTTTTCCTTAAAGTGACAGTGTGTAGGCGATAGGGGGCAGTAGATACCTAAATCATTGCAAGCAAGCATTATTTTTGTGTTCAAGTAAGATCTTACCAACGGAAGGCCATTAGGGTCAAAAATCCCTGGGAGCTCAACCTCCAGCAAAAATGACAAGAACATCAGATTCCCTTTCATCACTGGCAACGATTGAAGAGATAAACGTGTAATACAACATGTTTATTATTGCTGAGCGTTTTGTAACCATTTGTTACAAATCCTTAAAGGTGTTTTGTCCTCACGGGCTCCCATAGAAGGAAACAAGGCATCCAATATGGCGTCGCCCAGAGAATGAGACCCGCTCCATGTATTTTGGACCTGATTTTTATGGTTATGTGTTTATGTTTACGTATTTAGCAGACGCTTTTGTCCAAAGCAGCTTACAAGTGATAATGGGCATGTTGCCCTTGAGGCTAACAACAACAACAACAACAACTTGACATCAATCATGGAGAGGAGGGAACAAGGAGTGGGCAGTAGAGAGAGGGCTTTATATGTTACAAAACTACCAATATTTTTCAACAACTGGGCATTTTTAATTCATGTACAACATTTTGATGGATATTTCCATAGATTAATGGTAAAAACGACACATTGTGACTTTAAAGAAAAGTCTTGTTTGTTCAAGAGGTCACCACAGTTCAGTGACTCACTCGTATTGACAAAGGTATTTTCTGCTCTGCAGGCACTCCCCACATTTTAAATGAAGTCATGCAAAATGCAGCAACCACACCTTCCTTGAATTGGAAGAGTTTATGAGTATTTAGAGATATAAACAAAACCAAAGCAACACCCTATGTTTCCAAAGATAAACCTCTCATATCAACAAGAAAACATTACATTAAAGGAGCCTTTCACCATTTCCCCAGCGCACATGCCCAATTTCTCCTCATCCATTTGGGAACGTAGATTTATCCACAACAATTTTAGTTTCATAATTCATAAACTTGTCTCCATTTACTTTCATCATCAAAGATTCTTCACTGATGTAAAGATTTGTTAAAATGCTCAGACGAATGCTGACCAAATACTTGGACATATTTCTTATTTGTGCTCATTTTGAGGGGAAATCAATTATAGTTTCCTTTTGGAAAACTGCCCAACATTTTCCAACGGGATCTGCGTTCCACTTCCTGTAATAAAGAACAATGGATGTGTGAAAAAGCTGATTATTTTCTGTGAAAGAGGCGTAGAGCGGATGAATTCAGCAACAACATACCTCGTGTTTGGAAGGTGGTGGTTGCGGCTCTGATCATGTTTCCAGTTTCCCTCTGAACGTGCGCCATTCCCATCATGCCTGCCAAGTCAGTGACCCTCGAGGTACAGAAGAACGAGTCAGTGTGATGGGGTCAGATCGTCCTAACGACTTATTCCAGTGAAGGCCGTGTGGGACCACAAACACCCATTCATTGTTGTTGATTCTTGTTTGTGTTCCTGCTGAATAGAAGATTTGTTTCTATAGCTTAGAAAAATGGTGAAACTCCTTGGATAAACGCGACGATTGCTTGGTCATTCATGAGAATTTTGAAATGCGATACCATCAGACAGTCGAGTGAGCATTCCCTAACCATAAACATTTGGAAAATCTGTGTTGCACAACAGACGAGTTTTACTGTTTACGTGAAAAACACGAACCAAACGCCACCAGTCAGTCATCCGGCTCACACAGCTGTCCAGCCGGTGCTACAGGGCCATGCATGAAAGAGCAAAAAGCTGTGTTTGCAGAAGCCTGAAACCTGCGAGGCAGCTTCAAAGGAGTGACTCGGCTTACGCGGCTAATTTTAGCAGCAACTGGAGGTCTGCTGTTCATCTGGAGCACAAAACACTAATCAGAAATATCCTGCAGCCGCCCAGAAAGATCCACGAATACCACACCGACAATATCAGCAGCGTTTTCTCCCTTTGAACCATCTGTTTGTGATCTTTATCAATATCTTTAGAGGACATCAGACAGAGTCACCGACGCCGTCCAGACACCCGTTCCGCCTCCCGTTTGTCTCAAGAATAACGAGGTTCATCATCAGGACAAATGAACAACACCTTTCAGCAGAGAGCTTGTGTGAGTGTACAGACGACTTGACATGATATCAAGTCTGTGGAAACTGGTGTTCCCTGAAGGAAGCAGCCTCTTTCTTACAAAAGCATCTAAAATGAAATCGGTTTTCTTCACAGAGAGGTGGTGCAGTAAACACCGGCCCAAAGCTGGATCGGGCCTCTCAGGGAGCTGTAAACTCCTCTTTAATATCCTGTTTTGGTCTGTGTGTTATCGTGAGCTTAAAGGGGCATTATGGAAGTGTGACAGCCAAAACATGTATAGAAATAATAAATGTCTTCTTCATACGTTCTCCTGCAATGCCCTGGTCCTGTAGAATGAGCCCTGGCATTTTTACTGTGATTGCCTGTTTTTCTGTAAAATCACAGAAAAAGAGAGATGCTCGGGTCGAGCAGGCTGCTTCATGCGCGTTCACGCTCAGGCATCGCCCGTAGCATTTGCTATCCGTAGCTTTAGCAGCAGAGAGAGAGGCAGTGCCACTTTGTCGCTGTTCCTAACGCCTAGTGACAAAGCTAGCTACATTTCTGAGGACCCTTAGCTACTTTCTGTAGAACTTTCTTCTAGATATTTCCTGCTAATTAGCAACAAAATAGCCATTTTCACTCCGAACCGTTCTTTGGTTTGACGTTGTTTCAGCTGTCATCAACGATATAAATGTTACAGATGCTAAGAACGTTACTGGTGCTTTAGCTCACCTAGTAAGATGTCTGACTCTCGTGCAGAAGTCCTGGGTTTGATTCTGGATGTGAACAAAGTTTATTTAGAGTTTCTTTTTTACATTAATGGTATTTTTTTTTACAGTAAGATGTCCAAATTTTTATCTGAGACTCGCCGAACGGCATTGAATTCACAGATAAAAAAGATGTGGGTTCAACTTTCATTTTGGAACAATTTTTCAAGCAAGGGAAGGGAATGATCTGAGCATGCAGGAGGACTGACCCATCATAAACCTTTGTCGCTGTGCTGAAGAGAAAGGTACAGAACCACATTATTTAATTAATTAGCTGCATGTTCTCCTGTCCTCCGGGCCACACACACACACACACACACACACACACACACACACACACACACACACACACACACACACACACACACACACACACACACACGGGACTGTCTCAGCTGTTATTATTTTCGTTAAGGAGTGTGCACGTACAGCATACGCGCCTCGTGCACGAGCCTACTATTGAAGCTGCTGTTATGCTTTTGGCCTGAGGGGGCGATCGCGAGCATAAAAATTCAAAACTCCGTAAAGTCCCTTTAAGCTGGCATCGTTGTGGTTTCGTCCCAAAGTGACCACCGCTTGAGTTTGATTCTTGTCTTTGCACTCGGCTCCTATGAAACACAGCTTTACATGCATGTATGCCCAGTTTCTCTTGAAGAAGTTTCCAGAACTTGTATCAATAATTTCCCACAATCCTGATGCTATGTTTTTCACTTTTGTATTTCCAATTTCCTGTGATAAATTCCCAGGCAGATCAAATGACAATGAGATGTTGTCCCATTGGTGTTGTTGCCGTGCTGATGATTTACAAGTCCGTGCACGCAGACACACAAATGCCTGCCTCGTTGGCTTTGAAAGGAGAGAAGAAGACAACGTCCTTAGACACACATAAAGCCACTTTCTCCAAAGGAGCACGTTTCATAACTTGCTGATGCTCAAAGGCAAAAGCATGTGAAGTAGAAAACCAGTTTTTTCAGAGACCTTTGCCAACATTCGACACCTTTGTTTGGAAGCTCAAGCCTGGCAGCCAATCAGAAAGGTGTGCTCGGTGTCTGGGAGAGCGAGCAGTCCTCTCTGGTCAAACCGCTCGAGTTGTGGCTGGGAGTTTGTTTGCAGGATGACCCGGAAAATCACCGCTTTCCCAACACAATCAAGTGTGGTGTGAAGGAATGGTGTGATGGCATCACATCACCCTTTAAACTGAAAACTACTTTTCTTCTTTTTGTTTCTCTTCACCTCCTTCACTTCTTATGTAAAAAACAAACAAACAGAAAAACAGCTGCATTCATTCAATCCAGAGAAGTGTTTCAGACATTTTCAGTGCTTGCCGCTGCTTACTCTTGCCAAATGTGCCATGACAACCAAACACAAGCAGCACAGGGGTAGCTCGTGGGAGTATTTGTGTTCTTCTGCATCTCTGAGTGCATTTATTTATGTCTTCATGAGTACATAGCGTTACAGAAGCGGTAAACACTTCACCTTCTCCAGCTTCTGGCTAATCAGCCCACAAAAAGGCTTCCTTGCGAGTGTTTGAGTTGCCCATGCCGTTATTACAGACTGTACAAGAGGACGACGCTTCTGTTAAGTGGTTGCCTCTCGGTGGCTTTGAGGTTGAGGTTGGATTGAGTCCACTGGGTGATATTTGCGTTTGGGTATGTGTCTTACCTCAGCTCTGCCCAAAGTGGGCCGCAGAAGCTTAGAGGTACAGTGCCAAGATGCTCCTTTAATCACAAAGACGATTAGAGACAAGCGTATGTTGCCATGAGACTGCACCTTGAATAGCTGCAAGCCATCAGCCCTACCATACATGAACCAACTAAACACACACACACACACACACACACACACACACACACACACACACACACACACACACACACACACACACACACACACACGCGCGCGTGCGCGCGGGTGGAAAGGCATGGAGAACATGGAACATCTGTACACACAACATGAGTTCAGCTATATCTGGGCAGCCTGGGAAAGGTTGTGTTTTAACACCAGTCATTTTCTGAGCCAGAGAGATGGGGACTGTAACAGCTGTGGTGGCACGGGCCAGGGCGTTCGAGGACCTGCTCATGGAAGGCTGCATGCATCCTATTTTTTACTGCGCCCTAAAATGTGAACAAGCTAGAAGCAACAGCTTCCTGCGCCCACAGTCGCCAACAACATACAAGTGGCAGACGGGCTGTTGGAGAACTTGGAACAGACTAACACATGTGGTGACTTATAGAGTCACAATGGCCTAAACCTCAAAGAGAAAACAAAAGGTGGAAAAGATGATCAACGTTGTATTTAGTGTTCGTATGAGTAAATAAAATACCACAAAGAGGAACTTTGATCAGTTAGAGAATTTGTTTTGTCTTCTTATGTTAGGTTGACAACAAACTAGTATATGTTGTATTAGACATGTTTGTTGTACTGGTGATAAGGACAGCGGCCATTATCGTTAGTCCATTCTAGTCCGTTCCAGGACTTCCTGTATATACATATATATATATATATATATATATATATATATATATATATATATATATATATATATATATACACACACACATATATATATATAGAGAGAGAT